>NC_057406.1:34151356-34476128 GCF_019320065.1 Cervus canadensis | reverse complement strand
TTCAAAAGTCTGTTCTGTACATCTGTGTCTCTTTTTCTGTTTTGCATATAGGGTTATCGTTACCATCTTTCTAAATTCCATATATATGTGTTAGTATGCTGTAATGTTCTTTATCTTTCTGGCTTACTTCACTCTGTATAATGGGCTCCAGTTTCATCCATCTCATTAGAACTGATTCAAATGAATTCTTTTTAATGGCTGAGTAATATTCCATGGTGTATATGTACCACAGCTTCCTTATCCATTCATCTGCTGATGGGCATCTAGGTTGCTTCCATGTCCTGGCTATTATAAACAGTGCTGCGATGAACATTGGGGTGCACGTGTCTCTTTCAGATCTGGTTTCCTCAGTGTGTATGCCCAGAAGTGGGATTGCTGGGTCATATGGCAGTTCTATTCCAGTTTTTTAAGGAATCTCCACACTGTTCTCCATAGTGGCTGTACTAGTTTGCATTCCCACCAACAGTGTAAGAGGGTTCCCTTTTCTCCACACCCTCTCCAGCATTTATTGCTTGTAGTCTTTTGGATAGCAGCCATCCTGACTGGCGTGTAATGGTACCTCATTGTGGTTTTGATTTGCATTTCTCTAATAATGAGTGATGTTGAGCACCTTTTCATGTGTTTGTTAGCCATCTGTATGTCTTCTTTGGAGAAATGTCTGTTTAGTTCTTTGGCCCATTTTTTGATTTGGTCATTTATTTTTCTGGAATTGAGCTGCAGGAGTTGCTTGTATATTTTTGAGATTAATCCTTTGTCTGTTTCTTCATTTGCTATTATTTTCTCCCAATCTGAGGGCTGTCTTTTCACCTTACTTATAGTTTCCTTTGTAGTGCAAAAGCTTTTAAGTTTCATTAGGTCCCATTTGTTTAGTTTTGCTTTTATTTCCAATATTCTGGGAGGTGGGTCATAGAGGATCTTGCTGTGATTTATGTCGGAGAGTGTTTTGCCTATGTTCTCCTCTAGGAGTTTTATAGTTTCTGGTCTTACATTTAGATCTTTAATCCATTTTGAGTTTATTTTTGTGTATGGTGTTAGAAAGTGTTCTAGTTTCATTCTTTTACAAGTGGTTGACCAGTTTTCCCAGCACCACTTGTTAAAGAGGTTGTCTTTTTTCCATTGTATATCCTTGCCTCCTTTGTCAAAGATAAGGTGTCCATAGGTTCGTGGATTTATCTCTGGGCTTTCTATTCTGTTCCATTGATCTATATTTCTGTCTTTGTGCCAGTACCATACTGTCTTGATGACTGTGGCTTTGTAGTAGAGTCTGAAGTCAGGTGTTTTTGCTATTTAGTCACTAAGTTGTTTCCGACTCCTTTGTGACCCATGGACTGTAGTCCACCAGGCTCCTCTGTCCTTGAGATTTCCCAGACAAGAATCCTGGAGTGAGTTGCCATTTCCTTCTCCAGGGCATCTTCCTGACCCAGGAATTGAACCTGTGTCTTCTGCATTTCAGGCAGATTCTTCACAGCTGAGCCACCAGGGAAGCCCTGAGACAAATATATACATATATATTTGTGTGTGTGTGTGTGTGTGTGTGTGTGTAAAGATTCACTTCACCATATACCTGAAACTGACACAATATTATAAATCAATAAAAAAAGAATTTGGAAAAAAAGGCATAAGCGACTCTTCTGGGTTTTTCATAGAATTTTACCCTAAGTAGATATACAAAACTTCCTTTTCTCATATCAGCTTATCATTTGGTTTCTCTCTCTTGACATATGTTCACCCTTTTTACTCTTGTACTTTCACCTGATGTGGTTCACCTTTTTACCCAGTGAGGCATCTCATGTGATTCAGCCAGTTTCCCGAACTCATTTTGTTGCATGAAAAAGACATATCTTTTAAATTACTTTCTGAAAGAGACTGTGTCTCCAGAAAGTTTAGGATATAGCACACCTGGTTTAATTCAGGCGATGTTTCCAGAAATGGCAGGATCATTTCTACGTGTGCTCATAGGCTATAGCCTTAAGGAGATGCTCTCCAGACAATCAACAATCCCTCTTTGCTGATCAGCCCTCCCACTTGCAGTGATGTTTATGACAGTCAAGTGAAAGTGAAAGTTGCTCAGTCATGTCCAGCTCTTTGTGACCCCAGGGATTATAGCCTGCCAGGTTCCTCTGTCCATGGAATTCTCTAGGCAAGAATACTGGAGTGGATTGCCATTCCCTTCTCCAGGGGATCTTCCCGACCCAGGGATCGAACCCAGGTCTCCTGCATTGCAGGCAGATTCTTAACAGTCTGAGCCACCAGGGAAGTCCTATGAAGGTCATAGGACCTTTAACAATAAATAAGTGCTTAATGATTTTTATTCTCTGATTCCTAAGTCATTTTATTAAGATACCTTATGGTTCGCTTATTGTTCACTTATCCCCTTACCACCCTTTTCAGATGTAAGTATTGCTTGCATACATTTTGACTTTTGTCAGATGTTATGGGTCAACAGTGTTTACCATAACACACAATAAATAGTGGAATAGCAAGGTATTCTGATAGCAGCATAAGTGCTGAACTGAGTGAAACATTTGCTTTGGTCTAGAGTGGTATTCATTCTGGGAGAAGGCAATGGCACCCCACTCCAGTACTCTTGCCTGGAAAATCCCATGGATGGAGGAGCCTGGTAGGCTGTGGTCCGTGGGGTCGCTAAGAGTTGGACACGACTGAGCGACTTCACTTTCACTTTTCACTTTCGCACATTGGAGAAGGAAATGGCAACCCACTCCAGTGTTCTTGCCTGGAGAATCCCAGGGATGGGGGAGCCTGGTGGGCTGCCGTCTATGGGATCACACGGAGTCGAACACGACTGAAGTGACTTAGTAGCAGCAGAGTGGTATTCATTCTACTACAGGAAATATTCAATAAATATTGCAAGTAACCTTTGCAAAGAAAACAAGCAAAGGAAAGAACAGCCATTGCCTAGCAAACAATACATGTTTTAGAATCCACGCAACTCAGGAAAATGATGTTGAGTACTCTTTGGTTGAGGATATTTGCAGTATGGTGAACTAATACTCTTTAGCCAGGAATATGTGAACAATACAGTTTGTTGGCTAGATCTCACTGACTGAGAAGGCATCAGGAACTTGGGTGGGGAGGAGGAGAGACATCTCTATGCATAGTTTATTGTAATGTATACTATGGATATGTGCATTACATGTACTCCCATTACCTGTTACTTTTTAAAGGAAAATATTTCAGAGATTTATAGAAACTTAATCAATCAGCACTGTATATAGCATTATCAAATCAGGTCTATATGTTTCCCTACAAATGAATTTCCAGAAAATGCTTAAATGAATGCTCCCAATAAATTATATCTAGATTTAGATAGTATACCTGGTGTTTCATTTCTTTGTGCAATTAAGTTAGTTGATGATATTTTCATTTACGGCTTACAACTGAGAAAACAGAAATCTGGCTGTATCATCCAAATAATTCCACTGGACCCCTCTGCCTCTCAGAATTCAGTGAAACAGGTCTTTAGACGATGAAACAGTTATTTACAATTTTAATTTACTTCACCCTGTCGTTCCTCACAAATCATCTGTATGCTGCCTTGTAAGTGCCATGTGCTTGCTGTTAATTAAAATCCTCAAGCAGCAGAACCAGCAAAGTGTGCCGTCATTATTATTCATGGTACATTGTTGGCTAAGCCTTTTATAATAAATGTGTAACGCAAAATTGTACAATGTGAATATTTATGAATTATCCTATAAAGAAATTGAGCTCTAAAGAAAATCTAAACAAACTATACTTCATGAGGGAAAATCTAGTTTATAAAAGAGGAATGTATCAGATAATCTATTGTAATGATTAAATGAATGAACTTGTTAAAACACGAATTGGCTATAAAATGTCATAAAATGTAGCAGATTAAGCTACTTTTTTTGAAGTCTTGCCAGATTTTTTTTTAATGAGTTAATATATTGCTTTTTAACAAAGAACTCCTGCAGGCAGAAAAGAAATTATATCTGACTTGAAAATTCCCATCATGCTTCATTCTCTGGTGGAATTTTGCAGCCTTGATGGATTTGTTACATAATCAGCTTTCAATGACTTCTTTTATTATAAAACAGAATTCTTGCCTAAAACAGCCCCACTCCCTTTTTTTTTTTTTCTGCTTTCAGTTTCTGAAATTACAAATGCATTTAAACAATGATCAAGTCATGCTGCAGCAGGCACAGGGAGCAAATGAATAACTGCAGCAAGAGATTGCTAAACTTCAGTCTGAAATGCTAGCATTGGAGAAAAACTTGAAATCAATAGTACTCAAAAGTGTGAGCTGATAGAAAATAGGATATAGCTCCATGGGAAATGGGATATAACTGCTATTTATCTTTGCTGTTCACTTAACACATGGACAGCTGGAATTATGGAAAACATTAATAAAACAGTGACTTGCCATTTCTAACTTTGTGTATTTGGAAGTATACTGATGCAACTGTCATACTTTTTTTTTTTTAATACTGGGCAATATAATAATTAGAAAGAGAGATGAAAGTTAATTAATGCAATAAAAAGACTATTTGACTTAAAATTTGCTTTACGATCGACCCAACACGTAGCAGATAGAACCGAGCCTTTGGATCCCATTGAAGATATGTTGCTTCTTATTATTTATTTCAGATAAAACATTTCAAGCTTCCTCCACATATTATTAATATATTAATTTCCTTCAGATTAACCCAAAGTATTTTCTCAGCAACAAAAATCAAATTTCTCACTGCAAAATAAGAGACATTTTCTTACAGTCATGTAAAATCTGCCAAAGGTATATGTGAAGTTTATATAAGTATCAGCAGCTATGGCTACGAACTCTTTTAATCTAATATTTTATTAACAAAATAGTTCTTATCTGGTGATGATGGTCACACAATGTGAATATGCTTAATGCCACTGAACTCTATACTTAAAAAATTGTTAAAATAGCCAATTCTGTATTTCATATATTTTGCTAAAATTAAAAAAACATACAAAAATTTTAAAAGTATAGTTATGCAGTGTTCCCTGGATACCCATCACCAAGTTTAAGAACACTTGATTGAACTTTGTCGTTTTCTGAAAGTCCTTCTACGATTGCATTTTTCCACTTCTGTCTTCACAGTCCATCCCTGTCCTGACTTGAATTTTGTGTTATTATTCTCTGGTTATAGCATTTATTTATTTTTAATTCATTAACTAATTCATTCATTCATTTTTATTTTTTGTTGCACTGGGTCTTCTCTGCTGCCAGTGGGCTTTCCCTAGTTGCAGTGAGCGGGGGCCACTCTCGCTGTGGTGCATGGGCTTATTGCTGTGGCTTCTCTTGTTGCTGAGCACAGGCTCTAGGGTGCTTGGGCTTCAGTATCTGTGTCATGTGAGCTGAGGAGTTGCAGCTCGAGGGCTTAATTGCTCCACTGCATGTGGAATCTTCCCAGATCAAGGATCGAATCCATGTACTTTGTATTGGCAGGTGAATTGTTACCCACTGTACCACCAGGGAAGTCATATTACATCATTTAGTCTTGCATGTCAAAGGACTTTATAAATGGAATCTCATACTGCGTGCTTTTATGCAATAGCTTTTTTTTTTTTTTGGTTTATCCTTTAATCCCTGAGATTCATTCACATTGTTACATGTAGTTATACTTCAGTTATTTTCACTCTTATATAATATTTTATCACATGGCTCTACCCTGTGTACTTATTCATTTATGGTTGATCTCTTAATTGATATTCAGTTGCTTCTCTTTTTTTCTTTTTTGGTTATTACATATATGAGCCTTTTTTCTCCCTGAATCTATGAACAATTTTTTTTTAATAGTAGTATTTTAGCTGTCCCTGGAACAAATGACAGCTCTATTGATTCCTCTACCTCAGTTTGTCTGCAGTTTATTCAGAACCATACAATCTAACAAACACAGAGATGCCCTATTTTCCAAGATGAGAATAAGTGGCAGATATTCATGACTCCCACATCAAGAGCACAGACTTTGTAGTCAGACATACCCAGTTTCAAATACTCCCTCCTCCTCTTAGAAGTTATATGAAGTTAGATAAGATCTCTGGGCTTCAATTTCCTTAAGTCCCTCTTGGGACTAATACCTATCACATAGGGGTTTTGAGGAGATTTAACTAGATAGTCTACTTAGAGCACTAATTATTTAATACATTCTCAGTAAATAGTAATGATCAGTGATACCATAATTACAAAATAAATGGCTGTACCAAGAATCACTATGCAGAGATACTTCAATTTTATGAAAATAAAGGAGCAGAAATTTAAACTCCAGGGAAGGTTACTGTAACCTAGATCTCAGAGCTAAGAGCAGCAGGGCAAATGAGTTGGTGACACAACGCCGGGGCCAGCATCCATAAGGTAAGGCAAGGGTACAAAGTCTTCTCACCTTCTCCTTCTCACCCCGAGTCCCCATTAAGCTCCTAGTTTGATCCAGCTGAGCCATGGTGAGCAGTAAGGAGTAGAGTGATTAGGGAGATAGATAATGGCACAAGACCACGAGGAGGATTTCTTGGAAGCTGGACCGTAATCCTTCCCCAGCTCTCTATTCATGTTGAGCTCATGGGTAGCACCGAGAGCTTGTGATTAACCCTAAGTCATGAACAAAATGACATTACTGCTGCCCAAATATAATCTAGTTGGGAAGTCAGAAATCCTTGTAAGACTATTGGAGAGTAATGAAGAAAAGGTGATTGTGCAACTGTGAGTTTTAATTTAATAGCCATATCCTAGGAAAAGCTACATGATACAGTAAATCATTATCAATTAAAATTCGCTGTTTCAAAACTTGCCACTTTTTTTTTTTAAAGGCAGATGTTCTCTACATCTGCATCTTTATTCCTCCCTACAAATAGGTTCATCAATACCATCTTCCTAGATTCCATATATATGCACTAGTATACAATATTTGTTTTTCTCTTTCTGACTTACTTTACTTTGTATGACAGACTCTAGGTTCATCTGCATCACTACAAATGACCCAATTTCATTCTTTTTTATGGTCAATTAGTGTTCCATTGTATATATGTACCACAACTTCTTTGTCCATTCATCTGTCAATGGACATTGACATGTCCTGGCTATTGTAAGCAGCGCTGCAGTAAACACTGGTGTGTCTTTTTGTATTATGGTTTCTCAGGATGTATGGGCAGGAGTAGGATTGCTGGGTCGTATGGTAGTTTTATTTTTAGTTTTTTAAGGAACCTCCATACTGTTCTCCACAGTGTTTGTATCAATTACATTCCCACCAACAGTGAAAAAGGGTTCCCTTTTCGCCACATCCTCTCCAGCAATTATTTTTTTGGAGATTTTTGGGTGATGGCCATTGTGACTGGTGTGAGGTGATACCTCCTTGTAGTATGGATTTGCATTTCTGTAATAACGAGCAAGGTTCAGCATCTTTTCATGTGTTTGATGGTCATCTGTATATTGTCCTTGGAGAAGTGTCTGTTTAGGTCTTCTACCCATTTTTTTGATTGAGTTGTTTGTTTTTTGATATTGAGCTGCATGAGCTGCTTGTATATTGTGGACACAGTGAAGGAAGGAGAGGAGGAGACCAACTGGAGAGTAGCATTGATATATATACACCACTGTGTATAAAATAGCTAGCTAGTGGGAACCTGCTGTATGCATGGGGTGTTCAGCTAGCTGGGTGTTCTCTGGTGACCGGGATGGGTGAGATGGGGGGTAGGAGGGAGGCTCAAGAGGGAGGGGATGTATGTATACATAGAGCTGATCCATGCTGTTTTACTGCAGAAACTTAACATTGTAAAGAAATTGTACTCCAATTTAAAAAAATCAGAAGGATAGTATTTAAATAAAAATATAAAGGAGAATGTGCTTATAATTTAGTATTTTGTTCCCTATCCAAATGTCATCAGTGGTGGTTCAACCCGATATATCTGTTTCAAGTTAATTTGCCGTCTCTGTCTGTGTCCATCGGTATCTTAAAAAGTGGTTGTTCACTTGATTGACAGGGAAGGTGGATCAGTTCCTAAGTGACTGAGCCTGACCAAGGTTACCTGCAGACAGGGAGTCGTTTTCACAGACAGAGCTGGAATGTTGAAACTCATCGCTCTATACTTCTCCATTCCCTGCATTCCCAGCTCAAGTAAAGGTCTGTTTTTGCCTGGGAGGTCTCAGTAAGGCATCGCGTTGGTGACAGGGTGAATGGCTCTCACCGGGAACCGTAACTCCAGCTTCTCAGAGACAGCCGGACCCTGCCTCTCCCCCCGGGTGCTTTGCTGCTTATCAGCGGGACGAAGACAAGTAGACGTAGGTGCCACTGTGCTGCAGTGCCTTCAGAAATACAGCACCCATGGATATAAGTCAGGACTTCCATTTCTGAAGCAATTGCAACAACTCTTTAGCCCAGAGGATGGTTACAGTTTAAGAAGATAAATTTGCAAAAGCCTTTCGAGAGTCTCGTTTTACATGAAGATACCCAGAAAACAAAACAAATGACTTGAAAGAAACAAAAGCATCGGCCACTCCATTGTAAAATTGAAAAGAACTTCTCTACTTATACTTGTTCTGAAAGTAAATCTACTCTTCTCCCCAGGTGGCAAACACAGATGTAAACACCTAGCTCGCAAAATTTTCTTCTCTGAGTGTATACATGCCTTGTTTCCAAGAATAATGGTTTAGTGAAGCTGTCAGCTGTCATACTTAGAACCATCGCTCATGCCACAGTTGAAATGATGTGCTCTGTATTTGTCCACGCTTAGGACAGGATGCTTATCATCTAGCCAGGAAATGAGGCTTCTGACATTCTCTGTAGCTGTTAAAGATAAAATGCCTAAATATGTATGCTAGCTCACTGCTGAGTAAACATCTTCATTCACAGTACACCTTTGATAATCCTTCCTGAGGTCATCAGAGGATGTGTGCTTCCTCTGACCACACTGAAAGCAGTTGGGGGCTGCTAGTCTGCCTTCATTGCCTAAGGGGGGGTGACTGCTTTTAGAAAAAAATTCTAAGAACAATAGACACTGTTAAAAAGAGATAAACCAGGGTATTGGTTTCCACTATAATTCTTGTGTTCAGAGAAGCCAATAATTCTACAAGTATTTAGGGCATACCACCTCTTTAAGGTGTTCATATAGTCAAAGATATTCCTCATGTGCTTTCTTCTAAAATAATTGCTTACTATAGAATCAAAATCTATTGAAATTGAATGTGAATCTGAATTTGTTTTATACTAGAGAAAGCAGAGAGGAACTGTTTCATACAGATAGGCCCATCAGAAAAAAATTTCAAAAGAAAGATTTGTTATCATTTTCCCAAAGGATTTATCTTGGGACTCACCATTGGCATATGTGCAGGAATGGCCCAGCTGTTTATTACTGAGATATAATTGACACATGACATTGTATTAGTTTCAGGTGTATGAAATGGCCAAGTTCCGATAAAGACAGTTGGTTAGGTACCTGGTCTTGTCTTTGCTCATTCACTTCAACAAGCAATATTACTTTCTTTTGGTTACTTCTCAAGCTGCTTGATCAATGTCCATCAGGTTTCTAGAATAAAATAAAATAAAAATGTTTCCAGAGTTTATGCCTTCTGCTCATGGATAAGTATAAGTTGGTTTTTAGCATCAAAGTATCAGAGAGCTGATTTGTTGGAAGGTGAGGGGCTCCAAACAGCAGGTAGCTGGTGATTGAGCTTTCAGATGTTTTCTGTGATGCTGAGTTAGAGGGTA
Source organism: Cervus canadensis (assembly GCF_019320065.1). Taxonomy (NCBI): domain Eukaryota; kingdom Metazoa; phylum Chordata; class Mammalia; order Artiodactyla; family Cervidae; genus Cervus; species Cervus canadensis. The sequence goes on along the minus strand of NC_057406.1, from coordinate 34,466,430 downwards.
CATGCCATGGTCCCTCCCTGCTCATTACTAAGTTCTGGATTCTTCCTCCCTACGTAAGTGTAGTGGGAGTCAGTAGCATCCTTGGTACCTGGAGGTCTGTTAGAGATGCAAAACCTCAGATCCCTTCTTTAGGTTTACTGAATCAGAATATGCATTTGAATAAGATCTCCAGGCTCATGAAAGTTTGACAAGTGTTTCTCTGCTGTACCAAAGAGTCATCCTATTTGGACTTTGCTGATCTCTCCCTTTGCCCTGTTACTTTAAGGTACCTCATATTTCTTCACTATTCAATTTAATTACCCACGGATAGGGATTATAGGTTACGTCCCGCCTTTTCTGGTAGAATATGAATTCTGGATTAAGGAATGACAGTACAAAAACTGGGACATTTATAAATTAAATCTTAGACATTCTCAGTATGTTGCATGAAAAATGTATCCTTGGGACTTCCCTGGTGGCCCAGTGTAGAGAATCGGCCTTGCAATGCAAGGGACACAGGTTCGATCCCTGGTTGGTGAACTAAAATCCCATGTTGCTGCGGAGCAGCTAAGTCTGCACACCACAACTAGAGAGTCTGTGCACCACATTGAGAAGATCCCACAAAGATCCTCCGTGCTGCAACAAATTCCTGACGCAACCAAATAAATAAGTGAGTAAATTAATTTAAAATGTATTCTTAATGTATTGGTCTAGTCAAAACACCCTGTCTGAAACAGACCACCGGCCCAGGTGGGATGCATGAGACAGGTGCTCGGGCCAGGTGCACTGGGAGGACCCAGGGGAATCGGGTGGGGGGGGAGGGGGGATCGGGATGGGGAATACATGTAACTCCATGGCTGATTCATGTCAATGTATGACAAAACCCACTGCAATGTTGCGAAGTAATTAGCCTCCAACTAATAAAAATAATTGGAAAAAAAAAAAAAACCCCTGGCTAAATACAGTATTTACTGTGCTATGTGCTAAATTGTTTCAATCATGTCTGACTCTGAGCAACCCTTGGGCTTTAGCCCCCCAGGCTTCTCTGTCCATGAAGTTCTCCAAGCAAGAATACTGGAGTGGGTTACTATGTGCTTCTGCAGGGGATCTTCCCCACCCAGGGATCAAACCCACATCTCTTATAGCTCCTGCATTAGCAGGTGAGTTCTTTACCATTATAATGATAATTATAATAATAATATCATAAGTGAAATAGGAGAATGAAGCTTTTTTTAACCTCCAAATTTCCATATTTCATGGTTTTGTCAGTATCATAATTGCCATCACATTGGGAAAGGATCAAATAGATTTAAACCTGAAGAAAATAAGTAAATAGATGCCAATGTCTTAGAGGAGGTTCCTGAAGCTAATGTCTTCAGCATCTGAAAATTTAAGTGAAAATGTGTCTTCCGTTCTCTTCTTGAAGCTGGACACCGTGGATAATTTTTGTGTCACACATGTCTGTGTCACAAGAGGCTAGACTTCTTTGGGGGAATGTCACAGTTCTACTGGTTTAAGTCATTCAGAATTTTGTGATGGTCTCTTCATTTGACCACTGTAGGATCATATCAGTGATTATGAAAAGAAAAAAAAAATTTGCTCAAAAGTAAGCAAATAGGCAAATTATAGTATTCTAACACCCCACAATGGAAATTGTTTCCAGTAAGCCAATTACTGGGCTTCCCAGGTGGCTCAGTGGCAAAGAATCCGCCTGCAATGGAAGACACACAGGTTCAATCCCTGGGTCAGAAAGATCCCCTGGAGGAGGAAGTAGCAGCCCACTCCAGTGTTCTTGCCTGGAAAATCCCACTGACAGAGGAGCCTGGCAGGCTACAGCTCATGAGGTTGCAAAGACTGAACATGCACGTGCACGCACACACACACAAACAGACATGCTGGAAGTGAAAGTGAAGGTCACTCAGTTGTGTCCAACTCTTTGTGACCCCATGTCCATGGACATGTCCATACAGTCTATGGAATTCTCCAGGCCAGAATACTGGAGTGGGTAGCCTTTCCCTTCTCCAGGGGATCTTCCTGACCCAGGAATCAAACTAGGGTCTCCTTCATTGCAGGCAGATTCTTTACCAGCTGAGTTACTGTTAATTACTTGGTGTACATTATCTTCAAATCTATTACATAGGAACCATTGTTTTGGTCTTAGGGTTCAAGAAACTAAGGCTCAGAGAAATCTAAAAACTTTCCCGAGTTTATACAGATAGTAAATGATGGAGTTCTCAAACTGAAATCTGCCCTTCCCACAGATTGGATCTTAAGAAGCTATATAGCTATTAATCACTTGACATATGATGAGTAATTGCCATTTCAGAAAGAAGGGAGAGGCAGCTGCAGCTAGGAGCCTCCTGCAGTACTCCTCAGTCATGCACAATGGAGTCCTTGGCACTGCTGGCCTGTAATAACTGTCTATTGAAATGCTAGGTTGAAGTGAGCCCAGGTTTCCAAAGATCCAGCTTGAACTGCCCATAAGGGATTTGTGTTCACTTGGTAATTTGTTTTGATAACTACAGTAGCTTTTACCAATGCTTCTATTTCCTGGAGGTATTTTCTCTATTATTAGTCCTTCTCACTTTTTTTTTTCATTTATTTTTATTAGTTGGAGGCTAATTACTTTACAATATTGTAGTGGTTTTTGCCATACATTGACATGAATCAGCCATGGATTTACAAGTATTCCTCATCCCGATCCCCTCTCCCACCTCCCTCTCCACCTGATCCCTCTGGGTCCTCCCGGTGCACCAGCCCCGAGCACTTGTCTCATGCATCCAACCTGGGCTGGTGATCTGTTTCACTATAGATAATATACATGTTTCGATGCTGTTCTCTCAAAACATCCCACCCTCGCCTTCTCCCACAGAGTCCAAAAGTCTGTTCTGTACATCTGTGTCTCTTTTTCTGTTTTGCATATAGGGTTATCATTACCATCTTTCTAAATTCCATATATATGTGTTAGTATGCTGTAATGTTCTTTATCTTTCTGGCTTACTTCACTCTGTATAATGGGCTCCAGTTTCATCCATCTCATTAGGACTGATTCAAATGAATTCTTTTTAACAGCTGAGTAATATTCCATGGTGTATATGTACCACAGCTTCCTTATCCATTCGTTTGCTGATGGGCATCTAGGTTGCTTCCATGTCCTGGCTATTATAAACAGTGCTGCGATGAACATTGGGGTGCACGTGTCTCTTTCAGATCTGGTTTCCTCAGTGTGTATGCCCAGAAGTGGGATTGCTGGGTCATATGGCAGTTCTATTTCCAGTTTTTAAGAAATCTCCACACTGTTCTCCATAGCGGCTGTACTAGTTTGCATTCCCACCAACAGTGTAAGAAGGTTCCCTTTTCTCCACACCCTCTCCAGCATTTATTGCTTGTAGACTTTTGGATAGCAGCCATCCTGACTGGAGTGTAATGGTACCTCATTGTGGTTTTGATTTGCATTTCTCTGATAATGAGTGATGTTGAGCATCTATATTCTACCTCTCCATCAGTCTCTTTCTTTCATTGTTATGGGGACACTTAAACCTCCACCCTAGGACTTCCCTAGTGATCCAGTGGTTAATCCATCTGCCAATGCAGGCTACACAGGTTTGATCCCTGGTCGAGGAAGATCCCATATGCCGAGGGGCAACTAAGCCTGTGTGACACAACTACTGAACCTGTGCTCTACAATAGGAGAAACCACCACAATGAGAAACCCATGCACTGCAATGAAGAGTAGCCCCCACTTGCCACAACTCGAGAAAGCTCGTGTGCAACAATGAAGACCCAGGACAGCCAAAAATAAATAAATTATAATAATAAAAAGCTTCTACCCTAAAAATACAGCCAACCACTACCCACAGACATGCTTCCTTGACTCTGATTCTCAGTCATACTATTGTTCCTACATCCCTATACCCTCTTACTTCTTGAAAGAGCAGCTGTATCACCAGTTGAGTTCAGTTCAGTTGCTTAGTAATGGCTGACTTTTTGCAACCCCATGGACTGCAGCATGCCAGGCTTCTCTGTCCTTCACCAGCTCCTGGAACGTGCTCAAACTCATGTCCATTGAGTCGGTGATGGCATCCAACCATCTCATCCTTTTCGTCCCCTTCTCCTCATGCCTTCAGTCTTTCCCAGCATCAGGGTCTTTTCCAGTGAGTCAGTTCTTTGCATCAGGTGGCCAAAGTGTTGGAGCTTCAGCTTTAGCATCAGTCCTTTCAGTACTCACTCAGGGTTTATTCAGGGTTTATTTTCCTTAGGATTGACTGGTTTGATCTTCTTGCAGTCCAAGGGACTCTCAAGAGTCTTCTCGAGTGCCACAGTTCAAAAGCATCAATTCTTTGGTGCTCAGCTTTCTTTATGGTCCAACTCTCATATCCATACATGACTACTGGAAAAACCATAGCTTTGAATAGAGGGATCTTTGTTGGCAAAGTAATGTCTCTGCTTTTTAATATGCTTTTCTTCCAAGGAGCATGCATCTTTTAATTTCATGGCTACAGTCACCATCTGCAGTGATTTTGAGCCCAAGAAATTAAAGTCTGTCGCAGTTTCCATTGTTTCCCCATCTGTATGCCATGAAGTGATGGGACCAGATGCCATGATCTTTGTTTTTTAAATGTTGAGTTTTAAGCCAGCTCTTTCACTCTCCTCTTTCACTTTCATCAAGAGGCTCTTTAGTTCTTGTTTGCGTTCGGCCGTAAGGGTGGTGTCATCTACATATCTGAGGTTATTGATATTTCTCCTGGCAATCTTGATTCCAGCTTCTGCTTCATCCAATCTGGCATTTCACATGGTGTACTCTACATATAAGTTAAATAAGCAGGGTGACAACATACAGCCTTGACATACCTCTTTCCTGATTTGGAACCAGTCTACTGTTTCATGTCCAGTTCTAACTGTTGCTTCCTGACCTGCATACAGGTTTCTCAGGAGGCAGGTAAGGTGATCTGGTATGCCCATCTCTTTAAGAATTTTCCACAGTTTGTTGTGATTGCTGTATCACTTACTGTCTATAAATCATTATTTTTCATTCATTTCTGAGCCTGTTACCCTTCAGTTTTCTCTTCCATCACTCACTGAATCAAATGTAACCCTGTTTAATGGGTCTTATTACACTAAGGCCCAACATTCTTTGTAATGGAGGAAAATGAAATAGAATATAAGCTATGTTTTTGGAGTAGCTATTCTAAGCCATCTTTATGCAGTGAATTTTATATATATGTTCTCATCTACCCCTGATAGTAACACTGTAAGAAATGGGTTCAGAGCCTTCAATAAAAATAAGGTAGAAATCTGACCCAAACCCAGTTCTATCTAACTCAATATGCCATGCTCTTTTTTTACCCCAGGAAAGAAAGAAAGAAAGGAAAGAGGGGGAGAAATCAGGAATGGAAAGAAAAGAGGAGAAAAGGACTGTAGACAAGTTGGAGGTAAAGATTTGGATTCAGGGTAGTTTCTCTGCAACAGGGAAGAGATTCACAGTGACCATTCCATTAGTTTCATTGCTACTACTGTGTTTTAATTTTATGGACAAAGGTCTGTCTAGTCAAGGCTATGGTTTTTCCAGTGGTCATGTATGGATGTGAGAGTTGGACCATAAAGAAAGCTGAGCACCAAAGAATTGATGCTTTTGAAGTGTGGTGTTGGAGAAGACTGTTGAGAGTCTCTTGGACTGCAAGGAGATCCAACCAGTCCATCCTAAAGGAGATCAGTCCTGGGTGTTCATTGGAAGGACTGATGTTGAAGCTGAAACTCCAGTACTTTGCCACCTGATGCAAAGTGCTGACTCATTGGAAAAGACTCTGATGCTGGGAAAGATTGAAGGCGGGAGGAGAAGGGGATGACAGAGGATGGGATGGTTGGATTGCATCACCGACTCAATGGACTTGAGTTTGGGTAAACTGTGGGAGTTGGTGATAGACAGGGAGGCCTGACGTGCTGTGGTTCATCGGGTTGCAAAGAGTTGGACATGACTGAGCAACTGAACTGAACTGAACTGAACAAGAATACCTTAATATTGGGCTTCCTGGTGGCTCAGCAATAAAGAATCTGCCTGCAATGCAGAAGATGCAGGAGTTGCAGGTTTGATCTCTGGATCAGGAAGACTCCCTGGAGGAGGAAATGGCAACCCACTCCAGCATTCTTGCCTGGAGAATCCCATGGACAGAGCAGCCTGGTGGGCTGTAGTCTGTGGGGTCAGAAAGAGTCGGACATGACTGAGCACACACACACATCCACCTTAATATAGGCCTAAACATCATAGAGAAAGAGGGGAAGAAAACAACATTAGCAATAAAAATGCAGTGTACTCAATTGGAAATACCTGATTCTTTGTTCAATTATGTTTTCATTGAAAAATGTTTTGCATTTAGGGTATCAGCTTGTTAATATGGACTTCCCAGGTAGCTCAGTGGTAAAGCATCTTCCTGCCAAGCAGGAGACTTGGGTTCGGTCCCTGGATCAGAAAGATCCCCTGGAGAAGGAAATGGCAATCCATTCCAGTATTCTTTTCTGGAGAATCCTATGGACAGAGGAGCCTGGTGGGCTACAGTCCATAGGGTCACAAAAGAGTCAGACACAACTTAGTGGCCAAACAACAACAATCTACTTGCCAGTACTGCCACCTTGCTCAGCTTTCTGAGGTTTCTGCTAATGACCAAGAAACTAGGGTATAGAGCTGATAGGGAAGGAATTTACTGATCTGTGTGTGCTATTTAAATTTCTTGAAATTATTCAGATTTTTCTGGCCTAGAAATCAGGGCAGAATCTCAGGACAGATGGCTTGGTAATGAGTTTTTCACCTCTTTCAGCTGCCAAGCAATTTGGAAATTGCACGGGGCCAGGCCCTGTCAGTGCAGTTCGGTGCTTCAACTTGAAGACTAGTCTGACACCAGGAAGTTGTCATCATCATCAGCTAATGCTTAGCAAATGTGGCACACCAAGTGTCATGGAAATGGAAAGAAAGAAATGTTCTGTTCCAATTATAGCCTCCTCACATGTTTGGGATGCAACCAATTTCTCTGTTGAGTTAGACGCTCAACTTCTATCTCCAGTCCAGGCACTCTTCTAAATTTTGTTCTCATGAATTTGATTATCTATTGGGCATCTCTACTTGGATATCATGCAAATACCTCAACATGCCTATCCTCAAAACTGAGTTCTAGATATTACCGGAGAAAACTCTGCTTGCTCCAGCGCTTCCTGTTAATATCTTCAGTTCAGGTCAGTTCAGTCACTCAGTCGTGTCTGACTCTTTGCAGTCCCATGGACTGTAGCACACCAGGTTTCCTTATCCACCGCTAACTCCCAGGGCTTGCTTAAAGTCATGTCCATCGATTCAGTGATGCCATCCAACCATCTCATCCTCTTTGTCCCCTTCTCCTTCTGCCTTCAATCTTTCCCAGAGTCAGGGTCTTTTCCAGTGAGTCAGTTCTTCACATCGAGTGGCCAACGTATTGGAGCTTCAGCTTCAGCATCAGTCCTTCCAATGAGCATTAAGGACTAATTTCTTTTAGAATTGAATGGTTTGATCTCCTTGCTGTCCAAGGGACTGTCAAGAGTCTTCTCCAACATCACAGCTCAAAAGCATCAATTCTTCGGTGCTCAGCTTTCTTTATGGTCCAACTCTCACATCCATACATGACCACTGGAAAAACTATAGCTTTGACTAGATGGACCTTTATTTTTTTTAAATTTTTTAAATTAGTTGGAGGCTAATTACTTCACAACATTGCAGTGGGTTTTGTCATACATTGACATGAATCAGCCATGGAGTTACATGTATTCCCCATCCCGATCCCCCCTCCCACCTCCCTCTCCACCCGATTCCTCTGGGTCTTCCCAGTGCACCAGGCCCGAGCCCTTGTCTCATGCATCTCACCTGGGCTGGTGATCTGTTTCACCATAGATAGTATACATGCTGTTCTTTTGAAATATCCCACCCTCACCTTCTCCCACAGAGTTCAAAAGTCTGTTCTGTATTTCTGTGTCTCTTTTTCTGTTTTGCATATAGGGTTATCGTTACCATCTTTCTAAATTCCATATATATGCGTTAGTATACTGTATTGGTCTTTATCTTTCTGGCTTACTTCACTCTGTATAATGGGCTCCAGTTTCATCCATCTCATTAGAACTGATTCAAATGAATTCTTTTTAATGGCTGAGTAATATTCCATGGTGTATATGTACCACAGCTTCCTTATCCATTCATCTGCTGATGGGCATCTAGGTTGCTTCCATGTCCTGGCTATTATAAACAGTGCTGCGATGAACATTGGGGTGCACGTGTCTCTTTCAGATCTGGTTTCCTCAGTGTGTATGCCCAGAAGTGGGATTGCTGGGTCATATGGCAGTTCTATTTCCAGTTTTTAAAGAAATTCCACACTGTTTTCCATAGTGGTGTACTAGTTTGCAGTCCAGGGCACAGTGTAAGGAAGGTTCCTTTTCTCACCTCTCTCCCGCATTTATTGCTTGTAGACTTTTGGATAGCAGCATCCTGACTGGCATGTAATGGTACCTCATTGTGGTTTTGATTTTCCATTTCTCTGATAATGAGTGATGTTGAGCATTTTTCATGTGTTTGTTAGCCATCTGTATGTCTTCTTTGGAGAAATGTCTGTTTAGTTCTTTGGCCCATTTTTTGATTGGGTCATTTATTTTTCTGGAATTGAGCTGCAGGAGTTGCTTGTATATTTTTGAGATTAATCCTTTGTCTGTTTCTTCATTTGCTATTATTTTCTCCCAATCTGAGGGCTGTCTTTTCACCTTACTTATAGTTTCCTTTGTAGTGCAAAAGCTTTTAAGTTTCATTAGTCCCATTTGTTTAGTTTTGCTTTTATTTCCAATATTCTGGGAGGTGGGTCATAGAGGATCTTGCTGTGATTTATGTCGGAGAGTGTTTTGCCTATGTTCTCCTCTAGGAGTTTTATAGTTTCTGGTCTTACATTTAGATCTTTAATCCATTTTGAGTTTATTTTTGTGTATGGTGTTAGAAAGTGTTCTAGTTTCATTCTTTTACAAGTGGTTGACCAGTTTTCCCAGCACCACTTGTTAAAGAGGTTGTCTTTTTTCCATTGTATATCCTTGCCTCCTTTGTCAAAGATAAGGTGTCCATAGGTTCGTGGATTTATCTCTGGGCTTTCTATCTGTTCCATTGATCTATATTTCTGTCTTTGTGCCAGTACCATACTGTCTGGATGACTGTGGCTTTGTAGTAGAGTCTGAAGTCAGGCAGGTTGATTCCTCCAGTTCCATTCTTATTCTATGAGGCCATCCCAGTCACCCTAAGCCAAAACCAGAGAAAGATGCCATAAAACAGAAAACTACAGGCCAATACATGTGACATAGATGAAAAAATCCTTAAGAAATTATAACAAACAGAATCAACACATATTAAAAAAATCATACACATGACCAAGTGGGCTTTATTCCCAGGAATGCAAGGATTCTTTAATATCCGCAAATCAATCAATGTAATACACCATTCAAATTGAAAAGATAAAAAACATAATTATCTCAATAGATGCAGAGAAAGCTTTGACAAAATTCAACCACCCATTTATGATTAAAATCTCCAAAAAGCAGGAATAGAAGGAACATACCTCAACATAATAAAAGCTATATATGACAAAACCACAGCAAGCATCACCCTCAATGGTGAAAAATTGAAAGCATTTCCCCTGAAATCAGGAACAAGACAAGGGTGCCCACTCTCACCACTACTATTCAACATAGTGTTGGAAGTTTGGCCACAGCAATCAGAGCAGAAAAAGAAGTAAAAGGAATCCAGATAGGAAAAGAAGAAGTGAAACTCTCACTGTTTGCAGATGACATGATCCTCTACATAGAAAACCCTAAAGACTCTACCAGAAAATTACTAGAGCTAATCAATGAATATAGTAAAGTTGCAGGATATAAAATAACACACAGAAATCCCTTGCATTCCTATATACTAACAATGAAAAAACAGAAAGAGAAATTAAGGAAACAATACCATTCACCATTGCAACAAAAAGAATAAAATACTTAGGAGTATATCTACCTAAAGAAACAAAAGACCTATACATAGAAAACTATAAAACACTGATGAAAGAAATCAAAGAGGACACGAACAGATGGAGAAACATACCGTGTTCATGGATTGGAAGAATCAATATTGTCAAAATGGCTATTCTACCCAAAGCAATCTATAGATTCAATGCAATCCCTATCAAGCTACCAACGGTATTTTTCACAGAACTAGACCAAAGAATTTCACAATTTGTATGGAAATACAAAAAACCTCGAATAGCCAAAGTAATCTTGAGAAAGAAGAATGGAACTTGAGGAATCAACCTGCCTGACTTCAGACTCTTTTATGTTTTTTTAAAAAAAAATAGTTTGTCCCACCCTTAGAACAAAATATTTGGTTACTCATTTTTACTGTTTTATCCTGCTATGGGTGAAAGAAACTTCTGGAAGACTTTGAGTGCCAGTCCATTATTATTTTCCTCTTAAATTCTTTCTTATAACATCCTGTGCTTTTTATGTGGTGGTTTAGGGTGTGTACCAGAGTTTCTATTACAAACTTTAGCTTTCAAAAATATCTTGGCACACAAACTCCAAGAATAGTTGTCTTATCAAATTCTTTTAAAGATGAATAGTGCTTTTCACTCACCACCATTCCTCACCAAGCTCACAGCTTGCAGATATTCCATTCTGTATATTTATGGTTGGAAATCATAGTTGCTGGGTTCCCAAATGGAAACAGTCACAGACAGAATGCAGCACGATGTTTTGGAAGAACCATGGGCTTTGGAGTTACAGGCCACCGGGCCAGGGCTATGTGATACATGCCATCCCCATTTTCATCTCTCCTCAATTCTTTATGTCAAATTTACCTATTGAGTCCCTTAGTTCCAAACCAGTCAAGGACTTGGTGTTGGTGTCCTTGGAGTCGCTGGTTTAGCCAGCCTATTGTCTTTGTAGAAACTCTACAAAGGTTTGTAGAAGCTCCGGGAGATGGTGAAAGACAGGGAAGCGTGGCATGCTGCAGCCCATGGGGTTGCAAAGAGTCAGCCCTGTCTGAGAGACTGAACAACAACAGAAACTCTTCCTTGCACATAAACTCCAGGACATAAGCCCTTAGTGGAACAGAAAACCTTCCACATACTTCTTAACAATTATAATGTACCCTACACTTTTCTGTACATATCCTTTCCTGTCAAGTAGTTAGTCTACCTCTCATTCCATAACTTAAACCATGAGTGAAAGATGGACTAGTAAGAAGAACCTGGTCTGGAAAAATATCTTGCTAACCAATTCTGCAAACCTATGTGGGAGCCAGATGAAGACTCTGAAGTCCCAACTGTTTAAAAAAAGAGAAGAAAAAAAGTACAAAGATCACAATTACTAGTGGCAACTTGGAAAAACCCATAGAGCATGCCACTGGCAAAACTCCTCAGAGAGATGGCTTTCCAAATATGGAAAATATAAAACAAAACCTTCTTTATTTATGAAAATGATTTGAATTTCTAATTCTCTAGGCCTTATGGGTTTATTATGAAAACCAAATTCAGTTCGCTTAAGGGATGAGAAAGAACCACTTCCTATTGCATCAAGTTATGGAATAGCACATTTTTAAAGCTCTATAATTTGTTTCTGGGGTAGCATTATATTGTCCTCTTCTGGGTTACGTAAGTCTGCCTTGGCCTTTCAAACACAGAAACATTTTACCCTTGACACAATTTGGAATTTGGAACTGCCTGTGAAAACATGAAGAACTTCATTTTTCCATTTGAAAAGTCCCTAAACGCAAATTGATAAATTCTCAAAGAACTTCAGTGCAGAGTTTTCAGGCTAGCACTTCAACTGCCAAGACCTATATTCAAAGTGTTTGAACTGCCAGAAAAAACACAGCTGTTATTCTATATCTCAGGCAATCTGTGCACTATCTTTTAGGTAGAAGAGATTGCAAACTGGCTAAAGGTTAGATGCAAGTCCTAGAAGAATAAAAAATAAGTACTGGGAGGGAACCTACCCAAAGTCCAAGATATTAACACTAAGTTGGAATATCAGAAGTTTTAAATTACTGCTTATTTTGAAAGGACCCTCTCTTCTCCTGCTTCCAAAAAAAGAAAAAAAAAAAAATCACAGGCATCCATCAACCAAAAGTTTTCCCTGAGCCTTCAATTCAACTCTTGATAAATGCTCTTGTGTTTTGTTTTACCTACAATTTAAAGGGTTGTGGAAGCGTAGAAGCTGGCCACCTGGGGTAATTTCATGGCCTTGTGGGTGATGAGTGTCTCATGAGGTCAGGGCGGCTGTGACAGAGACAGTCTCTGATGTTTTCATAAACCAAATTGAATTCTTGGCACATTCTGAGCTTGGATAGCATGCGTTTGCAGCCCTGCTCCTTTGCTTGATCAGTTTTGCTTGAATTTCTGCTCTGATAATGTGATAAAGTGGGCCATTTTTTTAGTTGAACTCTGATAATGATCTAAATACAACAAAGTGCTCAAATAATAAAGAAATTTGTTTCTCAAAATGTGAAAAGCATCCTTGTATTTTCTCAGTGTCTTTTATTATTAGAGTATATGTTCCTATGTCTAACACCCCCAGGGTGAGTCCGCTGCTATAGAAATAAGATAAGCTTTGGGCTACGTGTTATTTCCAACACCCACGCTCTAACTCCTGTCTTTTCCCACTACTGGCGCAACTCCCCAGTGTGTTAGGATATTCTCATGAGAAACCTTGTCCTAGATATTCTGGAATCTGCTCAGTAAAACCAATTGGTTGCTCATACTGTTTTACTTCAATGAGTATATCTACCTTATGTCAGCCTTTTATAAATAATGTTTTGATTAATCCTTACAAAAACCCCTATTTGCAGATGGAAAAATGAGTCCAGAAACTTTAAGTATTTCGTCCAAGCATACACAACAAAGAAGTGGCATACCAAGAAGTCAGTTCATGTTCTCTGGAACTACTGTTCCTAGATACCATTACTCACTTTGAGGTCCTTAAGCTGACATAGTGGATGCATGTGTCACAATGGAAACCATGTGTTTTCGGGACCGCTGGGACTAGTAATGGGTTCAGTGAAGTACCAATATGGCCCAGGGAGTGCACTCAAGGACATAATTTGTGCTTTCATTCTGACATTGGGTTTTGTGGGTGCTGGTGATGTAAAAATTTGTTCAATACTATACCAAATTGATATTTCCATTTCAGAAACTTATATAACCTGCAGTCAATATTAATTATATCAAATATGTGTGCTCAGTCGTGTACTCAATCACTCAGTCATGTCTGACTCTTTGCGACCCCGTGGACTGTAACCCACCAGGATTCTCTGTCCATGGAATTCTCCAGGCAAGAATACTGGAGCAGGTTGCCATTTCCTTCGCCAGGGGATCTTCCTGATCCAGGGAACAAACCTGCGTCTCCTGCATTGACGGGTGGATTCTTTACCGTTGAGCCATCTGGGGAGCCCAATGCCATCAAATATCAATGGTCTATTATTCCATAGGTCTCAAGAGAATTATAACTAGCATCTAAACATATATATTTCTATTACAGTTTAATGAACTGCCTCTGAGCTTCTTGTTACCAGGTACTCTATTAAATGTAATGAATGGCTTCTCTTAGGCAATTCTTTTTTTCGGGTTGCAGGTAACATTGAGACTCTCTCTGGCAGCTGCAGCTGTGATTTGAATTGGATTCATGCCACTGTGATCCAAACTTCAGGATCTCCCAATGAATATCACAAAACTATTTGAGTAGGGAGAAAACCTTAGCAATCAACTTGTCTGAAAGTCTTAAACTGATAGCTTCCAGGCCACCGATGGTCCTGACTGTGTGTTGTTTTTTCTCCAAAGTGATGACCCTAGTTGAGTTCTTATAGTTTTTTTTTTTTTTTAAATAATGGTGTCTCTGTTTTATTTATGTATTTATTTTTATGTTTGAACGTACTGGGTCTTCGTTGGGACACACAGGCTTTCTCTTGTCACAGTGCGCAGGCTTTGTTGCCCTGTGGCAGGTGGGCTCTTAGTTCCCCAACCAGGGATCAGACCCCAGTCTGCTGCATTGGAAGGCAGATTCTTAGCCACTGGACCACCAGGGAAGTCCTGAGTTCTTCTAATTTTTTGAATTGGTCGTCAAAATTTTTGAGTGTGTTTCAAATAAAAAATGTAAATGTTAGGCTTCTCTTGAAAAATTGGAATATTAAGCATCACTGGGCCTGCATTCCTGCATAGAAGTTACCAGCCACAGTGGGTAGCAGATGCTTCTGTAGATGTGGCTGAATCTGGCAGTCTCCGACGGGCTGGCGATATTGTAGACAGCAGTCTGTTGACCTTGATCATTGTGTTTGTATTATTGTTTTCTTGTTGTGGAGTCAAGAAGAAAGATATTTCTGTCTTTATCAAAAATAGGAAAATAGGATATAATCTGAGGGGGCACTGTGTTTAAAAAAAACAAACAGGTTTCTTTGTGGAAGAGAAGAATGTGCCTTTTGGTTAATATGCAAATGAGCATCTTGGCCTCAAGTTTATTTATTCAAGTTATTTGCTTGGCCCTGTAACCATTTGAGAGTCATGACATAGTCTTCTCTTGGCCAACTGAATACAGAGATGAAAAGAGGTTAAATGGCTTCCCCAGGGTTAATATTTTTAGGCCATATATAGAGTGAAGTGTCCCTTTAGTACAGTGCATTTCATGTGGAAGAAAACAAATACCTGAATTACTTTGTGGGCTGAAATCTAAAAAAAATTATTGTAGTGTTTTGAAATGTTTTAAGAAAAAGAAGAATAGAGACATGATATTAAATAAATTTATATAAATTCAAAGTGGGCACACAAACTGGGGGATAAAAACTTAGTTCTGTGGGGACTTCGGAATTAGCTGTCTTTCCTCTTCTCAGGTACTTAAGCAAGGCAACCTTTTGCCATCTTCTGTGTCTGTCAGGTATGTGTTTTGTCCACCCACTGCAGAACTGTACTGGAGTGTATCTCAAATCAAACTATTAGGCTAGAATACTTTTAAGAAAAAGTTCTCTCTCTCTCTCTGACACACACAGAGACACACACATACAAACTCAGAAAAATAGTCTACAAAATTTATATTTAATCATTCATGTTTTTCAGGGTTTTTGTCTTTTTCTTCTGTTACTGTAAGATTTCAATACTTCTTTGGTTAAATTAAATGTGTCCTTCCTACCCATAAACAGTAACAGAAGTCTTAGGAAACACTGAAAAATGAAGACATGGAAAAGAGAGGCCTGTTTTCATACCTTAATTTTTTTCAATCTGAACTAACCACAGGAGTCAGTTCTTCTTGGAGGCACAACTATCTTGAGAAGTTATGGGTCCATTCCTTACCATCCGAAACCACCTAAGGTATCAATCCAGACACTCTTCAAGGTGCTCCAGATACAGTCATCCTACATCTTAAAGGAAAGTAGGAAATTTTCTACACATGCCGAGGTTCTAGAACCTAAGTGTAGCCTCTTGATAGTTCACATTATCTCTCAAATATTTTATTGGCTTCTGTGATTATTATTATTTTCTCTCAAGAAGAAGAGACTCCAGAATGACAGTCATGCTCGGAAATCACTGACAACCTGCCTTCACTGTCAGGAAGGTGTTTCTCGTGTTTACCCTCGACACTGCAGGAGAATGTTTACAGTCATTGCCTCTGTTTAGTCATGTTAAACAGAAAACAGCTGATCACCATCCCCAAGAGAAAATGACTTTCCTCCTCTAATTAGTCTCACCTCAATCTTCTTTTCTGTTGCTCAATAATTGTGGGGTTTTTTTTTTTTTTTTAATGCTATTTGTTTATTTGTCTGCACCGAGTCTTAGCTGTGGGACATGAGACTTTTAGTTGTGGCATGTGGGATCTAGTTTCTTGACCAGGGATCGAACCCAGGCCCCCTGCATAGGGAGCCTAGAATCTTAGCCACTGGACCACCAGGGAGTCCCAATTGTGGATTTTTAATAAGTGGTTCAAAGATAAGGCCTGCGTGATGTCAGTGATTTCCAAAGGAGAGTTACAAGGTGGTCAGGGACCTGGCATGCCGCACTATCCCAGAGTATCTGGAGGTCTCACACTCTGTGTGTTCCCCTGAGCAAACACCACAGATTGGCCACTCCTGCTGCCCTGCCTGGTGGAAAGACCCCCGGGCATCATGAACCCTGATGGGGAGACACCTTGAGATGCCGGCATTTGCTCTTGAGGCAGCAGAGAGGCAGCATGGCCTGCATTGTGAGGAGGTATTAGCAGGAAGGTAATTTAGAGGAAAAAGCATAGGCTTCGGATCCAGACAGTAGGACTTCAAACTCTGATTCTGCAACTTATATGATATATGATCTTGGACAAACTTTGTAATCTCCCTGTTTATGTTTCCATTTGCAAAACGAAGTCCCACCTTGGTCAGAATGGCCATCATCAAAAACTCTACAGATAATAAATGCTGCAGAGGGTGTGGAGAAAAGAGAACCTTCCTAGATTGTTGGTGGGAATGTAAACTGGTGCACCCACTAGGGAGAACAGTCTGGAGGTTCCTTAAAAAACTAAAACTAGAGCTACTATACAATACAGCAATCTTACTCCTGGGCATATATCACGAGAAAACAATAATTCAAAAAGATACATGCACTCCAGTGTTCATTGCAGTGCTATTTATGATAACCAGAACATGGGAGCAACCTAAAATGTCCATTGACAGAGGAATGAATAAAGGAGATGTCATACATATATACAATGGAATAATACTCAGTCATAAAAAAGGACAAAATAATGCCATTTGCAGCAACGTGGATGGACCCAGAGATTATCATACTGAGTGAAGTAAGTCAGAAAGGAAAGACAAGTATCACATGATATGGCTTCCATGTAGGGTCTAAAAAATGGGACAGATGAACTTATTTGTAGAACAGAAATAGAGTTGCAGATATAGAAAACAAGCCTACAGTTACTGGGGCAAAAGGGGAGGGGAGGGGAGGGGCAAATTGGGATTGACATATATATGTCAATATATATGTGTGTGTATATATATATATATACACACACGCTCTGTAATGACCTATATGTGAAAGGAATCTTTTTAAAAAAAGGGATATATATATATATGTTTAACTGATTCACTTTGCAGTATACCTGATAATAACACAACATTGTAAATAAAATATACTCCAATAAAATTAAAAAAAAATAGTTCTATGAGAAAGAGAAAAATTAGTTCCAACCTTACCATGTTGTAAGGATGATATCAGATATAAAATGCATCAAAGCTCCCTGCTAGACTTATAGAATATATTCAATAAGTGCTATTATTGTTGTTGTCAATATTATTATTACTCCCATGTCAGGAACCTTTCTTCTCTCTCTCCTTGTCAAACTTATATTTTGGTTTGTCTTTGATTGTCTGGGAATTCAGTACTCAAAAGTCAGCCCTTATATTCCATTCAAGGTCTTCTGAAGTCCACCATCCTTTCTCCTGAGTGTTAGAAGGAGCGAGGCTGAAGGTAACTGGTACCTTCTGTTAGTAGTTGGAAGTGTCTTGATGAGAGGTTACTGGTAGGAGGCACTACCCTTTAAATTGCAAGTTCATACTAATTATTCCACCTTCAGAGCATTTATTCCTGCAGGTCTTGAAGTATTTTTAGAGCAGCCTATTAAACTATCAACATCTCTGATGGAAGATCACCCCAGATGTCTTTGTTCAGACAGGTCCCTCTTTTCCATTTCCCCATCACCTTGCCTTGTAAAGGAGCAGAGTCTGGTGGTCATGAGCTGTGCCTATTAAAATTAAAAATTAAAATAATAGCCACATGTGACTAGTGGCTGCTGTGTTGGAAAGCACAGGTTATAGAACATTTTGATCACCACAGAAACTTCTTTTGGACCATGCTGCTCTAGAGCCAAAATGACCCACCAAAATCACTGGATTTAAATGATACCTTTAACACTTACTGTCTGTGGGGCTTTACATAGGTAATTTAATCTTTCTGTGCCTTGTTTTTATCATCTATAAAATGAGGATATAAGAGTCAACTTACTGGAAGCCTTAATGAGAAATTAGATGCGTTAATATATGTAATATATTCAGAGCTTTCCTTAAATATCACATGGTATTTTCTCAATAACTGCTAGGAATTACCATTAATCAAAAACCAGAAAAAAAAACAACATCTATTTCAGAAAGAAAACATAGAATATATAGATCAACTGAGGGTGGCTCAGAGTCATTGCCCATTATCTGTATTCCTTAGATCCATATGATCCAAAATTGTTGTGAAACTCATCATAAGACATTATGATTTTCTATGTCTATGTCTGTTTTCTTTACTAGACTTCATGCCTTGGGAATTCAAGGACTAGTGTTTTATTCCCGTTCATACCCCTAACACCTGCCATGGGGCATTGAGTACCCATGACACTCAATAAGTACTTTATCGTCAACAGTCTTGAACTAACTTAAGTGCTCAAGAACCAACAGGCTTCTTACTTAATATTATTTTAGTGGGAATCGTAGGATTGGAGTTTAGCTAATTCCTTTATATTTTTTAACCAGATCAGGATAATGAACGTATAACTAGGTTTAAGGACAACGAGGAAGAATATTTAAAATCAAGAATGGATGAGAATATCCAGAACAGATGATCACTTCACAAACTGAGAGGAAGGAAATGAAATAGAGAAAAGAAAAAAAAGGAAATAGAGCTGATAAGTTATTTGGGAGGAAGTTCAAAGAAAAATTTTCCCTACTTCAACATTTTCCCACAGGCAGATCCTGAAGCCCTAGATATAATTATCTTGGCTGGAATGCCTGGGCTAGAGTAAACAGAAATCTGAGTGTGTCAACAAATTATTTAATTAAGTAGAGTAGGTGGCAATGTGCAAGCAAAGTCATGATGTGCAACAGGATAATGTGATTGAAGGCTTTAGCTGTGATGGAATGTGGAGAGAATAAGACATGAGTGAAAAATTATTCAGTCCTGGAAACCAACCTCTGGACCTGGTCAGCCAATGTGACAAATTAAACAAGAAATAAAACTTTTTTTTTTTAAAAAAAATGGAACTCTCTTATCCAAGAAAACACTTCTTGTGTATAAACATAAATTTAAAAGCAATTGAGATTAAGCCATCACTTTAGATGAGACAGCGGTCAGGAGCAGGACTGCAAGTGTCATTAAAAAGAGCCTGAGGATTTGTGCCATCAGCATAAAAGTGGCAGTTACAATTAAAAGCAGAAGTGAAATGACTAAGAAGTAGAAAAGCTAGAAATGAACAGATGCCCAGGCAGGCAGCTTGCTAGGCTGCTCAAATTGGGTATATTTTACATTTCATTCCAAGTTCACAAATATTAGGACATTAAAATGCATGAAACATGGTCTGTATCCCATCTTGCCATGTTTTTGTTACTAAGTTAGAAAGAATTAGGCAGCACGGACTGTATGCAGATGCATCGGTCTAAGCAAATGTTGTGTCAGGGGAGATCAGGAAGGTCAGCTGGGTTTCTCTTTTCCAAAGAAGAGCCCGGTCAGTTGTACACTGAGCATCCTTTGTAGGGCTCTTCCTAAAGTGGTCACCCGTGTCCAGAAAGACTGTGAAGAAGGTTAGATTGCTGGTGACTTTTTCTTTAAAGGTGACAGTGGCCAAGCCTCCAAGCCCATTTATTTTCAGTACAAGCATTAAAATCTTAGGGAGTGTGTAGAATGTTGACTCAGTGCATGGAAGACGTTTTTATTGGTCTTTAGTCTGTCATTTACCCTAAGCAGCCATTAATAAAATGTAGCTGCACTATGATCAGTTGCTCTGTAGTCACCCAGTCATGTCTGACTCTTTTGAGACCCCATGCACTGTAGCCCACCAGGCTCCTCTGTCCATGGGATTTCTCCTTCAAGAATACTGGAGTGGGTTGTCATTTCCTTCCCCCAGGGGTTCTTCCTGACTCAGGGATTGAACCCGAGTTTCCTGCATTGGCAGTGGATTCTTTACCACTGAGCCACCAGGGAAGCCCTTACAATGATCAGTAGACCTAGGTAATACCAGACGGTCATTATGAGACTGTTTTTCACAAACTTTCTGTTAAGTCTGGAGCTTTATTCATGGGTTAACCGAGGCCACAGGGTGAGAACAAGGTTTTCATTGTTTCACAAGCTTATTGATTAGAAATATGAGTACGTTTGACTAACTGACCTCTCTTCAACTTCTTTGTTTGATCTCCATCCATGTCCAGGGCTCTGTAAGCAGATGATGACTCTGATTCTCTAAGGGAAAACTTGTTAAGTTTCTTTTTGCGTGAGTGGGAAACAGCACATGTGTTCTGGGCCACCAGGTTCTCGTCTCTGTCTTCAACATTCATAGTGATGCATTTCTAGAAATGAAGAGAAGTTTCTTCCTCCCCAGTTTTCATTTTTACTTGAAGCAAGATAGTACTATGTTCATTCATTCAATCAGTCATGTCATCTATATATTTTGAGTGCCCGCTATATGTGCTAGGTACTGAGCCAGAAACTTAAAAGGGTCTTTGTACTTGTGTTTTAAAAAAATTACTATTTTTCTCACAGCCCGTGTTTATTAACTCTGACTCCTTCTGACAATCTAAATGCAGTGTAGAAAAACATCTTCAAACCTAACATCTGCAGCTGTAGCTGCACATGTAAAGAAATACTCGAGACAGGATGTGCCGTCCCCTGTTTGCAACTCTCACCTGCTCCGGGTCATGGCCGAGAAATACTGCATACAGAAAGGAGATGTCTGTAAGAGGCATCATTTGTCTTCCCAAGCTGTGAAGTCACTGGGAGAAGAGTCTTTAGCTTCCTCTGTGCACCGTACTAACAACTGAAAGGAAGAATCACTCTTTGACCAAAAAGAAAAAAAACAAACTATGTGTGGTCACATATATTTACAGAATTTTATATGGTATACCAAAAGATATAGATGCATATGCAAATTAATGTTTATTTTTATTATGTATGTATAATTTACCTATGTACAAATACTGATACAATGGAAAATAACATTAAAAAATTATTTTTATTTTTTAAGTTATGAAAATATGATAATACATTTACAGGAGACTTGGAAAATACAGAATAAAATTACATATAGCTCCACTGTTTACTATTAATATAATTATTTTTTTAAGTAGATAAATTAAGATTTTTAGTTGGAGTTTCAATATCAGACTCCCAAAAATTAATAGAATGAATATATAGAAAAACAGAAGGATATAGTAGACCTGAGAAGTACCATGAGCCAAGTGAACATAAGAAAATAACATAAAATTTTAAATAAGGCAGCTTTCATTGTAGGCATGGACTTGATCAAGTATCATCGTGTGTTTGTGTGTATGTGTGAGTGTGCGTGCACACAGGAGTGCATGGCCCATGTGGGTGTGTTGGGATGGGGTGGAAGCTGGGGGAGGATGGAGATACCATGAGAAGGAATACAGGGGACTTTGCTGATGGTCCTGGGGCTTCCCTGATAGCTCAGTTGGTAAAGAATCCGCCTGCAACATGGGAGACCTGGGTTCGATTCCTGGGTTGGGAAGACCCCCTGGAAAAGGGAAAGGCCTCCCACTCCAGTATTCTGGCCTGAAGAATTCCATGGATTGTATAAGTCCATGGGGTTGCAAAGAGTCGGACATGACTGAGCGACTTTCACTTTCTTTCACTTCCTGGTGGTCCAGTGGCTAAGTCTCCACTCTCCCAATGCAGGGGGGCTGGGTTCAATCCCTGATCAGGGAACTAGATCCCTTGTGCCAAAGCTAAGGCCTGACACAGCCAAATAAGTAAAAAAATTTTTTTAAATAAAAAGAAGGGATGCAGAGCACAGAAACAGAATCCTTTGGCATCTTCCATCATAATTATTGCATCTTCCATCATAATTATTGCATAATTATTGGAATGGATGGTACAACAATCATGACCAGTAGTGATGGCAGGAGAAGGGACAGGATAGAAAAAAATGATTAGAGAATGCAAGATGGTAACTTGACTACATTAATAGCATATACTGCTGCTAATTTAACATATAATACTATATATTTATATTTAATATTTTGACATATATGTACACATATACACAGATAATCTACACATAAGTTATGTACCAGTAGTAAATAGAAGAGTCCTCTACATTTTCAAAGTTTATAAATTATAAACAAAGTTTATAACTTATAAATGAGCTTTCTTTAGATGGTAGCAGGGTTAAGCCACCTTTGTTTATAAATATAAAGTATATATCAAGAGTAATTTAAAAATCCATCTGTTTGAAATTTGGTGTAAAGAATGAGTATATTTTAAAACTAATAAAGTATGTATATCATTTACATCCATACCCAGCTATGATTACATGATTTTTTAAAAGCCAATAATTATTTCAGTATTCATCTAAAATATTCTGATTGAATGAGGAGATAAACAAATCTGCTATTAAGAGATGAAAGGAACATGTATATGTAAAATCATCAAAGAGTATACTTGAGAGAATTACACAAATGCTTGAGGAAAATTTATGTAAATATTTTTTAGAAACTTAAATGCAAAAAAGTTCTAAAAGTAGTATGTTATGTCATAAATATGTATCATTCTAAAAGTAATTCTGAAAGCATAAAGCATTCCTTTTTGGGATAAACGATATTTAATGAAAATAGGAAAACACTTAGGAAGCGTCTTGATTGCTAACTGTTTACATCAGCTACAACTATTTCACTAAAAAAATAAACATAGATGTTTCAGCGAAGAGGACAAGTGATGTATGCTTTTTCTTCATCATATCTGGCTTAAGGACTAGATATTTCAAAGATATTGTTTTAAGAGCTTTAAACTAAGAACTACTAAATTGAACAACAGGGTATATTTTCAAGGAAATTTTCTAACTGTAAGCTCCTTTCACTAGCTCTGCAGTTACTTTCCTTCTCCCAATTATGGCCTCGTGGTCTTAGAACACGGAGAACAGAAGGCACAGACAGAAGCGTGGATGAGAGAGACACTGGACTAGAGGATGGCATACCCACTAATGCTAGGAATTTGAGATCCTCTTCATAAAAATAGCATATACTGCTGCTAATTTAACACATAATACTATATATTTATATTTAATATTTTGACATATATGTACACATATACACAGATAATCTACACATAAGTTATGTACCAGTAGTACATACCGGTACTTGAGTGCTTACCACATGCCAAGTATTGTGAAAGATGGTTTTTCATTTATTTAAAAAATTTAATCCTTCCAAAACCCTATGAGAGTTACAATCATTACCCCCATGTGCAGGTGAAGAGACAAAGACGTAGCATGATTTATCTGAACTTGCCCAAGGTTGAGCAACTAGAAAATGGGCAGCGCAGGATGAAACTTAGACAGCTATGCCTTTAACCACTACTCTCGATGGCCAACCATATTAAAGCCCAACTGTAACTCTTTATGATTAATTTTCTCTCTGGAAGTCAGAAACCTGTAAAATAAGCTGCCCAAGGTTATTTCACAGATTAAGTGTCAGAACAGGATTTAAACCCAATCTGTCTGACGCCAAAGCCACCTTCCACTGTTCTTTGCTGCCTTTCATTTGCGATGTTGCCAAATACTTGTGCCGCATGCTGGCATCTGCAGTTTACTGGGCGGATGGCATCTGGTCAAGTACCCTCACAGGGTGCTAGGCCTGAGTAGGGGCCAGAGGAGGACCCTTTCCTTAAAGTCCATCCAACCTGTCCAGTTTCAGGCCACAATCTGTTTACTTTATGCCATGGTGACTCAAAGGACCGGTATCCTCTACAGTATGGAACTGACCACAGTGCCTCAAAATGAGTTAAAATGTGTGAATAGTCATAAATCATGAGAGGTATATTTGAGTCAAAAAGTCAGACTAGGCATATTATTAGTAATAAGGAGAATAAGAATATCATATATGTACTGGAGTTTCTAGAAATTAAACAGTAATAAATTTATCTGAATACATATAATCTGTTATGCAACTAAAATACTGACTTGCTTAGAACCAGATTTTTAAATTAATGTAGCCTTTTGTAGCTAAAAATCATAATACTATCCAATTATTATGGATAGTAATCAAAATAAGCATTATTCTTTGAAAAACTTGATGTCAGTAACGCATATCCTTTATTACTGAAACAGTATTCTTCTGCTTCAGTGACACTTGTGTAGATCTGTGGGTGAATTTCCTCAAAATAGCCCTTGAGTGTCTAGATACTTAAAATGTGTATGTGTGTTTTACAATAGCTTGAAAATGGATATGCTGACAATGGAAATAAGAACTTTAGAATTATTAGAAATGCACGCCCTCAAACAGATTGTTTTTAGTGAATACAGAGGCGTTTTGAACTTTGCCCAAACAGGTGTTTCATGCAGAGAAGGCTGCTGAGACCAAATGCTAGAATTATTAAGGAACCATTAGAGAAATTTGAGATAGAAAGAGTGCAATGAAAGGACAGAATTTGATGAGACAAATGACCTTTCAGCGTTGCTAAGGAATTCTGGTGGTGAATTTTTCTCCTTAATCCAATAGCCAGCAAGTAAAGCAATAAATTTGAACCTGCCCGACCACTAGGAAATCATTTCTCCTGTGAAAAGGAGTTATAATAGGAAGCAGAACTCAGATGGTTGAGCTGATGAAGTCCTGCCCCCATAGGGCCCATCCTTCAGTGGTGCACTTTCCCGAGAGTACTGGGGCTGATAAGCTGCTGACTGGTGGAATCCTGTCCCTGCCCGCTGACATTAAGTGGCCAGATAGAGAGCAGACCTGTCCCTCTGTATCAGCCAGCCTCACCCTCCTCCTGTCCCAGACAGAAGGGACTCCAGGGCAGTCCACGCCAACCCAGTGTGACACAGGGACTTCTGCCATGTACTTCTTTTTCCTTCTCCATCTGTTGATTCCTTCAAGTCTGGAAAACTGGGAAAAAATCCCTGGAGGAATAGAACTCATCGCTGTCCTGCCAGGAGACGCTATAATTTAAGAAAAAGGTTTTTTCTTCACTAAGGAGTGGATGTTATTGAGATTGTTTTAGGGCTTTTTTTATTCAACAAAACTTGAAAAAAATACTTGCTACATTTTGTGACAAAAATAAACAAAGCAAATACACATAAATAAAATAAGCAAAGCCTGTCTAAAAGGTATTTTATACCTAAAGTTCCCATTATGCGCCGATTTACTATTCTTTGTAAGTTATTGCACTAGTTAAGTTGCTGCCAAGTGAACCATTTTTAAGGAGAGAGTTATAGCTGAGGTCCAGATCCTGGACCAAATGCTTGTTTTTTGTTTTTTTTCCTGTTTTGTTTTCCTTCTATCTATGACTTCATTGTTCTGTATTTTCAGAAAGTCTAATTTGGTTAACCATAGGATTGGATTGTTCTTTCACCAGGATTGCCTGTTTGAGAAATTTCATGATGCTAACACATTAAAGGATATGTCCTATAAGTGATTATAGCTAATTGAATGAGTTTTCTAAATAACAGAAGAAAAGGCTGGTGAACTTCATGTGAGATTCTTGAGGGATTAATCCACTATTAAATCTACTACTCTCCATCTTGTCCACATGTGGTTATCAGACAGATCTTCCTTTTAATGCCTTGCTCAAGGCACAGCTATGACACTGCTTAGCTCTCAAAATATGTTAACACAAATAAGATCTCCATTAGGAAAATAAAATTTTAAGCCAAAGCCCTAGGAAAAGATGATGCCAAAAAATGTGTTTTCAAGAAACGAGCAAACAACCTTATTTCTGATGAGGCTGATTCTCTGAACCACTGGGAGAGACTCCCTGGTCCACAGGCCTGGAATTGATTTAGCATGGAAAAGCTAAAAGATCAACTCTGGAGAGGAGCAATTTGGGGTATTGGGCTGGGAACTGGGAATCTTGGGTTCTAATCCTGGACTTTGCCAGTAACATGCTGGGCCAGGTTAGGCAATGTTATTGTATCCCTCGGATTTCAATTCTCTTATTTATTAGATGACAGGTAAGGCTTTTTAGCAGATCACTATGGTCGTTGCCAACCTAACATGCCATGGTCTCAGCTGCACTTGAACTAGTGTGAATACCTAAGTCAGACATACTGCTTAACAGTAATTGGAAACACCTTTCAGATTATCATGTAAGTATATTTGGAATTATACACTGTGTGCACAAATGATTTTTTTCTCTACTTATTTCTAAGTAATCGTGAATATAAGGTAGTTTCATTACGTGTTTAGTTCTGAGAAGGAGAATATAGTTGTAGGATAATTTAGGCAGATTCTGTATTTAAGGGACAGTCACTTTTACTACATTCCTACTGAAAATCCTCAATGGGATTTTACATTTCCCAGGAACTAATGATCCTACAGGTATCCCTGAATTTTATCCAAGAAGAGGTCTCAGTGAAATGGTGAGAGTTTGTTTCTTAAACCATGATTTTTTCTACTTTTTTTTTCTAATCAAGTAATTAGAATAAACTAATTCATTAATTCATTTTGCTATTTCTGAGTGTCTACTAAGTGTACTAGATCATGGCATCTGGTCCCATCACCTCATGGGAAATAGATGGGGAGACAGTGGAAACAGTGTCAGACTTTATTTTTGGGGGCTCCAAAATCACTGCAGATGGTGACTGCAGCCATGAAATTAAAAGATACTTACTCCTTGGAAGGAGAGTTATGACCAACCTAGATAGCATATTAAAAAGCAGAGACATTACTTTGCCAACAAAGGTCTGTCTAGTCAAGGCTATGGTTTTTCCAGTGGTCATGTATGGATGTGAGAGTTGGACTGTGAAGAAAGCTGAGTGACGAAAAATTGATGCTTTTGAAGTGTGGTGTTGGAGAAGACTCTTGAGAGTCCCTTGGACTGCAAGGAGATCCAACCAGTCCATCCTAAAGGAGATCAGTCCTGGGTGTTCATTGGAAGGACTGATGCTGAAGCTGAAACTCCAATACTTTGGCCACCTGATGTGAAGAGTTGACTCACTGAAAAAGACCCTGATGCTGGGAAGGATTGGGGGCAGGAGGAGAAGGGGACGACAGAGGAAGAGATGGCTGGATGGCATCACCGACTCGATGGGCATGAGTTTGAGTAAACTCTAGGAGTTGGTGATGGACAGAGAGACCTGGCGTGCTGTGATTCATGGGGTCACAACGAGTCGGACATGACTGAGCGACTGAACTGACTTACTGACTAAGTGTAGATCACTGCTAGGAACTCTGTGGATTAGAGAAATAAATGAGACACAATTCCTGCCCTCAGTATAGGAATATGTTTATATGCTTACGGGATTCAGACATTCAAAGAACTAATAGAATATGTCAGTTATTTCCATACGATATTTCTTTTTTTCTTCTTCTTGTTTTACTTATATCAACACAGGGAGAAGAAACATATGCCATTTTTTTAAAAGACCATATTGATAGGGAGTAATGCTTTATCACCAGGGAGAAAGTTTTTCTGGTGCAGAGAGGAGTCATCTTTAGTCTGGTGATGCTAAGGTTGAACCCATGCACAAACCATGTCCATTTTGAAACACAAGCTGCACTAATCCTTAGGCATCAGGGTGTGCCTGACGTTCCTGTCAGCACTCCTTTGAAGGCTGCTGTTTTGCATCACGAAGCAGCTTCAGAGAACCCTTGCGTAGGTGTGGTGAGCATTGCTTCCTATCTCTGTAGCAACTGCAGTGTGTCTTCTGCCATCCATACAAAGACTGGAGCGTGAGAAATATCACAGGGCAGGAGGGCCTGGGGTGCTGCAAAACTGGACCGGACTCGTTTGCGGTACCCTTGGATGAGGTGCAGATGAGGAAGCCTTAACCTGCTTCCAGACGCTTCATGCCAAACTGCATCAGAAATTGGATCGCTACAGACTATAACCTTCAGTCCGTGAATGCTGGCAATGAACAACACAATAAATATGAGAGATATATGGTGACCACACCCAGCTGCAGTGAAAGACTTGTTTTACTGTTCTTTGGTGGCGAGACTTGACCTCACAGAGTCACTTGGAGGAGAAAGGAGATATGTCAGAAAGTGGAGAATTTTCAGCCCGTTAAGAACGGTGTGAAGGTGGAATTGGTCACCCACCCGGTGTTCACAGCACAGACAGATCAGGACTGCGTGACCACCATTGGAGGTGAAGGAAGTCGAGTTTTTGATTCAAACTCTTCTGTCTCTGTGACATTTTTTAAAAGTCTCTACTGGAGACTTTGAAGTAGATAAGTGTAGTACAGATTTTCCTTAGTTCTGTCGCATGCAGTATGAATTCTTGGAGATTCCTGTTATACCAGAAATAAAGGAGTTCTGTGATAAAACACGTTTGGAAAACGCTGGACACTTAGACCCTAGATCCCTTTGCTGGGGATTCATGGTGGGCATGACCAGTGCATTTGACCAGTGAAAGTGAAAGTCGCTCAATCATGTCCAACTCTTTTGACACAATGGACTGTAGTCCATGGAATTCTCCAGGCCAGAATACTGGAGTGGGTAGCCTTTCCCTTCTCCAGGGGATCTTCCCAACCCAGGGATCGAACTCAGGTCTCCCCCATTGCAGGCGGATTCTTTCCCAGCTGAGTCACAAGAGAAATCCAGGAATACTGGAGTGGGTAGCCTATCCCTTCTCCAGCGGATTTTCCCGACCCAGGAATCAAACTGGGATCTCCTGCATTGCAGGCAGATTCTTTACCAACTGACCAAGTTGGTAGTAAACTTGCTTTAACTTTAACTCGGTATTTCCCAAGCCTTTATTTCAAACACTGTAACTCATTGTTTTCATAAAGCTAGTGTTCCAAAATCCACAGCTTGAGAAATGTCCTGTGATAAAAAGAATGTGACTTTTTGAGTCATGTCAGCGTGGCGGCAAGTGTGATTAAAGCCACCGATTAATTGCTTGAGCTTAAAGGAGCTTGTTACCATGGCGAGCTTTTATGCCTTTATCTGAAAAAGGGAGGAAATACCCATGTTGGGTTTTATGGGTATTAAAATAAGTCTTAGAAAATGCTTAATGGTACCTGGGCAACAGCAGGTACTCAATAAATTATGATTACTTCTGTCATTACTAATATCAGGACTTTTTTCTTTTTTTCACTTGTGCACCTAATCATTCCTCTTGCAGTTTAAAATCTACTTCCTTTTATCTGTCTTCGATGGAGATAGGAATAGTGTCATTAATCATTAAAATAACCCTGATTGCACATTTGGTAAAAGAGCTGTGGCTTCAAGGCCTGGTCTTTGCCATGGGACAAACGACCTCAGCTGTGTGGTCCCCAGACCCTAATTTCAGGAAGGAGCTTTATTTTAATCATTCTTCCCTGATAAACCAGAGCTGACGGGTGCAGTATCACAAAGGAACACTAAGCAGAGTGTCGGAAGGTTGAAGAACATCTGCTCAAACAGTAGTTCCCTTCTCTGAACTTACACAAAATTTTGTTTCAACTCCAATTATAAGACTAACTTTTTTTTTTTTTTAAGATAGATTTTAAAAATATTTATTTATTTATTTTTGGCTGTGCTGGCTCTTCGTTGCTGCCTGCAGGCTTTCTCTAGTTGCGGAGAGTGAGGGGCTACTCACTAGTTGTGTTGCAGTTGTTTCTCATTGCAGTGGCTTCTCTTGTTGCAGAACATGGGTCTAGAGCATACAGGCTTTAGTAGTTGCAGCGCATGGTCTCAATAGTTGAAGCTCCTAGGCTCTAGAGCACAGGCTCAGTGGTTGTGGCTCACACGCTTAGTTGCTCTGTGGCAATACAGGATCTTCCCGAATCAGGGATAGAACCTGTGTCTCCTGCATTGGCACGTGGGTTCGTCCTTTACCACCGAGCCACCAGGGAAGCCCCATCATTATATTTTGAAGTTTATTTCTTAACAATCAGATGATTATCATCATATAACTTTTTATATGTGTATTTTGTTAGGTATTGTGAGATGCTTAGTAAAAACAAAGCTTCATTCCCACTAGGAATTTACAGTCTCCTCTAAAGGTAATCCTGATATGAATGAGTCATTTTGCCTAAACACAGGGAGGAAACAAATTTTCTTAATGGTGTCACTGAATCGTCACTGAATTAAGAAATTCAGAAATCATATGTATTCCACAACTGTTTCCACTAGAGAGAAATACAGTTTAAAAATTAGAGGTATTTAGGAAGGACTATCTTATAAATTTAAATTTCATTTAAATTTTATGCCAGGTCTTTAAAATATTTATTCATCAGATTACATTTGTGATTCCATATATTATTATCCTCAGACTCCTTCTGGTAGCTTTCTATATAGGGATCAACAAATATTTTTGAATAAAGGGAATCATGACTAAACTAAGTTTGGTGACTTCTAGATGACACAATATATGGGCATGCCATTGCATTTTTTTTTTTTATAGAAGAGAAATTTAATAGTAAAAGCTAAGAGAGAAACATTGGTGTTGGTAACAATCCAAATGTAAGGCAATAAGAGATTAACTGACAGTGAGGGAAGGTGGGAAACTGGAGATGCCAGTTTGTTAGAAGGGACTTACAGGAATGAGTTTTCCTGCCACCATCGCTGTTACACAGTGCTTTAGATTTTCACAGCTCTGAGCCTTCCATTTCAGCTGAGGGAGAAACATTTCTTACATCAGCTAAAGCTTTTCCTCATTTCTAACTTTAAAACATGAAGATGAACCATAATTTTTCTGTTTTTTTCCTCTAGACCAAAATATGACTTGAGTTGTGAATGCACCTTTGGTTTTACTGATTTCTCTTGTAACTTACATTGTTTGGCTCATTGATAGGAAAGTGGGAAAGAATTGTGGCATCTGGGGTTACAAGCAATTGGTGTTTGAGTGTTCTTTACGCTAATATTGCCCAACTTATTTTCATCTTATAAACTGCATAGAAACCCTAAGTGTCTTAAAATGGATTCTCCCCAGGGTCCATACAGCTAGTCCAAGGAAGTTACATCACTCCCCACCAGCTCCAAAAAACCCAGACTTTCCTCATGTTACTGAACTCATGCATCTTCCAAACTCGATCAAGTCGCTTTGACTAAAAATCACAAATTGATTCTGACTCATAGATTAAAGTAATTATGTCACTCAGTGCTTTGTTATACAAACAACATAAAGTAAACCCATATGTTTTGTGTCTTAAAGTTTTCTCAAGACTTTCAGGCAGATAGAGCATATCTAACTTTACTGCAAAGGTTAATCAAAATTTTTTTCTTTCTTAATATATAAAAGCTCACTGTTTCAAAATCACTTGCTTTTCTAACTATAGGTGTACAAGAAAAATAAACATGTTATTAAGTGCTTTAGTAATACCAGGTGCTGGGCTGTGTGTTCAGTTGCTCAGTCATAACCGACTCTTCGCGGCCCCATGGGTTGGAGTCTACCAGGCTCCTCTGTTCATGGGATTCTCCAGACAAGAATATTGGAATTGGTTGCCATGCCCTCCTCCAAGGGATCTTCTCCACCCAGGGACTGAACCCCGAGTCTCCTGCGTCTCCTGCTCTTGTAGGCAGATTCTTTATCACTAGCGCCACCTGGGAAGGCTGGGGTGAGGAATAACTGGGACTTCTGTACGCTGCTGATGGGAGTATAAATTGATGTGATCACTTCAGAAAATCATTTTTCAGTATCTGCTAAAGCTGAATATGGGCTTCCCAGGTGGCATTAGTGGTAAAGAACCTGCCTTCCAATGCAGGAGACATAGGAGACTTGGGTTTGATCCTGGGTCAGGAAGATCCAAGGGCATGGTAACCTACTCCAGTATTCTTGCCTGGAGAATCCCTATGGACAGAGGAGAGCCTGGAGGGCTATAGTCCACATGGTCACACAGAATCGGACATGAATGAAGCAACTTATTGTGCATACAAAGCTGAATATATGCATACTCACAGACACAGCAAGGGTTACATAATATGTAGCTGTGTTCATCAAAAACCATGCATAAGCATGTTCATAACAGCACTATTCATAATAGCTAGAAACTAGTAACTATCCAAATGTCTACCAACATTGGAATGGGTAAGTAAATTGAAATGTATTTATGTAATTGGATACCACACAGCAGTGAGATTTCAGAAACCACTGCTACACAAAACCATATGCTTGAAGTTCAGAAACTTATGTTGGGCAGAAGAAGTACTTGCAGTATGATTCCATTTACATAAAATTCAAAAACAAAGCCAGAATACTGATTGCCTTGGAGGGCTAGGGACTAGGACGGGGCATGGAGGGCTCTTCTGGGGTGTCAAACTCATCAGGCTGTGTACTTATGGCGTGTACTTCTCTGAACATGTGTTATATATTTCCCTTAAAAGTATATTTAAATTCTCTAGTGTTAAAGTTAAGATATTGAACTGATGGCACCCCAAATAATGCTATATAAATTATTATGAAAATTGGTTACCATTTTTCCCGGAAAAATCTTAAACGATTCAACACATTTATGATTCAAGTTTCATGAGTTTTCCCTCTTACACTGAACTTCATCCTGGACATTTGATGTCCTGTTTTCTTCAATGCATGAGTTAGTTGCCTCTCTGTGTGTGTCTGAAATGTAGTTCCCAGAAGCAAAGGATCATTCATTTTATAACTTCTGTTTACCAGAAATACCCAAAGTCCATGAATAGTATTTTCTCAGTCTCTGCAGAGGCAGGAGAAGGCAGTGATGCTCTGTATGTGACTCCTGACTCAGTTTTGCTATAATTGAATTAAACAAGATGAACTATGTAAAAACTGCATTGTAAACTTAAGTGCAATTCAGATGTTTGATATCATGTGTCTCATTATTTCAAAACATTTCTCAGTAAAATATGCAGCATTAAGAAATTGATTAAAAGAAGCAACCAGAATTGAAATCCTTCAATGAAAACATCAACTGTAAGATAAATCTCTAGATGGGATGTGCCCATTCACATAGATGTATTGAAAGCATTTCGACATTCTAATGACTGTAAAAAGATGGAAACGAACATTCTTCATAAGAAAATATCACTTACCTTTCTGTACTTTTTTGTACTGTTGATATGTAATCATAAAAGATCAAGTATTCTCTGTTTCATAGGATGTTATTTTACACACAACTCACGATTTCATTGTGGTATTAAAGGATAAGCGCCACACTGATGAAGTTCCTTGGGCACCAGACACACTTCTGTCAGTGGCCAGAGGAGCTTGGAAAGGAATTTAGAGTGGCAAAAATTTAGAGATGAACCTGCCATTTTGCCAGTGAGGATGCCAAGACTGTGAGATACTGGATCATTAGGAATGGATCCAGGACTAGCACCCAATTCTCTAAAAACTAGTATGCTATTATTATAATACTTTGTCAAAAGAGAGCAATTTTTTAAGTTACATAATTTAAAATATATAAATCAAGTCAATTGCAAAATCTTAAAACTGGTATCTAACTATTTCTTCAATTACTCAATCTTTTTATTTTTATAATTCACTTTAATTTTGAAGAGTTGATATATAACTAGGCTTTTCTGCTCTGCATTAAAGCATAGGTTTTTCTGTATTAGAATTTAAGGACTACACAGTCATACACTCACACACATACAAACATATGTATTTTATTTTATTTTTATTTTTATTATTTTTTTTTTTTTATTTTTTAAAACATATGTATTTTAGATGAGAAGTAGCTCATTTCATTCCTTGTATTTGGGATCTCCCATAATTTTGAATTCCAATTCATTCTAGCATTGAAGATTGGCATAGAGTTGAGGGTCATGAGAGCACAGATAGTACAGGAAAAATAGAAGTTTTCTTCCAGAGACCATAAAATTTCTTATATATATGTCTCATTTTTATCAAAAATAGAAAAGCAAGTCCCCATCTATTTCACTGCATAGAATGGCCAATGAAACTTTGTTGCTTTGAAGTTGTAAGAAGTTTGGTTGCTAACCAAATTGAGAAAATAAAAGCATAGCTTTCCTTTTTGCCAGAGGAGATGAAATAATACAAGAAAAATTTCAAAATTAAGATTTTCATCTAGAACCTTAAAATATATTTCTCATCTACTAGATGTATAATTTTGTGATGACAAAATCACTTGAAAGCTCAAAAATGGTAAAAACAAAACAGAAAGCGATGAGAATTGGTTTTGAGGTAGCATCCTGCTGCTTTCATCTTGGGCAAGCCATTTGTTCTCTCCTTAATGGGTTTCATGTGATGATTAGGCAAGATTACATCTGTGGAAGTGCTTTGGAAAACGAAGTTTATAATTGTAAAATAGTACTATTGTTATTAACTCAATATATATGCCTGCTAAAAGGCTGGCATAATTTTTTCAGTGCTGGCAAGCCCTTTTCTGTTTTGCACCTTCCTCCCTACTTCCAAATTTTCTTCAAGATCTTTTGCAAGTTTGTTTTCTTGGCCAGCCCAATTTTAAGACTCAGTAGGAGAAAACAGTGGATTCCCAGTACATTACAGAGAAAAATAATTAGTGCCAGCCCAATTTTAACAATTGGAGAAAACAGTGGATTCCCAGTACACTGCAGAGAAAAATAATTAGTCAAAATGAGAAAATTATTTTAAGAGATCTCATCAAAAACTCCTTTGGTAAGAAAATCTAATCTTTGAGTCATAGATCCACAGACAGATATCAGAGTGTAGTGCTGTTGTCAAAATATCATACATGTTGTGAATGATAATCTCATGAATTGAAATATGTGGAGACATGTGCCTCGTGGAATATATTTTTGCTGTTGATTGCTATGTTTAAGGGTAGATGTATTTTAGAAAGAATATTTGTATTTTTGATGGAACATACAATAGCATGAAAAAAATGAAAAGTGAAAGTGTTAGTTGCTCAGTCATGTCGGACTCTTTGCGACTCCATGGAGTGTAGCCCATCAAGCTCCTCTGTCCATGGAATTTTCCAGGCAAGAATACTAGAGTGGGTAGCCATTCCCTTCTCCAAGGGTTCTTCTCGTCCAGGAATCGAACCTGGTTCTCCTGCACTTCAGGCAGACTCTTTACCATCTGAGCTACCAGGGAAGCCCATATAATAGCATTCGTGCTAAGTCGCTTCAGTCATGTCTGACTCTGTGCAACCCTATGGACTGTAACCTGCCAGGCTCCTCTGTCCATGGGATTCTCCAGGCGAGAATACTGGAGTGGGTTGCCGTGTCCTCCTGATGGAGATCTTCCCAACCGAGGGATGGAACCTGCGTCTCTTACATCTCCTGCATTGGCAGGCTGGTTCTTTATTGCTGAGCCACCAGGGAAGCCCATATAATAGCATACTTTGTATTAAGACCTGCAGAAATAGATGTATATGGAATTGTCAATAATCTAAACATACCTAGAGAGAAGACTAATTCAAAGATGTTCTATTCATGTCAAAATTGACTCTACTACTTTACTACTGATAGATGTTTAAGATTCTATATTTGCAAGTCATATTTAACTAATATTGATGAAGTGCCTTGGCAAAGCACTGCGCATGGTGCTAAGACTTTGTATAGATGATGAAGGGCATGTTTTTCACTCCACAACATTCCTTTCCATGTTATCTCTGAGTTTCTCATTTCTCTAGGTTATAAGCTCTGGGCAGAAATCATGTTTTATAGTGCAGAAAGGCAAATTATGGGGAAAAAAGGACATAATAAATGGTCTTAGGAGAAAGAAAGAGGGAACCTAAGATGATAAAAGCTATAAGAAGGAAGTTATGACTTTTAGTTTTATTAACTAAAGAAATTTATGAGTAAAGACTCAATATCGTAAGGTAATCAGTGCTTTCTGACTTGATCTATAAGTTCAGTGAAATCCCACTCAAAATCTTAGAAGGTTACTTTGTAAATATTGGCCAACTTACTTTAAATTTAATACAGAAAGGCAAAAGACCCAGAGTAGCCAACAGAATATTAGAGAGGAACAGAGTTAGGGGACTGACACTACCTGACTTCAAAATTTAATATAAAGTTACAGTAATCAAAGCCTTTGACTGTGTGGATCACAATAAACTGTGGAAAATTCTGAAAGAGATGTGAATACCAGACCACCTGACCTGCCTCTTGAGAAACCTGTATGCTGGTCAGGAAAAAACAGTTAGAACTGGACATGGAACAACAGACTGGTTCCAAATAGGAAAAGTAGTATGTCAAGACTGTATATGTCACCCTGCTTATATGCAGAGTACATCATGAGAAACACTGGACTGGATGAAGCACAAGCTGGAATCAAGATTGCCAGGAGAAATATCAATAACCTCGGATATGCACATGACACCACCCTTATAGCAGAAAGTGAAGAAGAACTAAAGAGCCTCTTGATGAAAGTGAAAGAGGAGAGTGAAAAAGTTGGCTTATAACTCAACATTCAGAAAACTAAGATCATGGCATCTGGTCCCATCACTTCATGGCAAACAGATGGGGAAACAGTGGAAACAGTGTCAGACTTTATTTTTCTGGGCTCCAAAATCACTGCAGATAGTGACTGCAGCCATGAGATTAAAAGACTCTTACTCCTTGGAAGGAAAGTTATGACCAACCTAGACAGCGTATTGAAAAGCAGAGACACTACTTTGTCAACAAAGGTCCGTCTAGTCAAGGCTATGGTTTTTCCAGGAGTCATGTATGGATGTGAGAGTTGGACTATAAAGAAAGCTGAGTGCTGAAGAATTGATGCTTTTGAACTGTGGCATTGGAGAAGACTCTTGAGAGTCCCTTGGACTGCAAGGAGATCCAACCAGTCCATCCTAAAGAAATCAGTCCTGAATGTTCATTGGAAAGACTGATGCTGAAGCTGAACCTCCAATACTTTGGCCACCTGATGCAAAGAGTTGACTCATTTGAAAAGACCCTGATGCTGGGAAAGATTGAAGGCAGGAGGAGAAGGGGACGACAGAGGATGAAATGGGTGAATGGCATCACTGACTCAATGGACATGGGTTTGGGTGGACTCCAGGAGTTGGTGATGGACAGGGAGGCCTGGTGTGCTGCAATTCATGGGGTTGCAAAGAGTCAGACATGACTGAGCGACTGAACTGAACTGAACAATAATCAAGATAATATGGTATTGATGAAAGCATAGACAAATAGACCAATGGAACAGAGGAGAGAGCCTATAAAGAGACCCACACAAATATCACCAACTGACCTTTGACAAGGGCTTCCCTGGTGGCTCAGAAGATAAAGAAACTGCCTGCAATGTAGGATATCCTGATTCAGTCCCTAGATCAGGAAGATCCCCTGGAGAAGGGAATGGCTACCCACTCCAGTATTATTCCCTGGAGAATTCCATGGACAGAGGAACCTGATGGGCTACAGTCCATGGGATCGAAAAGAGCAGACACAACTGAGTGACTAACACTTTCAATTTTCTTTGACAAAGGAGCAAAGACAATACATTATAACAAAGATAGCTTTCTAAATAAATGGTACTGGAATAACTGACTATCTATGTGCAAAGGAGTGGAACTCAACACAGACCTTACATCTTTCACAAAACCTGACTCAAAATGGATCTTAGACCTAAATGTTAAAACACAAAACTATAAAACTCTTTGAAGATAGCATAGAAAAAAAAATATAGATGACCTTGATCTGGTGATGACCTTTTAGATACAACACAAAAGGCACAATTTGTGAAAGAAAAAAAATCAACAAGTTGGACTTCATTAAAAAAAAAAACTTCCATT
The DNA here is from genome assembly GCF_019320065.1 of Cervus canadensis. Lineage (NCBI taxonomy): Eukaryota > Metazoa > Chordata > Mammalia > Artiodactyla > Cervidae > Cervus > Cervus canadensis. Next base: position 34,428,849 of record NC_057406.1, on the reverse strand, counting down.
TTGTGAAAGACACTGAGAATGAAAAGACAAGTCATGACAGCTTAAAAAAAATTGGCAAAACACACGCCTGATAAAGGACTGGTATCCAAAATATGCAAAGAAATCTTAAAATTCATTATAAGAAATAAGAAAACAACCAGATTCAAAGACGGGCAAAAGATCTGAAGAAACCAAAGAAAATATAGATGGCAAAGTAGCCTATGAAAATATGCCCCACATCATAGGTTATCAGGGAAATGCAAATTAAAATAACAATGAGATACTAGTACATACACCTATTAGAATGGCCAAAATCCAGAATACTGACAGCACCAAATGCTAATGAGGACATGATGGAAGAACTCTCATTCATTGCTGACGGGAATACAAAATGGTACAGAGACTTTGGAAGACAAAATGTCGGTTTCTTAGAAAACTGAACTTGCATCTTATCATAAGATCTAGCAATCGTACTCCTTGGTAATTACCCAAATGAATTAAAGACCTGCCCACACAAAAACCTAGCAGTTCTATCGCAGTTTTATCCATGATTGCTAACACTTGAAAGTTACCAAGATATCCTTCAATAAATGGATGGATAAACAAATTGTAGTACATCCATACAATGGAATACCATTAGCAATAAAAAGAAAAGAGCTATTAAGTCATGAAAAGACATGGAGGAAACCTAAATGCATATTGCTAAGTGAAAGAAATCAATCGAAAAAGCTTACTAAATGTGTGATTCTAAACATGACATTCTACATTCTACAAAACTCTACAGACTGTGAAAAAATGCATGCTTGGCAGGGATGGGGGAAGGGTGAGATGAGTAGGTAGGGCACAGGGGATTTTTAGGGCAGTGAAACTCTTCTATATGATACTGTAAATGGTGGACACATGTCCTTATGCATTTGTCCAAACACGTGGAATGTACAACTCAAAGTGAAAGTCGCTTAATCATGTCCAGCTCTTTGTGACCCCATGGACTATAGCCCACCAGGCTCCCACATCCATGGAATTCTCCATGCAAGAATATTGGAGCGGGTAGCCATTCCCTTCTCCAGGGGATATTCCCAGCCCAGGGATTGAATCCAGGTCTCCCACACTGCAGGCAGATTCTTTACCAGCTGAGCCACCAGGGAAGCCCAAGAATACTGGAGTGGGCAGCCTATCCCCTTTCAGTGGATCTTCCCATCCCAGTAATTGAACGAGGGTCTCCTGTATTGCAGGCGAATTCTTTACCGGCTGAGCTACCAGGGAAAGTCACAACACAAAGAGTGAATCCTAACATAATATATGTACTTTAGTTGATAGTAATGTATTAGTATTAGTTCATGAGTTATAACAAATTAACACACAATGCAATATGTTAATAACAGGGGAAGTCTGAAAAAGGATGGGGAGATATAGAAACTTTCTGTACTTTTCGTCTAAATTTTCTAAAAACCTAAAACTGCTTTAAAAAATAAAGTATTAATTAAAAATAAATTAAAAAATCTCATGTATAGCCTCCCATGGAGGCAATTAACTGTTCAATTAGCAAACAAGTTTTTAAGAGTCTTTTTAAAATCTACTCTAATGTTTGAATTTATTGAGGGTCATATTGTCTAATCATAAATTATAATAGTTCATGAGAAAAGAGTTTGAAGTTCTTACTACAGTAATTGTATTTGAATCATCACAATGTTTTTATGCCAGCATTTCCAAATTAAAAGCCTAAAGAGTGTTAATCCTACAAGATGGTCTTGGAAGAAAGTTTCTATGGTCAAATTATTTAGGGAAGTAAATTGGAAAGGGAAACATTGGAAAAATAAATTCTTTCCTCTATTGGAAAGTCACAATGCATATTTACATAATAAAATCTCCCAGAAATCCCACCCAAAAGAAATCAATTAGCTGTGTTTAGTTCAAACTTTTTCAATTGTTCAGTTCAGTTCAGTCGCTCGGTTGTGTCTGACTCTTTGCAACCCCATGAATCGCAGCACACCAGACCTCCCTGTTGATCACCAACTCCCAGAGTTTACCCAAACTCATGTCCATCGAGTCGGTGATGCCATCTAGCCATCTCATTCTCTGTTGTCCCCTTCTCCTCCTGCCCCCAATCCCTCCCAGCCTCAGGGTCTTTTCCAATGAGTCAACTCTTCACATGAGGTGGCCAAAGTATTGGAGTTTCAGCTTCAACATCAGTCCTTCCATTGAACACCCAGAACTGATCTCCTTTAGGATGGACTGGTTGGATCTCCTTGCAGTCCAAGGGACTCTCAAGAGTCTTCTCCAACACCACACTTCAAAAGCATCAATTCTTCAGCACTTCACAGTCCAACTCTCACATCCATACATGACTCCTGGAAAAACCATAGCCTTGACTAGACAGACCTTTGTTGACAAAGTAATGTCTCCGCTTTTTAATATGCTATCTAGGTTGGTCATAACTTTCCTTCCAAGGAGTAAGCATCTTTTAATTTCATGGCTGCAGTCACCATCTGCAGTGATTTTGGAGCCCAGAAAAATAAAGTCTGACACTGGTTCCACTGTTTCCCCATCTATTTGCCATGAAGTGATGGGACCAGATGCCATGATCTTAGTTTTCTGAATGTTGAGCTCTAAGCCAATTTTTTTCACTTTCTTTCACTTTCATCAAGAGGCTTTTTAGTTCCTCTTCACTTTCTGCCATAAGGGTGTGTCATCTGCCTATCTGAGGTTATTGATATTTCTCCTGGCAATCTTGATTCCAGCTTGTGCTTCATCCAGCCCAGCATTTCTCATGATGTACTCTGCATAGAAGTTAAACAAGCAGGGTGACAATATACAGCCTTGACGTACTCCTTTTCCTATTTGGAACCAGTCTGTTGTTCCGTGTCCAATTCTAACTGTTTCTTCCTGACCTGCATACAGATTTCTCAGGAGGCAGGTCAGGTGGTCTGGTATGCCCATCTCTTTCAGAATTTTCCACAGTTTATTGTGATTCACACAGTCAAAGGTTTGGCATAGTCAATAAAGCAGAAATTCATCCCTGGGTTGGGACTATCCCCTGAAGGAAGAAATGGCAACCCACTCCAGTATTCTTGCCTGGGAAATCCCATGAACAGAGGAGCCTGGTGGGTTACAGTACAGAGGGCCCCAAAGAGTGGACAGGACTGAGCGACTGAGCACACACACAATTTAATAGTAAAACCTATTAAATCCAAGGGGTGTTAGTTCTGAAAAACATACTTACCAAAGTCCTCATAAGGCACTTACGGAATGCTTTATTTTAAATAAATTGGGCCAAACTAATTTTTACAGCTGTATTAAAGTAAACTTAAAATATGCTATTGAATGTTCATGCACCCCAGCTCCATGCCACGTTTATACCTTGAAATCCTATCCCTCAAAGATGTTGGCATTAGGAGATGAGACCTTAGGGGGGTATTTAGACATGTGGGTAGAGCCCTGGTGAATATTAGTGCCTTATAAAAGAGGCCACAGAGAAATCCCTAACTCCTTCTACCACGTGAAGACAAAGCGAGAAGTCTTCTGCTGTGAAGAAGGAAGAGGAACCTCTCCAGAATGCAACCATCCCTGTGACTTGATGTTGGACTTCGTAGCCTCCAGGGCTGGGAAAAATAAATGTTTGCTGCTTAAGCTACACAGTTCATGGCTATTTATTATGTGGTCCAAACTGACAAATGTAGTATGTACCCTTCTTTTTTTTCTGACTTTTTTCACACAGCATAAATATGTTGAGATTCATCCATGTTGTTGCATGTATAGTTCGTTTTGTTCATTATTGAATGTATTTTATTTCATGGCTACTCCAGTATTTTTTAATCCATTGATCAGTTAGTGAATATTTGGATTATTTCTGGTATTTGGCTATCATAGTAAAGTTGCTATGCACATTTGTGTGCAAATCTTTGTATAGACACATGTTTTCCTTTCCCTTAATGCATAGAAATGGAAAAGCTGAATTATATAGTAGGTTCATGTTTAATTCTTGAACTGTTTCTCAAAGTCATTGAACCATGTTATAGTCCCATAAGCAAGGTATACGAATTCTTTGTCAGTACTTAGGATGCTCAGACTTGCTCATTTTAACCATTTTAATAGATGTGTAGTAGTATTTGATTTTTTTATATTTACATTCCTTAATTGATAAAGACACTGAGCATTTTTTCATGTGCTCATTGGCCATTTCGTAGATCTCTGATGAAAGGCTATTCAAATCTTTTTCCCATTGGGAAAAAATTGTGTTGTTTTCTTACTATAGAGATTAGAAAGTTCCTTATATATTTGGGATATGAGTTCTTTGTTAGATACGTGAAGTAAAGATATTTTCACTCAGTCCGTGACTTATCTTTTCATTCTCTCTTAACAGTGTCTTTCAAAGAGTGGAAGCTTTTAATTTTGGTGATGTCTTATCTATCAACTTGTTTTTCCTTTTATGAATTGTGATTCTGGTTTTGTATTTATTGAATTGTAAGGAATGGATGGGAGTTTTCGTTTGATTTTGGGTTTCACATGTGGGTGTTCAGTTGTGTCCCCATCATTCATTTCAGATGCTCCCCTTTCTCCACTGGATTGCCTTCACATTTGTTAAAAATCAGTTGCCCAGGACTTCCCTGGTGGTACAGTGAATGAGAATCTGCTTGCTGATGCAGGGGACGTGGGTTTGATCCCGGGCCTGGGAAGATCCACGTAGCATGGAGCAATTAAGCTTGCACACCACAGCTCCTGAGCCTGCGTGCTGTAACTGCTGACGCCTGTGGCCTGGGGCCTGTGCTCCGTAACTAGAGAAGCCACAGCAGTGAGAGGCTCTCGCTCCACGACAGAGTAGCCCCCGCTCACGCAGCTCGAGAAAGCTCATGTGCAGCAGTGAAGACCCCGTGCAACCAAAACTAATAAATAAGTAATTAATTTAAAAAATCAGTTTCCCACCTATTTAGCCCACAGAAAACTCAAGCGATAATAAATGATATCAGGCTGTCCTTGTAGATTTGTTTATTTCTCCTTTAAGTTATATCCATTTTGCTTCACAGGTGCTGAAGCTCCATTGCTAGGTGTCTAAATGTTAAGGATTATTAGACCTCTTGATGGATTGACCCCCTTTATCATTATGAAATGCTTCTCTATCCATGGTAATCTTGTTTGCTCTGATATTAATGCAGTCACTCCAGCTTTCTGATTCACACTGGCAGGCTACATAGTTTTGTATCCTTTACATTTAACTTATTTGTAGCTTTCATACCGAACTATATACTTGGCTTTATTTTACCCAGTCTAACAAGCTCTGCCTTTAATTAATGTCTTCAGATCTTTTACATTCAATGTGATTATTTTAACCTATCATGCTATTTATTTTCTATTTAACCTATATATTTATTCTATTTTCTCTCTTTCTCACCAATAGTTTTAGGTTGAGTTGTTTTGTTTTGTGATTTCACATCATCTGCTTTGTTAGTGTATTAGCTATAGCTAACTTTCTGCAATAGTTTAGTTGCTGCTTTAGGATTTACAGCATTCATCTTTAACTTATCACAGTTTAACTCCAAGACTTGAATACTTCAAGTATAACATCCTTCTAAAACATACCTCCATCCGTCCCCTCCCAGTCGTTGTGTTGTTGTCATACATTTTACTCTATATATGTTATAATCACCACAATGTCTTATTAATATTTCTGATTCAACTGTTAACTTTTAAAAAGATTTAAATAATATATCCTTTAAAAAATATTTATCAGGGTAGTTACTTACCATTTCTGGTCTTCTTTATTCTTTTTTGCAGGTCCAGGTTTTTATCAGATATCATTTCATTCTGCTTGAAGAATTTAGTTTAACATATTTTACAGTTATGGTGATATCTGATTATTATTTTTTCTTTTATTTGTATGAAAAAGTATTAATTTCATCTTTAAGATATTTTCATTGTGAAAAGTTATGTGTTGACAACTTTTTTTTTTTCTTTCATTTAGTCCTTTAAAGATGTTGTTTCAGTTCCTTATAGCTTGCATTGTTTCAGTGAGAAATCTGTCACTTTTCTCATTGTTCCTCTGTATGTATCATATCACCCACTCCACCTCCCCCCCATGTAACTTTTAAAATTTACTCTTTAATTTTGTCTTAAGGAATTTTGTTAAGATGTACTTTGGTAATCTTGTTAATTATGCTAGGAGATTTTTGAAGCTTTTAAATTTGTATGTTGATCATTTTTATCATCTTTGGAAAAAATTGATAATTATTTCTTCAAATATTTGTCTCCCACTTCATTGAGGACTCTAATTATACATATATTTGGCTACTTGAAAGAATGCCATAGTTCATTGATGGCTTTATTTTTCTATCAGTGTTTCATTTTGGATGGTATTTATGGCTATGACTTCAAGGACACTGAACTTTTCTTCTGAAATGTCTAAGCTGTTTTTAATCTCAGTGTATTTTTTACTTCAGCATTATAGATTTCATCTCTAAAATTTCAATTTCTGTCATTTTTATATTTTCCTTGTCTTTACTTAGTATGTCAATTTTTCTGCTAGCTTTTTGAACATTTGAGATATAATAGTAATTATTGGTTTATTGCCTTTGTCTACCAGTTCTACCACCTGTGTTATCTCTGAGTCAGTTTGGTTTTTAATGTAGGGCTAATTATTTTCCCCCACTGTTGAGGGAAAACTCATATTAATGTTCTAATTTATGTCTCATGGGTTTTCCGTTTTGGCTTTGGGGATTAGAGCCTGTTTCCTGGCCCTATCTGAGCTTCAGTTATTGTTCTTCTAATAATTTCTACTGGGTCTTTACCCAGTGTGGATACTTTCCTCAGACTTACACCTAATCAATACTCAACTGAATTCTTGAGAGGGACTGTAGTTCTTTTGAGTTCTGTCTTTATGCAGCCCTCTCCTCTTCTGTACTGTGCCCTGAGAACGGTAGCCACCTTGACTTTCCCAGGTTCCTGGCTCTGTCTGCTTATTCAGGGAAACTGCCAGACGGCCTCCGTTCTCCTCTGTGCTGCCAGTCGGAAGATGCTGTCCAAGCAGTAGGCTGTAGCAGGCACACTGCCTGACTTGACTTGCTTTCCTTCTTACAAGGTCATTGTTCTTTGTCGCCTGATGTCCTGTTGTTTCAGATATTTTGCCCATCTTCACAGTTGTTTTAAGTCGGAGGGTAAATCCTTATCCTTTCCCTCCGTCTTGATTGGACATGGAATTCTGAGTTAACAATTTCTAGAAATATTATAACAATTAGGTCCTCAGTGGAAGAGGAACTTAACCATTTACTGAGGGTTTCCTGTTTGGGGCACTGTGTTCAGTTCACATTAACTCAAGCACAATGAGAAATAAATACCATGAACTAAAATTGTAGATAAAACAGAACTTGAAATAGTTTGTATAAGCCCATACAGCTAGTAAATAGTAGAGCTGAGATTTTAAATGTTGAGAAAGCCCAATTTGTTTTCATTTTAAAGACATCATCACCCTTGACACTTTATTAGACTTCTGCTAATAAATTTTCCTCCTTACCAGTGAATTTTAACAGCCTACCACTAGCATTCCATTGGAGCGTATGTGATGAGGCTTGGTTCATAGAAGCAAGTATAATATATGCTTTTCCTAATTAAGCCCAATATGTCACACTGGTCCCACAGAAAGGATGGGAAAGATACCATAGTGCATCTCAATGTGACCAAATAAAAATAAGTCAAAACCTATTTCCTACTGATGGTTTACTAGCATCATCTATATATTCAAAGTCTTGATATATCATTTTTATGTGCTGCTTGAAGCTGAGACCCTCACATGTTAGTGTGCTAGAAAATCTTTATAGTCAATGTGCACTTTTTCTTTGTCAGAATTTTAAAAGTGGCATGATAAATGCTTTTAGCTACAATTTAAGGGGAAAGGGGACCTGAATTATGACTGTTGCAAAATAATTTCTGGAGTCAATGTTTCTGGATTTATAATCACCTAAGAAGATACTTTTAAAATGAATTTTTCTTATCACAATATCCCTGTTTTGTCACAAGGCAGACGCAAGGTTTTGACCCCCTGGAATGACCCATTATTAAGGCAGAGCCAATGAGTAACCATAGAATGTTAGTGTAACCGCCATAGCAGGGTTACATAGAATGTACCCACCAGAGCAGTGTTGTCTCTGCTTCACCTGAGCCTTCCTTGTGGCATTTTTCCTCTCCAGAAACCGGCTCTCTATCACCATGCTTTGAAATATTACTTAGGCTCTCTTGTCCTCAGAAATACCTTTCCACAGCTAGGCAATGCCTGGAAACCATGTCCTCTCACTATTGAAATGAGAGAGCTTTTAAATTTAAATGTTCTCCTCATCTGTTCATCATCTGAAGATGAGAAACATTGAGATGAATTGCTGATAATGTGTGCCAATCCAATACATTCTAGTAAATTCTTCCTAGATGATCAGAGTCCTTCTGGAACAGTTAAATAAATGAACAAAATTATCTCGGGTGCTAATTTCTATACTGACTTTTAAATATCCTCTTATAGCTGAATGCATTTACATCTGGCACTTAAGAACAAGCCACTTGGGGTGGGGAGCTGTTGAACATAAAATTTCATATAGATTGAGTATAACGTGGAAACATTTGACATTTGAGTAAAGAAGAGAATTGGGAATTAGTCTATTAAGGGCCAACTGTGTCTCAACCACATTCCAGATTTATAAATACAACTGTTTACATAATTCAAACAACACTTGCATTACATTTGCACTCTGAAATCCATGACATGAATAAGCTCTGTGAAAGGACAGTAGCTGCAGCTAGAGGTCCAATGAGATAAGAAGTTTTATACTTTAAAATTACAAACCCTTTATACCACTAGTTTAGGTGTCTTGCATAAAGTGCTAAATAAATGTTTGCTAGGTTTGAGTCATTGATTGCTCATACCCATGAATACTGGAAAAGTTATGAAGACTTTGACTGCTTGTTCACTGATTCTTCAGGTCAGCCACTCCCTTGATGGCCGGGTGAACAGCTGTTTCTCTTACACCTACAGCACTGTACTTCTGACCCACAGAGTGAAGTTGTGGTGAGAATCAGCACAGTTGATTGTGAGTTAGTCTAGTCAGTGGTAGTCAATGAATGCTGCCCATACTTGAATTTTCCACAAGCTTACATATATGGCTTATAACTTCTATAGTACCTTATTAAGGGCAGCTTGAAACAGTTCCAGTTATTACTATAACTATAAGCTTCAAATTTCATTTTAATTATGTGCAATAGTATAGAAACTCCCTTTCTTGTAGGAAATGGGAAAGTCTCATCCCATTTACCTCTCAGGAAATTGACCAACAGGCAGAAAAGGATGTGTACTCACTAGTTAATATCAGAAATGGTAACATGTGATTACATGTATGTAGCACATTATTAAACCAATTACCAGGTCTTATTCAAGAAGACATGACAATGTACCTGGTGATTCTTAGATATTTCTAGGAGGGAGACTGCACTTTCAAGCAAGTGGGAGTTGGAAGCATTGGGATTAGAAAATTAAAATTATTAACTGATTAGTTTAGTTCCCTCAATTTCTTTAAACTTCTTTATTTAAATGCCCCTTAGTAGAGATGTCTTTTAAAAAATTTTAATAACATTTCATTGACCCAATGTAGCCAAAATAGTATCATTTAAACATGTACTCAATAAAAATTATTAATGAGACATTTCAGCTTTTGGTGCTGAATCTTCAAAACCCAGTGTATATTTGACACAGTATATCTTAATGTGGACACTAAGTTTTCTTTGGAAATTCTTTTTTTTTCCTTTTCCATTATGGTTTATTATGAATATAGTTATCAGTAGGACCTTGTTGTTTATCCAACCTATATATAATAGTTTGCATCTGCTAATCCCAAACTCCCAATCCAATGCTTCTCCACTCTACCCACCTCTAGGGCAATCACAAGTCTGTGAGAGATCACAAGACTGTGATCTTTTTTGATCATACTTTAATCTCTATATAGCACCTTATTGTGTTATTCTTCTTTATCTTCCTTCTTGCTCTGTTTTATTTTTCTTGTTAGTACTTATGCTACCTAGCATATATTTAGACTGATTTGTCTATTTTATATAAGCTGGGATTTTGGTTCATTTACTCGTATATCTCTAGCACTTAGAATAGAAGCATGTAGTAGGTGCTCCATCAAATGTTCAACAGATCAGTATTAATAAATATGATTGGCATGTGGATAATTTATCATTTATATAGTACCTACTCTGAACAAGGCTTTGCTGTGCTGTGTTTAGTCACTCAGTCGTGTCCAACTCTCTGTGACACCATGGACTGCAGCCCGCCAGGCTCCTCTGTCCATGGGATTCTCCAGGCAAGAATATTGGAGTGGGTAGCCATGCCCTCCTCCAGGGGATCTTCCCAACCCAGGGATCGAACCCAGGTCTCCCTCATGAACAAGGCTTTAGGCAGATATTAAAAATACCAAAGTTCTAGACCCTAGCTGTCTTCATGGAGTTTGCTATTTTTTGGTATGATCAAGTCAAGCCTGAGTATTCAGTTTTCTCAATAATTTCTCGCTTTATTCTCTCCTCTCAAAACCTAGCAATACTGCCAAGGAAACAGCACCCTTCATAGGTTTATTGACCCTCAGACTGTCTTTATGACTTCCTCTCCTCTGAACTTCAAAACTGACTTTGATGTTCATTTTAGTGTCTAGAGAAAGCGAGCACATGGTGAGCTTTGCCATTGTATCTGTTTGGCTGACATAATTGTTCTGCTGTTGAGGTCAGAGGAGCTATAAAGGACAATGACTGTATTAAAGGGACGAAATATTTGTCTGACACTTTCCTTCTAGAGGACTTCCATCTTGACTCACCTACTTGTCTTGGGTCTGAGGTTAAGTTGTATTTCCATGACATGATCTGGAAAATTTCTCAACAGTTTATCAGAAGGCAGAGTTCCCTCTCCTCAACACCATCATTCCTTCCCTAGAAAATACAGAGTAAAAGTTATTCCACTTAGAAACAGGAAGACATTTGGCATTTGGCTAACCAGAATGGAATCAGGTTGTTCAGTGTTAAAACAGAAGCTCAGTTCTGCTAGGGCAGCATGGCACAGCAGAGAAAAATCAACTGAGAGGTCAGAGGACTTGCATTTGAATCTAAGTTACACACATGTTGGCTCTGTGACCTTGGGTCTTTAATCTCTTCAAGCTTCAGTTTCCCCTGCTGAATAAATGGATAATAGCAGTCCTTATCTCCTATGAAAGTTATCTCCTATGAAAGAGAACATATGTAAAATGCACTTAACACTTGGTGCCCAGTCTCAAAACTTTTCCTATCATTAACATTAGAATAACAGACCTCTTAATATTAGACATTTGGAATAAAGCATAATGTAGATACTAGATACAGACCAACTTAAACAGCATCTTCACTTAGTTTTAAATTGTAGTGTTAAAAATGAGAGATTTGTTTTGCATTTTCCAACTGTTATATGTCAGCACATGTCTGGAACTAACCCTTGTATGTGAATATTTGCATGTTTGTATATCTGTGTGAACTAAACAGTTGATTGATAGAGAAACCAAAAGATGTTTATATCCTGATTCCCCCAATCAAATAAAAAATTATCATTAGCTTTTTTTTTTTTTTTTTTCTAATTACTTCACAACATTTCAGTGGGTTTTGTCATACATTGATATGAATCAGCCATCTCCACCTCATACATCACCAGACCTCAGAACCCACAAAATGCCCTTTTTGCTCCCTTGAGCTATGGAAATATTAAATTCCTCTACATTTAAACAAATTAGATAAAATTTGTACAAATCAAGTAAAAGAGAACCACTGATTGATTGGATGCTGGGAAAGGTTGAGGGCAGAAGGAGTAGGGGGTGACAGAGGATGAGATAATTGGATGACCTCACCAACTCAATAGATACGAGTTTGAAAAAATTCTGGGAGATAGTGAAGGACAGGGAACCTGGTGTGCTGCAGTCCATGGGATCACAAAGAGTCAGACACAATTTAGCGACTGAACAACGACAACAGCACCAATTGAAATGTCCTATAAAGCTTATCATTTTTCTGACATGAAGTGACCAGTGTCACTTTCTTATTGTTTACTGATTTTTAAGTGATCAGTGTTTCAGAGAGAATAAAATGTAATTCCCACCGCTTGACCTCAATACCAGGGTGAGGTTTGTTTTATTTTTTACATGAATTATTTTGTGTTAAAAGTGAGTTATCAAAAAGTAAGGATCGCAACAGTGACAACCTTTGCAAGATCTCACCATTCAAGTGGAACCAAAATAGCACACTGGAGTAGATGTGGTTTCTGTCCTCTCAACTGTATGGCCGTCAGAGATTAAGAGTTTCTTCAGGCTGACAGAACAAAGTACTGGAAGCCATGTGGGGTGAAATAAATAACCTAGAGGTTGAGGTGTACATGAAGAAATACGTAGGAATTTTCTTTCACTTCTAAGCAAAGTCAATTTAGATTATGAGGGCATGGACCTGGCAGTTAGAAGGTATGACTGCTGAGAACTCTCTGTGAACTTGAGCAAATCATTTAACCTATGTGACTGGGCTTCCCATTCTAGGAAATAGGACATGCGAGCTAAGGATATGAGAACTAAGAAAAATAGCCAGAGCTTATGAGGGTATTGGAATATAAAATAGTTCTTGGTAAATGTCACTTAGGTTATTTATATTAGAAGAAAATACAATGATGCAGAAGATTTTAAAAACTCTGGAGGTTCTATTATAGTATTACAATTTAAATCCTTTCCCTCCTTCAGTTATTCTAGAATTATCATTGGGAAGGTAACAGTCTTCTTGGACAGTAAATCACTGAATTGAGGAGTCAAAAGACTTGAATTTAGATTCTTGAATGCCAAGACTATGGGAAAGTCATTTAATCCTTCTGAGTTTACTCATTTTACAAATTAAAATATCAGTACTTCACTTGTAAAGCTATTGAGAGGATCAAAGTTTAAGAATCACTGATATTCTGAATGAATTGTCTTGCTGAGTGGTTTTAAGGATTCTTTTCATAGGAAAAGTTAAGAGAGCCAGTGGACATTTTTACCAGTTGCAGTTAGAAAATGGAGAATGATATCAGTTTCTCTTTCTCTGAGCCTAATATAAATTATTGTAGTTTACGATGAATTATCTTAGAACTAATTATTTTTCAGTAAACCCACAAGTAAAAAGAATTGCATAGCTTGATGCAAATGTTCAGGGACCGTGCATTCACTTTCTCCGTCTTCCTGAACAGTTCTGTCCACATTGCATTAAATTGGGCTGAGCAAAGTAGGCTTCTGGGAGTTGGGGTGGGCAGGTGGTACCAGAATGGCTAGAGCATGGTGTCACAGCCCAAATGGAGAGGAGGGATCTACATGGGGTGGCAGCCTGGCCTGGAGTTTTTGGGTGAAGAACATCTATGCCAGTAGAAGAGGGAGGCAGTGGTAATGGCAGATTGGCTACACACTGGTGATCAATAAGAAATATGCAAATTTATTTGTACCAATAAAAAAGAAGAACTGTACAAAAGATAATGGCAGCTAAGTTCCAGACTGTCAGCGAAGGAGAATAAAGATGAAAAGAGAAAACTAGAAGAAATCTGTGGTATTGGACTGGAATTGGAAATAGCTGTTTGAACTCAAGCCTTTCAAAGTATGGAGCTAGATACAGGAGTAAATACATGTGTATGGATTAATAAGGAGCATGCCTAGCACAGATATCTCTGTTTCTAAGTACCATTCTCTGCTAAAAAGAACCAGGACTTCTTGAAAAAAATGCCTGATCCTGGGTTCAGGGCAGGAAAAGTATTAAATAAGTCTAACACATGTTTATGTACCAGAAACAAAGATGTACATGAGTAATAATAGGGTCATGTACTCTGGGGGAGGGGTGTTGAAAATGGAGGAGACTGTGCATGTGTGGGCGCAGGGAGTTTATGGGAAATTCCCATACCTTTCCATCAATTTGGCTGTGAAACTCTTTAAAAAAAATCATATTGAAAAATAAAAAAAGACATAGAGACCAGATTGAAGGGGCTCCCTGGCCAAATCTTGACAATTTGAGCAGCAGAATAAATATTTATAGTAATGGATTAAAACTGATGAATAAAATATGAATCCATGAGTCTGTACCGATATAAATCAATGAAAAAGTTGATAGTTTGATGCCAAATGTGATATTTATAGAGTTTCAAAGTACTTTCCCACAAACTGCTTATTAATTTCAAAGGGAAAAAGTAGCTTCACAGAGGAGAATTCCAGCAGACACCTTAATGGAGTGATTTCATATCATCAGTGATGAAAGTGAAAGTCACTCAGTTGTGTCCAACTCTTTGCAACCACATGGACTATTCAGTCCATGGAATTTTCCAGGCCAGAATACTGGAGTGGGTAGCTGTTCCCTTCTCCAGGGGATCTTCCCAACCCAGGGATCGAATCCAGGTCTCCCACATTGCAGGCAGATTCTTTACCAGCTGAGCCACCAAGGAAGCCCAAGAAAACTGGAGTGGGTAGCCTATCCCTTCTCCAGCAGATCTCCCCGACCCAGGAATTGAACCGGGGTCTCCTACTTTGCAGGCAGATTCTTTACCAGCTGAGTTACCATGGAAGCCCTCCAGTGATGGGACAAGTAGAAATGGATGGGATGCAGTGAGAAGAATACGTCACTTCCTTGATGTTACTGCCAAAGAATCAAAATCTAATCAGGAGGAAGCCTTGAATAAACCCAAACAGGAGCATTCTACAAAATAACTGACCACCTAGAATCTTCAAAATTGTCAAGATTATGAAAGTCCAGGAAAGACTGAGGAACTTCCTAGATGCCACAGCAAATAAATGCAGCATGTAATTCTGGACTGGATCCTTCTTCTTTAAAAGGAATTATTGGAACAATTTGTAAAACGCCAGTGGGTCTGGGGACTTGTTAGTAATGAATGCATCAGTGTTAATTTCCTTACTTTGATGGTTTATTTTGACTATGTATGCGAGAATAACCTTACTTGAGGAAATCCCCAATAACGTATTGGGGATTATCAGACATCATATCAGCAGCTAACTGTTGAATTAGTTCAGAAAACTAAAAGTTTTGGGGACTTCCCAGGGTGATCTATGATTCCACAGCAGGGGGCATGAGTTCATCCCAGGTTGAGGAGCTAAGATCTCACATGTTGAGGGGTACAGCAAAAATAGATAAATTTAATTTAAAAAAGAAAAGTTTTTATACAATTTCTGTAATTTTTCTATAAAGTTCAGGTTGTTTAAAAATTATTAATAAAATAGCTATGTACTCAAAGAGACAACATAAATAAAATCAGACTGCATATTTATTTTTTAACAGATTGAACAATTCTCACTTTATTTCAGTTAAAAAAAATGCGTTTAGTGGTTAAAAACCCTAGTAAAATTGTTGTTTTTATTCAGTTGTTCAGTCGTGTCAGTCTCTTTGCAACCCCATGAAGTCACAAAAGCTTGCCTGTCTGTCAGCATTTCCTGGAGCTTGCTGAAACTCGTGTATGTTGAGTCGGTGATGCCATCCAACCACCTCATCCTCTGTCATCCCCTTCTCCTCCTGCTTTCAATCTTTTCCAGCATCAGGGTCTTTTCCAATGAGTGAGCTCGTCATATCAGGTGATCAAAGTATTAGAGCTTCAGCCTCATCATCAGTACCTCCAATGAATATTCAGGGTTGATTTCCTTTAGGATTGACTTGTTTGATCTCACTGCTGGCCAAGGGACTCTCAGGAGTCTTTTCCAACACCACAGTTCAAAAGTATCAGTTCTTCGATACTCAGCCTTGTGGTCCAACTCTCACATCCATATGTGACTATTGGAAAAACCTTTGTCGGCAGAGTAATGTCTCTGCTTTTTAATAAGCTGTTTAGGTTTGTCATAGCTTTTCTTCTAAAGCGCAAGCATTTTTTATTTTTATTTTTTTTTTCAGTGGGTTTTGTCATACATTGACATCTATCAGCCCTGGAGTTACATGTATTCCCCATCCCGATCCCCCCTCCCACCTCCCTCTCCACCCGATTCCTCTGGGTCTTCCCAGTGCACCAGGCCCAAGCACTTGTCTCATGCATCCCACCTGGGCTGGTGATCTGTTTCACTATAGATAATATACATGCTGTTCTTTCGAAACATCCCACCCTCGCCTTCTCCCACAGAGTTCAAAAGTCTGTTCTGTACTTCTGTGTCTCTTTTCCTGTTTTGCATATAGGGTTATCATTACCATCTTTCTAAATTCCATATATATGTGTTAGTATGCTGTAATGTTCTTTATCTTCCTGGCTTACTTCACTCTGTATAATGGGCTCCAGTTTCATCCATCTCATTAGAACTGATTCAAATGAATTCTTTTTAATGGCTGAGTAATATTCCATGGTGTATATGTACCACAGCTTCCTTATCCATTCATCTGCTGATGGGCATCTAGGTTGCTTCCATGTCCTGGCTATAATAAACAGTGCTGAGGTGCAAGCATTTTTTAATTTCAAGGCTGCAGTCACCATCTGCAGTGATTTTAGAGCCCAAGAACATAAAGTCTCTCACTGTTTCCTTTGTTTACCCATCTATTTGCCATGAAGTGATGGGACCAGATGCCATGATCTTTTTGTTTTTTAATTTTTAAAAATTTATTTTTTTATTGAAGGATAATTACCTGACAGAATTTTGTTGTTTTCTGTCAAACCTCAACATGATTCAGCCATAGGTATACATATATCCCCTACCTCTTGAACCTCCCTCCCACCTCCCTCCCCATCCCACTCCTCTAGGTTGATTACAGAGCCCCTGTTTGAGTTTCCTGAGCCATACAGCAAATTCCCAATGGCTATCTATTTTACATATCATAATGTAAGTTTCAGTGTTACTCTTTCCATACATCTCACCCTCTCCTCCCCTCTCCCCTGTCCATAAGTCTGTTCCCTATGTCTGTTTCTCCACTGTTGCCCTGTAAATAAATTCTTCAGTACCATTTTTCTAGATTCTGTATATATGCACTAAAATATAATATTTATCTTTCTCTTTCTGACTTAGTTAACTCTGTATTATAGGTTCTAGGTTCAGCCACCTCATTAAAAGTGACCCAAATGCATTCCTTTTTATGGTTGAGGAATATTCCATTGTGTATATGTACCACAATTTCTTTATCCCTTCATCTGTCAATGGACATCTAGGTTGCTTCTATGTTCTAGCTATTGTAAATAGCACTGCAATGAACAATGGGATACATGTGTCTTTTTCAATTTTGGTTTCCTCAGGGTAAATGGGTAGGAGTAGGATTGCTGGATTATATGGTGGTTTTATTCCTAGTTTTTAAAGAATCTCCATACCATCTTCCATAGTGGCTGTATCAGTTTATATTCCCACCAAGAGTGCAAGAGTATTCCCTTTTCTCCACACCCTCTCCAGCATTTATTGTTTGTAGACTTTTTGATGATGGCCCTTCTGACCAGAGAGGAAATTGCAAGCATCTTTTGGATTATTGAAAAAGCAAGAGAGTTCTGAAAAAAAACATCTATTTCTGCTTTATTGACTATGACAAAGCCTTTGACTGTGGGAATCACCACAAATTGTGGAAAATTCTTAAATAGATGGGAATACCAGACCACCTGATCTGCCTCTTGAGAAATCTGTATGCAGGTCAGGAAGAATTAGTTAGAATTGGGCATGGAACAACAGACTGGTTCCAAATAGGAAAAGGAGTACGTCAAGGCTATATATTGTCACCCTGCTTATTTAACTTATATGCAGAGTACATCATGAGAAATGCTGGGCTGGACAAAGCACAAGCTGGAAACAAGATTGCTGGGAGAAATATCAATAACCTCAGATATGCAGATGACACCACCCTTATGGCAGAAAACAAAGAAGCACTAAACAGCCTCTTGATGAAAGTGAAAGAGGAGAGTGAAAAAGTTGGCTTGGAGCTCGACATTCAGAAAACTAAGATCATGTCATCTGGTCCCATCACTTCATGGCAAACAGATGGGGAAACAGTGGAAACAGTGACAGACTTGATTTTGGGGGGCCCCAAAATCACTGCAGATGGTGACTGCAGCCATGAAATTAAAAGACGCTTACTCCTTGGAAGGAAAGTTATGACCAACCTAGACAGCATATTAAAAAGCAGAGACATTACTTTGTCAACAGAGGTCCATCTAGTCAAGGCTGTGGTTTTTCCAGGAGTCATGTATGGATGTGAAAGTTGGACTGTGAAGAAAGCTGAGCGCTGAAGAATTGATGCTTTTGAAGTGTGGTGTTGGAGAAGACTCTTGAGAGTCCCTTGGACTGCAAGGAGATCCAACCATTCCATCCTAAAAGAAATCAGTCCTGAATATTCATTGGAAGAACTGATGCTGAAGCTGAAACTCCAATACTTTGGCCACCTGATGGGAAGAACTGACTCATTTGAAAGGACCTTGATGCCAGGACAGATTGAAAGTGGGAGAAGGGGATGACAGAAGATGAGATGGTTGGATGGCATCACCAACTCAATGGACATGAGTGAGTAAACTCCAGGAGTTGGTCATAGACAGGGAGGCCTGGCGTGCTGCAGTCCATGGGGTCACAAAGAGTCAGACACGACTGAAGAACTGAACTGAACTGATTCTGACTGGTGTGAGGTGATATCTCATTGTACTTTTGATTTACATTGATTTCATTTTGGTAATGAGTGATGTCGAGTGTCTTTTCATGTGTTTGTTAGCCATCTGTATGTCTCCTTTGATGAAATGTCTGCTTAGGTCTTTTTCCCACTTTTTGATCGGGTTGTTCGCTTTTCTGGCATTGAGTTGTATGAGCTGCTTGTATATTTTGGAAATTAATCCTTTGTCAGTTGTTTCGTTTGCTATTATTTTCTCCCATTCTGAGGGTTCTGTTTTCACCTTGCTTATAGTTACCTTTACTGTGCAAAAGCTTTTAAGTTTAATCAGGTCCCACTTGTTTAATTCTGTTTTTATTTCCATTCCTCTAGGAGGTGGGTCATAGAGGATCTTGCTTTGATTTATGTCATCAAGTGTTCTGCCTTTGTTTTACTCTAAGAGTTTTATGGTTTCTGGTCTTACATCTAGGTCTTTAATCCATTTTGAGTTTATCCTTGTGTGTGGTGTTAGGAAGTGTTCTAACTTCATTCTTTTACATGTAGCTGTCCAGTTTGCCCAACACCATTGATTGAAGAGGCTGTCTTTGCCCCATTGTATATTCTTGCCTCCTTTGTCAAGAATAAGGTACCCATAGGTGCATAGGTTTACTTCTGGGCTTTCTATCTTGTTCCATTGATCAACATTTCTGTTTTTGTGCCAGTACCATACTGTCTTGATGACTGTAGCTTTGTAGTATAATCTGAAGTCAGGAAGGTTGATTCCTCCAGTTCCATTCTTCTTTCTCAAGACTGTTTTGGCTATTTGGGGCCTTTTGTGTTTCCATATGCATTATGAAATTTTTTTGTTCTCGTTCTGTGAAAAATGCCATTGGTAATTTGATAGGGATCACATTGAATCTGTAGATTGCATTTGGTAGTATAGTTATTTTCACAATATTGATTCTTCCTACCCAGGAACAAGGAATATCTCTCCATCTGTTTATGTCATCTTTGATGTCTTTCATTTGTGTCTTATAATTTTCTGTGTACAGTTCTTTTGTCTCCTTAGGTAAGTTTATTCCTAGATATTTATTCCTAGATATTTAATTCTTTTTGTTCCAATGGTGAATGGGATTGATTCCTTAATTTCTCTTTCTGATTTTTCATTGTTAGTATAGTATATAGAAATCCAATTGATTTCTGTGTATTGATATTGTATCCTGCAACTTTGCTAAATCCACTGATTAGATCTAGTAATTTTCTGATAGTATCTGTAGGGTTTTCCATGTACACTATCATGTCATCTGCAAACAGTGAGAGCTTTACTTCTTTTCTGATCTGGATTCCTTTTATTTCTTTTTCTTCTCTGATTGCTGTAGCTAAGACTTCCAAAACTATTTTGAATAATAGTAGTGAAAGTGGACACCCTTGTCTTGTTCCTAATCTTAGAAGGGATACTTTCAGTTTTTTTGCTTTCTCTCCATTGAGAATAATGTTTGCTGGAGGCTTATCCTATATGGCCTTTACTATGTTGAGGCAGATTCCTTCTATGGCCACTTTTTGAAGAGTTTTAATCATAAATGGGTGCTGAATTTTGTCAAAGGCTTTTTCTGCTTCTATTGAGATTATCATATGGTTTTTATCTTCCAATTTGTTAATATGGTGTATCACATTGATTGATTTGCATATATTGAAGAATCGTTGCATCCCTGGAATAAACCCAACTTGATCATGGTGTATGAGCTTTTTGATGTGTTGCTGAATTTTGTTTGTTAAAATTTTGTTGAGGGTTTTTACATCTATGTTCATCAGTGATAATGGCCTGTAGTTTTCTTTTCTTTGTGTTGTCTTTGTCTGGTTTTGGTATCAGGGTGATGGTGGCCTTGTAGAATGAGTTTGGAAGTGTGCATTCCTCTGTAATTTTTTGAGAGTTTTAGAAGCAGAGGCATTAGCTCTTCTCTAAATGTTTGAGAGAATTCTTGTGAAGCCATCTGGTCCTGGGCTTTTGTTTTTTGGGAGATTTTTGATCACAGCTTCAGTTTCAGTGTTTGTAATTGGGTTGTTTGTCATTTCTATTTCTTCCTGGTTGTCTTGGAAGATTGAACTTTTCTAAGAATCTGTCCATTTCTTCCAGGTTATCTATTTTATTGCCATATAGTTGTTCATAATAGTCTCTTATAACCCTTTGTATTTTTGTATTGTCTGTTGTAACCTCTCCTTTTTCATTTCTAATTTTGTTGATTTGATTCTCTCTTTTTTCCTTGATGAATCTAGCTAAAGTTTTGTCAACTTTGTTTATCTTCTCAAAGAACCAGCTTTTAGTTTTATTAATATTTACTATTGTTTCTTTCATTTCTTTTTCATTTATTTATGCTTGGATCATTGTGATTTATTTCCGTCTACTGGTTTTGGGGGTTTTTTGTTCTTCTTTTTCCAGTTGTTTTAGGCATAAAGTTAGGTTGTCTATTCGATGTTTTTTTTTTGTTTCTTGAGGTAGGATTGTGTTGCTATAAACTTCCCTCTTAGAACTGCTTTTGCTGCATCCCATAGGTTTTGAGTTGTCATGTTTTCATTGTCATTTGTTTCTAGAAATTTTTTGATTTCCCTTTTGATTTCTTCGTAACGTGTTGGACGTTCTCGGTTCATGTACTGTTGAAGCCTAGCTTGGAGAGTTTTGAGCATTACTTTGTTAGTGTGTGAGATGAGTTCAATCGTGTAGTAATTTGAACATTCTTTGGCATTGTCCTTCTTTTGGATTGCAATGAAAACTGACTTTTTCCAGTCCTGTGGCCACTACTGAGTTTTCCAAATTTGCTGACATAGTGAGTGTAGCACTTTAACAGCATCATCTTTCAGGATTTGAAATAGCTCAGCTGGAATTCCATCACCTCCACTAGCTTTGTTCACAGTGATGCTTCCTAAGGCCCACTTGACTTCACACTCCAAGGTGTCTGGCTCTAGGTGGAGTTAAAAGACAGTAATCTTTTTTAAAAATTGAAACGTAATTTATTTACAATGTTGTATTAGTTTCAGGTGTACAACAAAATGACTCATTTATGTTTATCTATATATACATACTCTGTGTGTGTGTATATATATATATA
Source organism: Cervus canadensis (assembly GCF_019320065.1). Lineage (NCBI taxonomy): Eukaryota > Metazoa > Chordata > Mammalia > Artiodactyla > Cervidae > Cervus > Cervus canadensis. The sequence goes on along the minus strand of NC_057406.1, from coordinate 34,407,202 downwards.
TGTATATATATATATATATATATATATATATAGTTTCAGATTCTTTTCTATTATAGATTATGACAAGATAGTTCCCTGTGTTACACAGAAGGTCGTTTTTGGTTATCTATTTTATAAATAGTATTGTTTATTTGTTAATCCCAAATTCCTAATTTGTCCTTTCCCCCATCCTTTCACCTTGGTAACCATGATTTTGCTTTCTAAGTCTGTGAAGACTGCTTATTTTTATTAAACTTATACATAATATTCAATGCCCAAGGCTCAGAAAATACATGTACCTTAATCTAATTAATTAAGTCACATCAGAGATGAGTAGGAACAAGAGAACAGAGAGTGATATGGACCAAGTTTATTCTCCTTTGATTTAAAATTTTCTCTTTCTTTTTCCAAATATAGATAAACTTGCCTTTAAAAACCAAGCTCATTTTTCTTAATAAAATATGTCAAATTTTATTCGTGGATTTGTAGCAATGTTGAAAGTAAAAACATGAATGGCTTCTTTTGAAAGGCATCATGAAGGGGATTACAATAGATTAAAATTAATTAAATATAATGTAAATATATAAAAACAAAATGCCATGTGACATCATTAAACTGGGTTACTTCTGTGTTGCTGCTGGGCTTCCAAGAGCATAAGCTTCTCAAGTTCACAGAGGAAAGGAAGTGTCAAATTCTTTGGAAGAGAGTAACTGTGTGACCCATAAAAAGATATGGATCAGCATTCTCTGATGTGGGCATAGCCCAGTATCTGTATAGTATCAAGAACCACTGTTGAGTAGGTGGGGATATGATTAAGCTATTAAGCCTTTCACCGTTGTTAGAGGACCCATCAGATTAGACACTGAGAACCATACACTCCAAATGAAGTTTAGTAGAAATTAACTGATGCTTTGGTTTATAGATAAGCCAGGAATGAATGACAGCCCCATCATAGAAAAGCTGTATTTCAATTCCACACAAATGAACAGAACAATCAGTGTCAAGTTCATTTGTTTGCACTTGAATTGCCCAACATTCAGTCCCCAGAAATAATTCACAGTACCTACCAATTCCTCTTTAGTGCTCTTTTAGCCATTGCACAAAAATTTAAAACAACTACATCCTACCAACACTGTCTTGCCTAGAACACATCCAAATCAAGGAAACGAGTAGAAGCCATAGTCCTCCTAACTCCACAGAGGACATGATGCAGGCTCAGAGCTCCTCAGGCAATAGGAAGTTTGTATATATATTAACTTAACTTAGACACTCTACTATATGTAACATAGCTAACCAGCAAAGACCTACTGTACAGTACAGGGGACTATATTTAATATCTTGTAATCTCTTATAATGGAAAAGAATATGAAAAAGATCTATGAGTTACTTTGCTATACCTGAAACTAATGTACAACATTGTACATTAACTATATTTCAGTTAAAAAATGGCTTTAAAAAACTAAGCATTTATTCTGGAAACTTTTGGATGGTAGGTACAAAACAAAGCCTAAGTCTCAGTGAGAGGTCTAACAGTATTTCTGTTGAATTGAGGAGTAATGTTGGGCTTTCCTCATACCTCAGTTGGTAAAGAATCTGCCTGCAATGAAGGAGACCCTGGTTCAATTCCTGGGTCAGGAAGATCCAGGATGCTGGAGAAAGGATAGACTAACCACTCCAGTATTTTGGGGCTTCCCTTGTGGCTCAGCTGGTAAGGAATCCACCTGCAGTGTGGGAGACCTGGGTTCAATCCCTAGGTTGGGAAGATCTCCTGGAGAAGGGAAAGGCTACCCACTCCAGTATTCTGGCCTGGATAATTCCATGAACTGTATAGTGCATGGGGTCACAAAGAGTCGGACACAACTGAGTGACTTTCACTTAACTGATTAATTAATTGACCATAAATAAGTGCCTGCCATGCAGGAGACCCCAGTTCATTTCCTGGATCAGGAAGATCCGCTGGAGAAGGGATAGGCTACCCACTCCAATATTCTTGGGCTTCCCTGGTGGCTCAGCTGGTAAAGAATCTGCCTGCAATGCAGGAGACCTGGGTTCAGTCCCTGGGTTGGGAAGATCCCCTGAAGAAGGGATAGGCTACCCACTCCAGTATTCTGGCGAGGAGAATTCCATGGACTATATAGTCCATGGGGTCGCAAAGAGTCGGACACGACTGAGCGACTTTCACGATGTGTCACACACAATGTCACTGTATTTATAGATTCCCTTGGGAAATATAGTCATTTTGACAGAATTGATCCTTTCATTCTAAGAACATGGTGTATCTTTCCATCTGTCTGTGTCATCTTTGCTTTCTTTCATCAGCATCTTATAGTTTTCAGTGTACAAGTCTTTTGATTTCTTAGGTAAGTTTATTCTCAGGAGTTTTGTCTATTATATATATATAATGTAAATGGGATTGTTTCTTTAATTTCTCTTTCTGATCGTTTGTTTTTAGTGTATAAAGTGCAATAGATTTCTGTGTTTTAAATTTTTATATTCTAAACTACAGATAGATATCACCTCACACCACTCAGAATGGCCATCATCAAAAAGTCTACAAACTGTAAATGCTAGAGAAGTTGTGGAGAAAAGGAAACCCTCCTACACTGTTGGCAGAAGTGTAAATTGGTACAGCCCCTGTGGAGAATAGTATTGAGGTTCCTTAAAAAGCTAGAAATAGAGCTACCATATGAGCCAGCAATCCCACTCCTGACCATATATCTGGAGAAAACCATGGTTCAGAAGAAAATATGCACACCAATGTTCATTGCAGCACCATTTACAATAGCCAAGACATTGAAGCAACCTAAATGTCCATCAACAGATCAATGAATAAAAAAGATGCGGCACATATAACAATGGAATATTACTCAACCATTAAAAAGAATGAAATAATGATATTTGCAGCAACATGGATGGACTGGAAGATTATCATGCTAAGTGAAGTAAGTCAGACAAAGACAGATATCGTATAGCACTTACGTGCAGAAGGACTTCCCTAGTGGCTCAGATGGGAAGGAATCTGCCTGCAATGCAGGAGACCTGGGTCTGATCCCTAAATCGGGAAGATCCCCTGGAGAAGGAAATGGCCACCCACTCCGGTATTCTTGCCTGGAGAATTTCATAGGCTGAGGAGCCTGGTGGGCTACAGTCCATGGGGTCAGAAAGAGTGGGACATGACTGACACATGACTAACACTTATATGCAAAATCTAAAAAAAATGATACAAATGAACGTATTTACAAAACAAAAACACTCACAGACTTAGAGAATGAACTTACGGTTACCAAAGGGAAAGGATGGGGTTGGGTGATGGAGGGATAAATTGGTAGTTTGAGATTGACATGTACACACCAACAAGAACTACTGTGTAGTTCTACTACTGTATAGCACAGGGAATTCTACTCAGTATTCTGTAATAACCTAAGTGGGGAAAGCCTTTAAAAAGAATAGATACTTGTATATGTGTAACTGAATCACTTTACTGTATACCTACAAGTAACCCAACATTGTTAATCAGCTATGCTCCAATATGAAATAAAAATTTTTTTTAAAGAGTGAAAAAAAAATTTTAATTTCTTGGAAAAAAAAAAAGTTAATGAAAAATCTTACCTGACTCATCCTCTCATGAAAACACTTGAATAACATTTATCTATACAGTTATTTTCTGTAAATATTTTCTTGAGTCTTTTTGAGAGAGAGAGGAGAGGAGAATGAATCATTATCTTCCTCTTGATAACTACCCTTCATTTACTTGGGAACCATGTGTGAACAAACTCTTTTCTGCTTTAAGCAAGAGCAGTTGTTTTCCCCATCTGATTCATTTTCCAATAATTAAACATGCTTGTCATTTCCCTTTGGGATTCCTTCCAAACCTCTCTCTTTGCGTGCGAGGCTCCAGATTGTCTCCACTATTCTATTGGATGCCTAGTTCAGTCCAAATATAGGATTGGAGGGATAACCCAATTTTATTCCTCTAGTCTTCTCATTGCAACATGAGCAACATATACGGTTTGTGATTTATCTTCAGATAATTTTATTAAATATCTGTGAGTGTGATTTTGCCATGCTAGGGCAATATATAACAAGCTAAATGGGAAAAGCCCTCCTTTCTAAGAAGCAAAAATAAATCAGATAATGTGATTTATAAGACTCACCAAAAAATGGCCAGAAATTTTAAATGGTACATGAAATAGAAGGTTACAGAATAGCAAACCTCAAAATTATGAAATTATTAAGTATAAAATATTAGATTTTTCTTTTATGCCTATAACACACAACTTCCTCATTTTATATAAAAATAGTTAATATTAAGAGAAATGAGATATGGAATATTGTCTTAAGTTACTGGAAAATAAGAAAATTAGAGCAATATTCTTAAAATGGGTTTATCACAGTCTTTACTGTTTCTTTCCTAATTTGTTTCACAAAGAAAACACTTCAACAATGTGTAAGAAAGATTTAAAGTGAAATAATTATAATTTATAATCACAATTTCTTAAATAGCAAAAGTATTAACATTTTTCCAGCTTTATTGAGATACAATTGACATATAACATTATGTGAGTAATAATAACATTTTTGTTAACTTTTTATTTTTTAATGGGGTATATAGCCTATTAACAACGTCGTATGATAGTTTCAGGTGGACAGCAAAGGGACTCAGCTATACATATATGTACATGTATCCATTCTCCCCCAAACTCCCCTCCCATCCAGGCTGCCACATAACATTGAGCAGAGTTCCCTGTGCTATAGAAGAGGTCCTTGCGTAGTTTAGAATGGAATTTCTTCTTTTAACAGCTTAAGAAGTAAACAAAAAATGTTTTATCTATTGTTCAAAGAAGTATTTCTTTATACTGTCACAAGGAAGACAGAAGTCTTTTTTTATCCATGGTTACCCAACATTTGGATCTCACATAAATAAGACTTAAAATCCAAAGAGAAGTTGTTGGATGAACTTGGTTGAGTTTTTAAAAATCAAGGTACAACGAGATTCCTTGTCCACAGTAAGGTTCTTACACACACGCAAGGCAAATCAGACCAATGTCCTTCTCTTAGTTGAAGCCTAGATTAAAAATCCTAGACAGATAATTTTGAATTTATGCAGCCTACTTGTGGAAATAACGCATAGCATAATGAGCATAATGAGGGCTAAGAAAATCATCCTTCTTTTTTCTTTTTTCCTTTGAAAGCCAGCAGTGTAAGTGGCCTGTGGACCTCCAGTACTGGAGGAGATGCATTTGTCTCCCAAAGTTCATTTATGAAGCATTTAGCTTAAAATGTCGGAAAAAAAAAAAAAAACTTAGGTAGTTGTTCTTAGAGCAGATTTATTATGAATAGAACATTTGTGTTTCTGTGTGTGTGTTTGGGACTGTTGTTTTCCCAGGCACATACAGAAGACAGATTGTTAACAGTAAATGTTTAGTCAAGGGTGAGACTGTTTTTGTTTTAGTTACAAGATCTTTTCTACCAGCCAGATGATAGCTTCCCCTTTCAATCAGCGCTGCAGAAGCTTTTGTGCATTATAGGAGTGCTGCTAAATATGATGAAATGGCCTCATCTTTTAATTTAGTCCCAGGAGGAGAATAAGCTATTCTTCTTTTACTAGGCAACAGACGGGGACTTTTTTTATGTTACGTAAAGCTCAGCTGGGCAAAGCCTTTTGAGAGATGGTGCTATCAAGTCAGACTTTCTTGAATTATTTACCAGAGGCAAATGGTTGTCTGCATTTTCTGCAAAGCATTGATTTTGAATTAGGATGCTCTTTACAAGGGAGCCTGTCCAGGCAATATGTACACATTTAGGGCGTTGCTTGACTGCTTTATACCTGATGGGTGTGATGGGACAAAAGGAGTTAACTTAGGAGGATGGGCTCTGGCTTGGTTAGCTCAGTTCCTTATCCTTCCAGCAAACGAAGGAAGGCTCCACCAATTCCAGGCCAATCTTTGGACTTTCATGATGGAATGAAGATGAGGCCAAAAGCAAAGCCAATGGGTTTTTGACAGAAAAGAAAAGCAGAGAAGAGCTCTCATGTCCTGGGTTCTATGTGCATGCAGACGTGCATGTGTGCTCAATCCTTTCAGTTATGTCTGACTCTTTGTGACCCTGTGGATTGTAGCCTGCCAGGCTCTTCTGTCCATGGGATTCTCCAGGCAAGATTACTGGACTGGGTTGCCCTGCCCTCCTCCAGGGGATCTTCCCAACCCAGGGATTGAACCGAGGTCTTCTGCATTGCAGGTGGATCCTTTTACCCACTGAGCCACCTGGGAAGCCTCCAGGGGTCTATAGACAAGGCATATCCATTGCTAAGGGCTCTGGGAAGAAATGATGAACTTTTGGAAGGAATAGTGTAGAAACATAATCAATTCTTCTGGAGAAGGAAAGTGGAAGGCTTCCAGAGGCTTGAGGTATTATATTGGGTTGGCCAAAATGTTAGTTCAGGTTTTCCCATAACATGTTATGAAAAACCAGAGCAAACATTTTGGCCAAACTTACCCCCCCCCCCAAAAAAAAAACCCTAAGGAAAGAGAGAATTTTAATGAGTTTTATTTTTATCCTCTTTAAAGATGTTAAAATGTATGTATAAACATTGGACGTCCTATCTGAAATATAATTTTCTGAATGTAACAATCATCTGGGCCTGAGCCATATGACCGTGGCTTCCTTGGGATTCTATTTGTAGAATAGTTTTGAGCCTCTATAATGGGCTTTTCCTCTGGATGTTTCCTGCTTTAGACACATTTTGGTACATTGGAAAATTTCCAATGATGAGAGGTTTCTGTGGTATATGATTATCTATCTGTGAACCTATAGGCTTATTTATCTACAAGGCTATGAAGTATTCTTTATGTCACCCAAGCAGTATATCTGCTGACACTGCTACCTCATAAAATAAGATTTGTGATACCATTAGAGATACAAGTTGGTGAGTGATGATGACGGAGCACAACATCTTAAGAGCATGAAGGTGAGCTTGAAAAAAATAAAATCAAGTTTTAAGAGATTTATTTAGCAGCATTAGTCTAGAGAACACTTGGCAGGGTGTATAGAAAGAAGTAAGTATACAAGTCTGCTATGAAGTCACTAGTCTTCCTTTCATTCAAAATCTTTCTATTGGGTAGAATTCTAACTGACCACTTGCTGAAGGTTCTCGTGAATCCCTGAAATTTTTCTGGGACTTTATAGCCATAATAAAAGATTTTCAAAGGCAAATCTAATCTAAGCATCCATCCCTCAAGAATAATTTCCATTTCTAAGCATGCATCTCTGATTCTATATAATGTAATCAATTTTCTAACTTTTTTTTTTTTTTTTTTTCCAATTTTCTAACTTTTAAAGTCCTTTCTATGCCCTCTTGTTTTAGGAGTCACAATGTACCACCCATGAGCCTGAATCTACCCCAAAGAAAGACAGTGGGTTGTAATAATCCCTTTGGTTTAAATCTTCAGCAAGGCTCTTCAGTCACTTTGGGAGATCCTATTTCTCTGACTGCAGCCAAGATTGTGGGGACCCTAGGAAGGATGAAGGGCAAGACGAGCGTTGGAGCACAGAGTTTTGACCCCAGGTCACGTTTGCTCTTCCTTCATGCTATGTTCCTCATTTTATATAAACTACTTACACCCATTTTTGTTTATAAATAGGTTGTGTTAGCAATCACAATATAATGCTTGACGTGGAGAGCTGTGATTTCCCGTGAGGTCCACATTGCCCTTTAGCTGTAACAAAGGATTTTTAAAAAGAGAATCATGGGGATAGTCTTTTTTTTTTTAAGAATTTTGTGGGGGTACGTAGACCATTTTTTAAAACATTTATTGAATTTGTTACAATATTTCTTACATTTTATGTTTTTGGCCATGAGGCATGTGAGATCTTAACTCCAAGGCCAGGGATCAAATTGGCACTCTCTGCTTGGAAGGTGAAGTCTTAACCACTGGACCAAAAAGTCCCATGGAGATAGTTTTTCTTCTGTGTTCTGAGAGCACATTTATTTATTTATTTTCTGAGAGCACATTTACATCAACCCTTTCTAGATATTTTAGTGCTTGAAGTAACCCATGAGATAGGTGTTTCTCCTAGTTGGGATAATTCAAGCTGCTTTAATAAGCAACCTCCAACACTGATTTAACACAATAAACATCTATTTCTGGTTTACCCAAAGTTCGAAGTCATTGGTCCTGCCTGGCAGTAGGACTTCTGCAAGGTCATTCAGAGGCTCAGACACCTTCTAGTCTGTAGTTCTGTCATTGCCTGTGGCTGGGGAATCCTCTGTTAGATCTGGTGGTTGGACCTAGCAAAAAAACAGAGAGCATGGAGTGTTACTTGGATGGTTTATGTGGGCCAGACCTGAAGGTGGCATCCAGCACTTCTGTCTTTATCCTAGTGGTCAGCACCATCTGGTCACACTCAACTGCAAGAGAGGCTGGGAATATAGCCTAACTCTGTGACCAGGAGAAAAGGGATTTGTGTTTGGAGAGAAACTGGCCGGCCTCTGGCATAGTGACCCACTTTACTGCTAATGAGTAAGCTGAGACATAAATGGGGTCAAGAAATATACCAGAGTCACCTGACATGTGGTAAGCTAGTAGCTGAACCCAGGAATCTGCCCCCAGAATGGCCTGCTAAACTACAGAGCTGCCTCCCAGATAATTAATGCATGATGCTTCCCATTACTTCAAATAAGTTAAAAAAAAAAAAAAAAAAGGTGAAGAGGGATCACATGCCTCCTCCTAGTTGATAAAATGCAGTAGACACAGGATTAATATTCCCTTACCCCTTGGAATTACAGTCCACATAGGATGGAAGTACATTCATATAGGATGAGTGGGGACCCTCTGATTTCAGTGGTTCCCTTTCCTGAGCATCTTTGGGGAAGAGGGATGTGTGTTCCAATCTCAGTGACTATTTTACGGTGAGCCAACTTACTCAATCACCTGAGACCCTTGTTTTCAATAACATGCAACAAAGGAGACAAATGATTAAAATTAGGGATCATGGAGTCAGCCAGACAGGCAGTATGACATGGGGTTAAGAGGCAGAGTCTGGAACCAGAGCTCCCAAATCAGAAAAATCCAACCCAAACTCTGCCACCACCTGGCTGTGTGACTTAAGTTACTTAATCTCTCTGTGCACTCATTTGTAAAATATTGGAAATAATACCTACCTTATACACTGTTAGGTAATTCATACATGTAAGGTGCTAGAATAGTATTTGACATATCATAAACAATTAAGTTTCCATTATTATTGCTGCTATTATTGTTATTTACTTGCACCTGATCAAGCTAAAGGCATTGCACACCTTTTTGCTGATCCATAAAGAAAACTCTCATCTCAGTAAATGGCAGCTTCAGCTGCTCAGTGGCTCAGGTTATTGGACTCTGGCCTTCCCCATCCCCAAACTGCAATCCATCAGTCAGCTCTGTCAGCGCCACCTCCTATGTATTTAATATAGTTAGTTCTCTCCATCTTCCCTCCTTCATCCCAGTTCAAGCCTCTTTTACCTCTTGCCTAGACCACTGGGAAAACTTAGGAAGTTCCTGCTTTTTCTTGTGCCCCTACAATCCAGTTGCCACACAGAAGCCAGAGTGATCTTTTAAAAATACATATATATATAAATCAGACTGTGTAATTTCTCCTGATTCAACCCACTGATGACTTCCTACCTCATTGAAATAAATCTCAAGTTCTTCCCTGGGTCTTTATCTCAGAAAGGGATACATAATTTCTTGTGCTGGTGCTAAGTTCCTTCAGCTATGTCTGACTCATTGTGATGCTATGGACTGTAGCCTGCCAGCCTCCTCTGTCCATGGGATTCTCCAGGCAAGAATACTGGAACGGGTTTCCACGCCCTCTTCCAGAGGATCTTCCTGACCCAGAGTTTGAACCTGTTTCTCTCACGTCTTCTGCATTGGGAGGCAGGTTCTTTACCACTAGCACCACCTGGGAAAGGAAAAGTGAAAGTGAAGTCGCTCAGTCGTGTCCAGTTCTTTGCGACCCCATGGACTGTAGCCTACCAGGCTCCTCCATCCATGGGATTTTCCAGGCAAGAGTACTGGAGTGGGTTGCCATTTCCTTCTTCAGGGGATCTTCCCCACCCAGAGATCGAACCCTGGTCTCCCGCATTGCAGGCAGATGCTTTACCTTCTTGGCCACCAGGGAAGCCCAACACCACCTGGGAAGCCCCCATACTTTCTTAGCAGGTCCTAATTTGGTCAAGAAAATCTTGGCTTATAACTATTGTTCAAGGATTTTTATTAATAGCATCTCCTTTCTCTCTCAAAAGTGTCCTTAGATGATGAATTACATGATTATTATTCTACCTATGGCACCTGAGCATCTTCACCCAAATTCAACTTCGTAATAAATCTTTTGGTGATGAGGTCACCCCCTAAATTAGTTAAACTTCATAAGCCTTAAACACAGAGCTTGAAGAAATTTGATTGTAATACTGAAGTTAATATCTAGTTTGATTAGCTTTTTTGCTGTATTTAAAAAGAATCCTTGAGTTACTTGTAGGTAGGCAGCTCTGTCCAAACCCCGCCTTTTTTTGCAGAGGGACTCCGCCATCTCTGGAGCGCAGCCTGAGGCCACCAGCTACTCTCCAAGGCTGTTGTCCATAGACCCCCTCAGGGAATATGGACTCTGACTCTTCAGATAAGAGAGGATCTGATCTCCAACTACCATCACAACCTCTCCTTGCTCCCTGTCCACTTGTATCTCACCTAGAGTGGTGAGAAGCTGCACCCATTGGGGATGCTGGGGATTGGCTGGGGATTATCCCTCCTCTCCTGCACCTGGGATTTGGGAAAACAGAACAGAGCCTCTGACCTCACTTATGCAGTACCTGTGCACGCCTTGTGGAGCCATGCTCTGTGTAAGGTCCGTTCACTGAGAGAAACTAATCTATTTCTAGTCGTTAACAGATTTTTGTGATCTGGCCTCACCCTATTTCTTTGACTTCAGCATCTTTCAGTCTTTCTCTAGATTAGCCACACTGCTAATTCACATGTTCTCTTTGTAGAATATCCCAAGCACCATCCTGCCCCTGTTGTTAGGTCTTTGCTCTTTTCTGACTGGAATGCTGTTCCCCAGGTCTGCTTGACTCAGCTTCAACATCACCTTTTTAAGAGATCTTCTCTGATAATACAGTCTGACTTAACTTTCACCATCACTTTCTTTGTCCAAATCCTGTTTTATTTCCTTCACAGTACTTATCACTATTTAAAATTATTCTGCTGATTTAATTGCTAACCTTTCTTTCAAACTCCATGATAATAGTAATAATAATCAATAGACTTGCTATTGTTACCAATCGTCTGGAGTCAGTCCCCTGTAAGGGTCCCAGTGCCCAGTATCACAGGCGCCAATAGAATCAGACTGATTTCAGTTCAGAAGCAAAGGAAAGCTTTATTCCTCAATCAAAAAATGGAGAGGTTCAAGCTCAGGCTCTAGAGCACATGCTCCCTGAAAGGCCATAGGCAAGGCTGCTTTATAGGCTTCCTGTCTGCAGAGGGAGGGGTGGGATTCTCCCCCATCCCGCACAGACATACTACTCATGGCACCCCAGATCCAAGTACTGGGTGCAATATCTCTGCACATGGCCTGCTGCCTCCATGTGGCTTGAAGTCAGTGTGTTGGGAACAGCAGTTCTATGCTGTTCCAATCCACTCTGTTAGGTACAAGATCTCTGCACTCAGCCCCCTACAGGAAAACACAGAAGAAGAGATAAGACCTTGTCTAATCACCCAGATTCCATCTTATTTTTCCACAGGGATCCCGGTGGGCTTTGTCCAGCTTAACCTTCTTTTAAGTGCTCCACTTTGATTAACTTAAAAATCTTTATAGTCATCTTATGAGATAGGCACTATTATCATTCCCATTTTATTAAACTTCTAATTTTTTAAAAAAGAAACTGAGATTAAGAGAAATAAAGTAACTGGACTAATGTTACAGAGAGGGAACAGGAATTCAGGCCTAGACAGTCTGGTTCCAGTGTCTAACCTGAACCACCGAGCAAGACTGCCTCCATCCAAGTCCTCCCCAGAGGACAGAACTTTTGTGTCCTGTATCCACTGTATCTACTTCTGTGATATTGTGATTTATAATAAGAGATACATATTTGGTCTTTGTCCAGGCTTTGGCATAGGGCTTCTAAAGCCATTGAAATTTCCTAAGTGTTGAGAGCAATAACAATTGCCTTTTGTTAAGGTACTGAGTGAACTCTGGAAAGCACCGTTGGATGGGGGCTGGTTGCCAGGGGAGCTAATCATGTGATTAGAGGGTTGGACCTTTCCGCCCCACCCCTTGATCATGGGGGACGAAGGAAGTGCTGGAGATTTGAGTTCAATCGCCAATGGCCAATGATCTAATCAATCATGACTTATGGAATGAAACCTCCAATTCAGTTCTGTTCAGTTACTAAGTCGTGTCCGACTCTTTGCGACCCCATAGACTGTAGCACGCCAGGCTTCCCTGTTCATCACCAACTCCCAGAGCTGGCTCAAACTCATGTCCATCGAGTCAGTGATGCCATCCAACCATCTAGTCCTGTCATCCCCTTCTTGAAGCCTCCAAGAAACTCCAAAAGAAGAGAGTTCTGAGAGTTTCTGGGTTGGTGAACATGTAGAGAATTGGGAGAAGGGAGTAGAAGCTCCACACTCCTTCCCACATACCTTGCCCTGGGGGTCTCTTCCATCTGGATTGTTCATGAGTTGTATGCTTTTATAATAAAACCGTAATCTAGGAAGTAATATGTTTCTCTGAGTTCTGTGATCTGCCCTAGCAAATCAATGGAACTCGAAGAAGGGAGTCATTGGGAGCCCTGTTCTATAGTTGTTTGTGGGAGCAGTTTTATAGGATTGAACCCTTAAACTGGGGAATCTGACACTACCTCCAAGAAGCCAGTGTCAGAATTTAGTTGAAATTGTAGGACACTCACTGAGAATTGCTTGTTTGTCTATTGTGGGGAAACTTGCCCCCCACCCGCCACCATGCCAGAATTGGCTCACCCAAGACTTGGCTCAATTAATGTTGGTTGAACTTTGAGTGAATAAATGTTTTTATAAAATCTTGACCCTGGGACTTCCCTGGTGGTCCACTTGCTAAGACTCCATGCTCCCAATGCAAGAGGCCCAGGTTCCATCCTTGGTCAGAGAATTAGATCCTCCATGCCGCAACTAAGATCCAGCACAGCCAAATAAATGAATACATACATATTCAAAAACAAAACAAAAAACCTTGACCCTGTTTGATTTTGATAAACAAAGAAAACTTCTCACTTGCCTGCCTAATAGAAATGCCAGTGGCTTCTCTGGTGGCTCAGTGGTAAAGAATCTGCCTGACAATGCAAGAAATGCCAGAGCCCAGTCTCTTGTTAAGAGCAGCTGGAGGCAGGGGCCCAACCAAGGACTCCCCTGAAATGTGGATGGGGGAATAGTGCTGTGTAGCCCCATGGCAGATCCTGCATGGAGTTCTGAGAAGTTTCTAGGAGTGGCTTTCCATGGAATTTCTGAGTTAGTCATTAAGTAGGCTGTCCAGCACCAGGTTACTGAGCAAGATGCCAACAAAAAAGCCAAGCACAGAGTGAACTAACCAATTTCCTCACACTTTCCCCACCGTCAAGGTGGGCACAGAAAATTAAGGTGTCTCGGACTGAATTTCTGCTTCTTGCAGCTGACTACTAGGAAACCTTCTCTCAGCTTCTCTGTTACACTCCTGGGCTCCCCAGCATTCTGTACAAACCTGGATCTCTTAACTCGTCACTTTATATAGAATTTCACTATCCATCTGTCTCCCGTCCCCTGTAAAGGGTAAATAAAGTCTTTTAACAATACCATGTCTAGTTCATTCTTTATATACTACGGCACAGTTAATGTTATGATAACGTATGCTTCCTAACGTTAGCTGAATCAACCTGACCTGCGTCAGTTCTATTCTCTGAGAGCCACACAAGTGATCAAAGAATGTCACACAAGTGACACAAGCGATCTGCAAGTTGTTTTCCGCGGGCTGCATCAGTCAGCTGAGGACTGTACATGGTTTTTGTTTTAGATTCAGGCCCCAGGACAAACAGATGAATCTTTGTATGTGCTGTGAATCTGGTTGTGATCCAACTAGTTTTTAACTAGATGAATATGCCCTTTGAATGTCGTGTTTCCATTTGTCCCCATATCTCTTCCCTGCACTGCTGGTTATTTATGTATGTAATATGCAAATAAAGACACACCAGCTCATGCATCAGAGGCCTGTGCCCGACATCCCTGGGTTCTGTTAGGAGCAGATCTGTATATCTTGACTAGAGTGAGTCCCTTTGAGGCCATTCATCTGGGCTGGCTGTGTTTATAAACTGAGGCTTCTCTTTTTTCTCCCCTTTACTCTCTTTGTATTACTGATGTTTATAAAACTATTGTTTAGCTCTCATTTTTGTGGACATCTGTTATGCAGCCAATCATTTAAAAAAAAATCTAAACTGAGATAAACGTATCAACCATAACTGTACTTCCTTCAGTCTCCAGGGAATTTCAACCTATTTCTCTAGCTGCACAATGTAAAGTCACTGATTAATATCATTTATGTTATTCTAAGATTAACCATGAATGTGCTGAAAGCCTTAAACAAGTTCTGGGATTTCTTAATCATCAACTTCTTTACCACTGAAAACAAATAAGAGAAACTGAACCACTGTGTTTCACAGCATTAATCGTAATAATCTTTAACTAAGTTGAAGGCATTTAACTCCATAGGGATTTTCTGCTGGTCAGATCTGTTTTCCTTCTCTCATAATCACTCATTAGATATATATGTTGAAAGTCCTACGTGGAGGAAGTAAAACTCAGAAGCCTCAAATTTTTCATATTGAGTCCATTTATTGACCATTTTTTCAAAAATTTATTTTATTTTTAATTGAAGGATAATTGCTTTACAATATTGTGTTGATTTCTGCCATACATCATCCTGAATCAGCCATAAGTATACGTATGTCTCATTCCTCTGAACCTCCCTCCCACCTCCCACCCCATCCCACCCCTCTAGATTGTCACAGAGCAGATTCCCATTGGCTGTTTTACACATGGTAATGTATGTTTCCATGCCACTCTCTCCATTCGTCCCACACCCTCCTTCCCCTCCTGTGTCCACAAATCTATTCTGTATGTCCCCATCTCCATAGCTACCCTGCAAATAAGTTCGTCAGTACCATCTTTCTAGATTCCATTTATATGCATTAATAAACCATATTTGTTTTTCTCTTTCTGATTTACTTCACTCTATATAATAGGCTCCATCTTTTGACATGTACAAGTGTCTAAATGTCTTTGAATACGTTCTGTGCTTCCTTGGACTACCTTAGCTCTTCCATTTCTTTCTTCAGATGTGAGACCCCAACAGTATTCTTCCAGACCCGGCACAGAGTGTATAGAGAAAAGACTTAATGTTGTTCCTTTCTAGAGAAATTAGAGAATATTTTATTTCGTGACATGTAGGTAAGGAGTATGGAGTTTTTGCATAAACAAGAATGGATGAAGTTAAACTCCAAATAAAAAATTTCAAGTGATACTGCACAGGCTGCCTACCTTCCTCCTGTCACCAGCCCTCTTTTCCTTTATCGTCAGCGGACTCATGGACTCTGTGAGCTGAGAACCTTTCTGCCCCATTTCCTCTCCTCATGTTCTTACACAACTGACCTTTGTGGTTTTCTAGGAACAACGTTCTGAAGGTTTTAGAAAGAGAAAAATCCATGGTTACAGTGTTAAACTTTGTGCTGATTCTCACAGCACCTGTAATGAGATGAAGTAGACGAGAGGAAAGCATGCATTTAATTCAGCAAATATTTATTGAATATTTACATGTATTCCTAATTTAAATGCTGAAGGTAAATAAATAAGCAAGATGAACAAGTTTTTATTCTTACAATGGGAGAAGAGAGTAAACAAGCCATTATCGAAATAGAAAAATATCAGAGACGGAGTATTTTGGGGAATTAAAGTGGAGTGCTGAGATAGAATGTGTCTGCTAAACGCTTTACCTTGGGAGATCAGGGAAGGCCTCTTTGAGGAGGTGATTAGGATATGCATGTTTCCATTTTCTGTGTTTTATGATGTGCTCTTGGGGCCTTGCTAATCCTGGAGAGGCTGCCCCATCCTGAGCTAATCCTGCAGAGAGCAGATGATTCCCCAGGGGGCATGCTTTATTGTGGAAACCTGAGTTCATGCCTCCATCACCTCCTTTTATCAGGCTTCTGCAGTGCAGGACACTATTCCCTTCCCCAAATTACCCAAGACTGGTACCAGACTACTAGGATGATTATTCAAACTATCCTATCCTAAACTTACTCGGGGGCTTATACTGCTTTGCTTATTCCTCCCCATGAAAACCACAGTAAAGGCTCCGGACCATGCTTTCCTCTTGTCCTTTCTGTTTCCTGACCAATCTCAATGCTTCCCCATGTGGTCCTGTGTGCTATGCATTCTGTTTCTAGGGTCCTCTGAGTATAAAAACCTTCTTTCCTCATAGTAATCATTTCTATTTCTGCAATTCTTACCATGCCTAATCAAAACAAATTCCAGCTACATTTTTATACAGTGATACTTAAGCTGAGTGGAGAAGGAAATGGCAACTCGCTGCAGTATTCTTGCCTGGAAAATCCCATGGACAGAGGAGACTGGCATGCTACAGTTGATAGGGTCTCAAAGAGTCAGACATGACTGAGCGGCTAAACAACAACAACTTCAGCTGAGATCTGAATGACAAGTAGGACCAGTCACACAAGGATAGAGATGAGAACATTCTAAGTGACAGTGCAGAGACTCTAAGTTTGGCAAATCAAGGACCGCACAGAGGGACACGCCTGGAGAAAATTCCCTTCTCACCTTCTACTTCTTTTACTTTACCTTCCAGGCATTTCTTGATCTCTATTAATCCACAGATCCCTAAAGGCGGATATCTCTAAGGGAGTCAGATGTCCCACCATCCCTTTTATACAAGTCAGCGCTTGAGTAAGTAGATGACTGATGAGAAGAACTGAAGGTCTCATTAAAGCAATTCACACCAAGGTGTGCAAGAATCTTTGCTAATGTATTTTCATTGAAAGAGGGAGTTTATTAAGTGAAATACATTTTTACATATTCCACTCAATAGCTCTGTGTCTTAACATCACTCAGATACCCAATATACACTTATCAAATACATCTCTTGTTACACCCAGTTTCCAGGGATGGAGTGAGGAGCAATCATCTTTCCTAAGGAGTCGGTGACTACTGTGATCACTCTATGCACTGCACTTGTGATTTCTTGTTCAGAGTCCATCTTGTCCTTTACATTATAATTATACCCAAAGCTACATGAGGGTGGGTGGGAGGTATGTTCAACTCCTTATCACTAGGGAAATTTAGTGTCTGGCAGACTGCAGCCATGCCATTAATGACTTCAAAATGAAAATTATTAAATCAAGTTATACTAAAAATTTAAGTTATACTAAGATAAAGTATAAATATGAAAGATAAAGGTAATTTCCAATATTTTAGTCCCTTAGGACCCAGGAAGGCTAAATTTCTTAGACTTAATGGGTTTCATTTCTGGCTGAACTTAAAATCCGCCAAGAAGTTTTTAAACTGTAACAGTACCACTCTCCATTACAATCAGCTGAGTCAGAACCTAAGGGTGGAATCTGGGTATTAGCATTAAAAAAAAAATCTCTAGGTTATTCTAATATGCAGCCAGGGTTGAGGAACACAGATCTAGGCTAAAAGGCTATAAACAGTAAAGGTTAATGCACCTGGCTGGTATCTTTAGGCAATGTGAAGAATAGCTATCAGAATTTGTACAAATCGCTAGGAAAGTAGAATTCTCAAGGACACAGAGGTTCACAAAGGTCTATGCTTCAGAGATAGAGGGAAATGGGCAGAGAAGCTTTAGACAGAGACACAAGCTGTGCAACCAAGAAGGAAGAAAGTGGATTGTCATATGCCCCCAAATGAGTTCTTTTGTGCTCATTTTCAAAGTGCTTACAGAATTTCAGGTGACTGAAGTCATTGGCAGGCATCTTTGCAGAAATACAGATCATAATATTTGAGAAACAAAAAGGAGAGACCCTGAGGGCAGAGTTTATATTTTTCTTTTCAGAGATGACCTGGAAAATTATACTTCTTTTTGCTGCAAGAACTTATTATGCTGGCAAATATTTGTAAAAATGTGAGTTCAACTCATGAGTTTTATTTTAGCAGACATCCAGAGTAAGGTCCACTTGCATAAAACAAATGCCAACCTTCCTTGCCATTCCCAGGTCCAGTACTGGATCTCAGTTTATGCTTTCTTATAATGAGCTCTGCCATGAAATTTTAAACTAACAAATGGCTATGGTTTACAAAAAGCTGTCCAAATGAATCCGTATCAACTGGAAGCCTTGTTAACAATTTGGTATCTGAATTTATTACTAAAAAGTTCTTTGAGAACAAATTCAAACACCAAGTAAAAATCAGCTAAGAAGCAAAATAGATTAAAGTCTCATCTTCCATGGTTATATAGATGATCATTCTGTTAGTTGAATCTAAAGTTTGCCCCCAACTTCTCTCCTCTTTATTTCCTAGACAGTATGGTTTGTATTTCTGCAGAGATGCCTGCCAGTGACATCAGTCATCTGAAGCTCTCCAAGCATCTTTAAAATCAACAGTAAAGAACTCACTCGGCCGATGCACATTTGTGTAATATTGTTTCAGCCCATGAGTTTTATTTAAATAGCTGAAAGTGATCCTAGCGTAGGTTCATGATTAAAAGCGTAATCTCTTGATCAAATCCTGACTCTCCTATTTCATAAAATCAACACTTGTTTAACAAATATTTATTCCGTACTTGCTAGTAATAGGCACTAGATGTTTTAGATGATTGGAAGGTTCTAGTGAATAAAAGAGAGAAATATCTGTGCCTTCTTGATGCTAACACTGCTACTGAAGGAGACTAACAATAAAAACAATACAATAAACTTAATTTATTAGCACATTGTATAACACATTAAAAGTTAAACATGTACCTATTTTTTTCAATAAGGGGTTTGGGGATGCTGAAAGGATCAGGAGTGTTTTTTTTAATATTAAATAGAGTAAGCAAGGTAGCTCTCATTGAGAAGGTGATTATATGAGTAATTGCCTGAAGGAGATGAGGGGATTGGCCTTGTGGATATCTAGAGGGAGAGTGTCTGGGAAGATGGAACAGCAAGTGCGAAGTCTGGTAGCAGAAGTTTGCTGATGTGTTTGATGACAGCAAGGAGGCAAGAGTAGCTAGAACAATGTGAACAAGGGGAGAGCAAAGTACAAAATGAAGTCAGAGAGTTTGGAAGCGGGAGGCAGGTCACAGGGTCTGATGGGCCATTGTAGGGACTTTGGCTTTTCTTCTAAGGGAGGATGGAAGGTCTTTGGAGGATTCTCAGAGGAATAGTATGGTCTGACTTCTGTTCTAAAAGCTTACTCTGGAAGAGAGTTCCACTTCTGGCATGACAGTGGGAGGAGCTCCACAGATCCCCTGCCCACAGAAACTGGTAAAAATTATTATTATTACTTTTGATCTATTACCTTTTAATAGCTTTTTTCTTTTTTTTAATTGTCAGATAATTACTTTGCAATATTGTGATAGTTTTTGTCACCCATCAACATGAATTGAATAGACATGCATAAATCCCCACCCTCCTGAACCCTCCCTCCACCTCCCTCTCTACCCCATCCCTCCAAGGTTGTCACAGAGCATAGGCTTTGGGTGCCCTGCATCATACATCAGACTCTCTTTGGCTATTTATTTCACATGTGGTAATGTATATGTTTCAGTGTTATTCTCTCAAATCATCCCACTCTCTCTTTCTCCCACTGATCCTATGTGTAGGGCAGAAAAGGAGACCCAGACAGAAAGAAACTGCTTTTTGGACTCAGTGGGAAAAATTACTTTTTTAAATCAACCATTTAAGGTCTCAGGAAATGGCCCAGAGAGCATACAACAGATAAAGAAACATTTATTCAAGAAATCTACTGAAACTTGGTAAAACCTACAAGTTGTGGTATTTGAGCCAAGAACCCTGAGTTCCCTCCCAGCTCAGTGATACGGAAACTGTGCTCCAAAATTGTACAGCCGTGAACATAGGTTCTCTCTGCCAAGCCCCTGGTTGGAAGGACTACCTTCTGGGGAAAGGTAATATGTAAATACTGTGCATCTTGCCTTTAGTCACCTAGTGGTGAAGCTAAATTCTTGGTGCGTGTGGTTGGGAATTGGAGGCTCCTTCTGTCTAACCACCACTCATGGGATGGAGGCTATAATGTGGCCTTGGCACCAATGAGAATACTAGAGCCCTGATTGCTCTTTCCTTGGCTTGTGTGGGTAGGAGTTCTATGCTGAGGGAGGCAAGCCAATGAGACCTGGGGCTGCTGATTTTCCAACCACTGAATGCTCAGCTCCTGAAGTGGAATGTCATTCAGAGAGAAGGGTACCATTGTCCCCATCCATAACATCAATGACATGGCTAAGAGATTTTTGCCTAAGAGGAAGAGCAAGCCATACAACAGAGAGTTTGGAATTCCTCCCCAAAGACTTCATTTGCAACCGTTCAAGACTAAGGTCACTCTCAAAAACAGTAGAAGTCTCGGTAAAAGGTCAGATTGACAGATTCTTTGGAAGTAAAGGCTAAACTATAGGCCAGGTAGCTTTCCAGAAAGATATGGGGAAAGACATGGCTAGGAAAAGCCTTCCTAGAGTCAGTTCAAAACTCACGTGTTGACTTCGGGAACTATGCCTTTCAAGGAGTCAAATTTGGATTGGCTTAGTCTCTGTAATAATTTATGTGCCAATGCACTGTTGAAAACAGTAAAGCAATCAGTCTGCAATTAGTGGCACTTGACAACTAGGTGTGGTCAAGGAAAGAGACAATCAGAAAGAGCCCTGCCAAAACCACTGTCATCTCGGAGTACCTGTGGGTCTCCGAGAAATGAGGGGCAGCATTCATTGCACCAACAGAGTTGTAATAGGAATACCAGTAGAAGAGGAGAGAGAGAAAGAAGGAAAACATTTGAAGAAATCACAGCTGAAAACTAGTGAAACTTATTTTAGAACATGAATTTATACATCCAAGAAGCTTAATGATTTCCAAGTAGGATAAACACAAAAAATATACAAGTAAACACATGTCTAAAATCCCAAGACAAGGAGAAAAACTTGAAATCAGCAAGAGAAAAGTGACTAGTCACTTACAAAGGAATTGCAATGAGATTAACAGCTAACTTAGAAACAATGGAGGCAAGTGCTCAATGGGGGGAAAAAATCAAGAATCCTGTATCTAGCAAAACTATTTTTTGGAATGAAGGTGAAATAAAGACATAAAGGTATTCCCAGATAAAGTCTGAGTGAATTTACTACTAGCAGCTTTGCTTTAGAAGAAATATTTAAAGGAAGTTCTTCAGGAAGAAAGCAAGTGGCCCTAGATATTAATTGGAATCCACATGAAAAAACAAAGATCACTGAGAAAGGTAGTTAATATAATTATAAAAAACAGTGTAAGTGCATATTTCTATCCTTCTATGAACTGATTTTAAAAGTAATCATGTAAAATAATATGTACATAATGTATTTGGGGCCCTGTAACATATGAAAATGGAATATAATTGCCAATAATAGAAAAAAGAATTGAGTAGGAACGAAGATGTATTGGGGCTTCCCTGGTGGCTCAGATGGTAAAGATTCTGCCTGCCACATGGGATATCTGAGTTCAGTCCCTGGGTTGGGAAGATCCCCAGGAGAAGGGAATGGCAACCCACTCTAGTATTCTTGCCTGGAAAATCTCATGGATAGAGGAGCCTGGCGGGCTACAGTCCGTAGGGTTGCAAAGAGTTGGACATGACCGAGTGACTAAGCACAGCATAGCACCGCACAGCAAAGATATATTGAGCTAAGGAAATGCCTTTGTATGCTAACTCAAATTTATAGGAAAAAATGGAGTGATCTGGTGACAATAAATAAGAAGATTAATAAAACTAAAGATAAAAGTACATTTGCTACTCTTATTTTTCCCTCTCAGCTTCTTTAAAAGACTAAATTGCATAAGGTAATAATTATGACAATGTAATTTTGGATTTGTAACATTTATAGGTGCAATTAGTATAGTAATAATATCACCAAAAAGGGAGAAAGGGAACAGATCTAATAGAAGTAATGTTTCCATAGTTCATTTAAATTAAATTAGTATAAATCTCAAACTAGTTCTAATAAGGTAAGTCCCAGAACAACTACTAAGTCAATAACTAAAAAATACAGTAATAAAAATCATTAAAGAAATTAAAATTATATTTTAGAAAATATTCACTTAAGACAAATGAAAGCAGTAAAGTAGGAATACAGTAATGGCAACAACAAAAAGACATAATATAGAAAACAAAAAGTTAAGTGGCAGAGGTAAATCTGACTATAGTAATAATTACATTAAATGGCAATGGATTTAAAAGTCCTATCAAAAGGCAGAGATTGTCAGATTTGATAAAAACAAACTAGATACAGCTATATTCTATCTATAAGAGACACACTTTAGATTAAAAAATACAATAGATTGAAAGTAAAAGTGTGAAAAAAGATAATCACGCAAACATCAATGACAAGAAATCTGGAGTGTCAGTCAAAATATACTTCAAAACAAAAAATGTTATTAAAGAAGGACACTGTGTAATGGTAAAAGTCAATGAGGAAGATATAACAATTATAAACATATATGCACTTAACAACAGAGTGCTAAAATACATGTAGTGCAAAAACTGAAAAGGCAATTCAACAATACTAGTTGGAAACTCCAACAGCCCCCTTTCAATAATGGATAGAGCAACAAGGAAAATGATGAACAAGGAAACAGAAGACTTGAACAACATTATAAACCGACTGCACCTAGCAGACATAAATAGAACATTTCACTCAACAGCAGTAGAATATGTACTTTTCTCAAGTGTGCGTGGAATATTCTCCAAGATAGACCATATACTAGTCATAAAACAAACCTCAATAAATTTTACAGGATAAAAATAATAAAAGAACACAAAATATGTTCTCTGACCACAGTGGAACTAGAAACCAATAACAGAAAGAAATTTGGGAAATATTCAAATATGTGGAAATTAAACAACACATTCCCAACTAACTAACTGGTTGAAGAAGAAATCAAGAAGAAATTATAAAATACTTTGGGTGAAAGTGAAGTGAAAATGAAAATGAAGACACAACATACCAAAACTTTATGCAGCTAAAACAGTGCTTAAAGGAAAATTGTAGCTATAAACTCTATATTTTTTAAAAAAGAAATTTCAAATCAATAACCTATACTTCTACCTAATACACTGGCAAAAGATCAAACAAAACCTAAAGAAAGCAGAAGAAAGGAAATAATCAAGGAAATTAATGAAGTAAATAATGGAGAAACAATGGAGAAAATCAATGAAAACAAAAGCTAATTCTTTGAAAAGACTAATAAAATCAACAAACCTGTTGCTAGATTGACCAAGAGGAAAAAAAAATAGA
This sequence comes from Cervus canadensis, assembly GCF_019320065.1. NCBI lineage: Eukaryota > Metazoa > Chordata > Mammalia > Artiodactyla > Cervidae > Cervus > Cervus canadensis. The sequence continues at coordinate 34,383,700 of NC_057406.1, read as the reverse complement.
GAAGACTGAAATCACTGGAATCAGAAATGACAAAAGGGAATATTTCTACCAACCTTAAAATAGTAGAACAATTATACAGGAATACTGTGGACAATTATATGCAAATAAATTAGACAACTTAGATGAAGTGGATAAATTTCTAGATAGATATATTAGCTTACTCAATAAAGTATTTAAAATTTTCATATAGAGTCAAGGGTGGAAGTAGAGCTGTTGCTTGTAAATGGCACCAGATGATGCTGACTCCACAACAGTACTATCAGAGGAAGTGGTGAAAAGTGGTCAGAGTCTGAATACATTTGGACAGTAGAGCCAATGAGATAGATTGGCTGATAGATTGGCTCCTGGTAGATTCAAAGTGAGAGAATCAAAGATGACTCCTTGTTTTTTCTTGGAGCAAAAGGCAGGAGGGCTTTTCCATCAGTTGATAGAGCAGAAGACCCTAGGTGGAGTTGCTTTGGAAGCAGGCAGGATATCTTTTTATTTGCCCCTGTTAGATTCACTGTCTAGCCTTCTTCATTTTGTTCTGTGCCCCACGAGACTGACTTCTACAGAGCTCCTCAGCACTGCACTCTGGCTTTCCAGGTATGTTCAGTTAATTGGGAATACTAAGAGATTTAAGGGTCGGAGGAGTTACTTTAAACACATACGCCTCCACCAAGGGTCACAGCTCCTGTCAGCTGACCTTCTACCTGTCTCTCTATTTCTGTCTCTCTTCCTCTCCCTCTGCACGCAGTGACCACTGCTTCCTCCCTTTATTTCTTTACCCTTTGGAGTTGATGGGACAATACTGCCTTTGTTGCACTGGAGTATTGTGCTATATTTTGTGGCTTCCCTACATCCCGTAAACAGCTCCTTTATTAAAATGGTCTCAAATTACCAAAATTAAGTGTGTTGCCTGTTCTGGGGTTTCCCTGGTAGCTCAATGGTAATGAATCTGCCTGCCAATGTAGCAGATGTGGGTTCAATCCCTGAGTCAGGAAGATCCCTTAGAGAAGGAAATGGCAAGCCACTCCAGTATTCTTGCCTGGGAAATTCTATGGACACAGGAGCCTGGCGGGCTACAGTCCATGGGGTCGCAAAAGGGTCAGACCCAACTTACTAACTAAACAAGAACCTGTTTCTTGCCAGAACTGTGGCCGATATGGGAAGAAGATCAGAAATTTGATTTTGTACATACTAACTCGGAGATCTCAAAGGGAGAAAGAGAGTAGGCAGTTGGTTATTTGAGTCTGGAGTTCAGGAGAGTAACATAGGCTAGAGATAAGAATTTGAAAGTCATTAGCAGAAAAAAGATAGCTAGAACCAGGAGATTAGATTGCTGAGGGAGTGAAAGAAGATCGAGAAAAGAGGACTGAGACCTGAGTCTTGGACGCTCTAATGTTAAGAAGTTGGATAGATGATGGGGAACCAGAAAAGCAGAAGGAGCGGTTAGCGAGGTAGGAGGAGATCCACAGGAAGCCAATGGAGGAATGTATACCAACGAGGGAGAGTGATTCACTGTGTCAAATGCTGCTGAAAAGTCAGGTGCGAACAGGACTAAGAATTGACCATTGAATTTAGCAATGTGGAGGTCATTGGTGACCTTGGCAAGAATAACTTACCTAGGGGCAGGGTAGCAAGATCTGTGTAGAGTGTGTTTTAAAGAGAATGCGAAGAACTTGAGAGAGCTCTGTGCTCAGTGGCTCAGCCGTGTCCGGCTCTTTGTGGCCCCATGGACTGTAGCCTGCCAGTCTCCTCTGACCATGGGATTTCCCAGGCAAGACCACTGGAGGGGGTTGCCAGGTCCTACTCCAGGAGATCTTCCCAACCCAGGGATCTAGCCCTCATCTCTTGCATTGGCAGGTGGATTCTTTACCACTAGCGCCACCTAGGAAGCCCCAGAGAGACAAATGAATTTTGAATTTAGACAAGTTTTTGTCTAAGTTGAATTTAGACAAATGAATTTTGCTATAAAGGTAATAATATAGAGTTAGTGGTTAGGGAGGGAAGAGAAATTTTACTTTTGTGATCATTAATTTTGTTTTATTGAGGTGGGAGAATAACAGCAAGTTTGTATGCTGATAGGTATGTTTCAGTGGAAAGAAAAAGTAATAATGCAGACGAGAAACGGGAGACTTGATGAAGGATGCCCTGGAATAGGAGAGGGTGGGGTCTGAGGCACAAGAAAGGTTGCCTGAGACAGGGACACAGAGCACACAGTTCATCTGTAGTGACAAGAGAGAATGCAGAGTGTGAAGGTTCAGAATTTCTCTTCTGACTGTTTTCTCAGGAGAACAGAAGGTAAAGTAACCGACTGAGAGAAAGGATATGACAGAGGGATTGGCAATTTGAGGCGAAGTTGTGAATAGTTGCCTACTGGTGTAAAAGTTAATGACCTAAGGAAATGTAGTATGAATGCTGGCGCATCAAGAAATCCCTTAAAGTTCACTATCATGAATTTAAAATGGAATCGTGTTTAGCTGAAGGGATGCAGTAATAGGAAGTTGGATTCAGTAAGAAGTTAGGGTTTTCTTAATCAAGTTTTCTGGCCTCATATATAAAATTTGGAATAATAATACTTGAGAGTTGCTATGTGCAACCGTGAGAGTTTTCTTAAGCGAGCCTTCTGGCCTTATATATAAAATTGGGATAATAATACCATGAGAGTTGCTATATGCATTAATTAGATAACATAAATAAAGGTTTATCACAGTGTCTGGTACATAATAAGTACATGATAAACTTGTATAGTAATTATTGGTATTCTAACATCTAGTAGGGCTCAGAAAACTTCCAGAGTGGAAATATCTGTTTTAATTATTCCTATAATGACCAAATGGGGCTTTCCAGGTGGCTCAGTGGTAAAGAATCTGCCCGCCAATGCAGGAGCCACAGGAGACATGAGTTTGATCCCTAGGCAGAGAAGATGCCCTGGAGGACGAAATGGCAACCTACTCCAGTATTCTTGCCTGAAAAGTTCCATGGACAGAGGAGCCTAGCAAGCTATAGTTCATGAGGTCGCAAAGAGTCGAACATGGCTGAGTGACTGAGCCTGAGCACAACTCTCCTTGCACAGGTCTTCTTACCGGATGGGGACCTAGACACTGTGTCTATGCTGTCTTTACAGCATCTTGCTTCCAGTAGGCATAAGCCTGCACAAAATAGCTCAGGGAACCATTTACATGCCTCTGCAATGCTTCAGTTCCATTGTAGAGCAGTAGCTGGATAGCCTTGCTCCTGTTTGTTAGAGACTTCAGACATTTGATCTTTTTGCTAAATTCTTGGCAATGCCCTTAGGGCAAGTAGGAATCAAGTTGCTTACATTAGTATAACTTTGAAGTTATTCCTCTTTTTCTAACACTGGTACTTTAAAAACAGGAATTTTTAAAAAGTACAGATGGCTGGTATGCCTTTCTTGACCCTTCAAACATTATTTCTTTTATTCTGGACATTGATTGTACTTGATTAAGCTATCTATGTCACATTACCTAGACTGTGGTCTGTGTGTGTGTGTGTGTGTGTGTATGTTAGTCACTCAGTCTTGTCCTACTCTTTGTGACCTCATGGACAGGGCTCCTCTGTCCATGGAATTTTCCAGGCAAGAATACTAGAGTGGGTTGCCATTCCCTTTCCCAGGGGATCTTCCCATATCAGGGATTGAACCCAGGTCTCCTGCATTGCAGGAGGAATTTCGTGAATGCCTTACCAACTGAGCCCCCAGGGAAGCCCCTACTTTGACTATGTTTACTGTTACATTTACTGCAAAGATTTTGCTTTGGAGAAATCTACATTATCCACTGAATAATATGCTATTCAATATAGTAATACACTCGACACATTTCTGAAGAGAATTGACGTTATCTCTTTGTTGAGATTTTCTATTTTTTCATTTGTTTCAAGAGGATATGTACTGGATTGTTGAAGCATTTTTATTATGGCTGCTTTAAAGCCTTATCACATAATTCTAACATCTGATTCCTGTCAAAGTTGGTGTCAATCAATTGTCTTTCCTCATCCAAGTTCTGATATTCTTGGTTCTTGGTATGACAGTTGGTTTTTTTTATGTTGTATCCTGGCACTTTGTCTTTTATGTTAGGAGACTCTGGATTCTTATTTAAATATTTTATTTTAGCAGGCTTATTTAGGTTTAGCACTTGGTCTACTTTTATATGTTTGTGATTATAATGCAGTTTAATTTTCAGAGCCTTATTTTGATCTGCTTGGTTTATCTTGGTGTTAATGGGCTCTCAATCATCCTGGTTGGTGCCACCTAAAGGGGTGATGAGGTGTCCCCAAGTCAGGCTATGGGTGTCTCTTAATCTGGCAGGGATATGGTGACATCTTCCCCGTTGGTATCCCCAAGCTGCCTACTGTTTCTGGACAAGGAAAGAGAATTCTCTTGAGCCCCTGGGGACAAAGAGCCTTCCCAGTTCAAACCATTTGCTATGTAACTAAGTGAGTGCCTTTGGCCAATTTTATTCCTTGTTCACCTCTTCTGATGCCTTTAGGCAGTAAATACAGTTATACAATGCAAGTCATTCTCTCTTCTATAGAACAAGTTTTAAAATAATATGAAGAAACCTGACCATATAATTAAATAAATAAGTATGTAGAAAACACTCAGTATTTTTAATTAAAAAATTTCAACCTCACAGAAAAGTTGAATAAAGAAAAATGAATACTCATATACCCCTATCTGGATTTATCTACTATAGAGTTATCAGGTAAAATGCAGGACTCCCAGTTAAAACTGAGTTTCAGATAAATGATGAATAATTTTTAATATGTGTATGCATGCAGTATTTGGGACATGCTTATGCTAAAAATTTATTTGTTGTCTATCTGAAACTCAAATTTAACTGGGCATCTTGTGTTTTCTTGGGAAGTCTGACAGCCCTAACTTGCTGTTAACATCTGGTCTCACTTGTTCCCATACATCTGGGAATCTTTAAAAAGGTAAAATCTCAGATAGGCTTTGTATAGGTATATAAAGAAAATTCATTTGCATTGGCTTTAAAAAAAAAAAAAACAACTTCTTATTTTGTATTGAAGTGTAGCTGATTAACAATATTGTGAGTTTCAGGTGGACAGCAGAGGGATTCAGCCATCCATAGACATGTATCCATTCTCCCCCAAGCTCCCCTCCCATCCAGGCTGCCCCCTAACATTGAGCAGAGTCCCCTGTGCTAAACAGTAGGTCCTTGATGGCTCTCCACATATTGGCTTTTTTTGAAACCAGTGCTTGAAACTGCATCTGCCATTTGTTATTATATAGCACTAATACCCTACTCTTGCCTAAATCCTAGGCTAGTCCTTAGTGCATATCCATATGTAGTTACAAAAGCATTTCAACTCTCATGTCGAAAAACCAGTTTCTATCACCAAAGAAAGAGTAATCAAGTGGCCTCTGAACATCATTCTTCTGGAACTCATACAAAAGCCGTTTTTAAGCTAAGGGTAAGCCCTCTATAGAAGCTCTTGTATTGACTGAAGAATTACCACTGCTCGGTTCTGCTGGATTTTCTAGCTTTTCTCAATTACTTTAGTATGAGAGGTCTCACCTGAGTTCTCTTTTCTTTAGACATATCCTTATTTGTAGAAACTTTAATGAAATGGTCAAGAGTACAAGTCTCGGAGTCAGACGATCATGGGTTAAGATCCTGTCTTCTTTAGTCGTGGAAGTTCACGTAGTTCTAGGTCACATAGTTTGAAGAAGTTATTTCTTTGTGACTCATTTTCCTCATCTGTAACATGGAGTAAAATATCTGCCAGCAAGGTGCCCTGTGCCTGGTACACGTGACCTGGAGATCATCATGTAGAGTTCTGCCAGACCTTTCCTGGAGTCAGTTTTGCAGTATGTGTTTCTTATCTTTCCCTGAAAATAACTTCCACACTGGATATGAATCCTTCTAAGCCATAGCTACTGCTCACAACTTTGTTACAACAGACCAGATACTCATATATAAAAGAATGGAGGTTAAAGGGGATGATGTCTCAGTTGTATGCTGAGATCCCTGATAAGGATCTAAGATACAAAGATGTGGGTCAGGGAGCCTCATTCAGATAGAAGTATAATAGAGAAGGAATTTGACTACATCATCAACCATATGGTGTGTGTGTGTTTGTGTGCATATGTGTGTGCTAGGATTGAAAAAATGATACCAGGATATATGAGTTTATGAGTTATATATGGAAATTTATGTTTCCTTCATACTTCATATTGCTCAGACATTATCAGATCAATATGTCCAGTGTGGGTCATCAGACCTTTAGAAGAATGTGGGGGAACTGGAACTGATGCAAAGAAGAGAATCACAAATATGCAAATATTATATGAAAAAAATTGAGAGATTTGAAACTGTTTAGCTTTAAGAAGGTCAAGAATGACTTGGTTTGTTTTTAAGAATAGGAAGAGCTTTTCATAAAGATTCAGATCAGCTATTCCTTTTGTCCACAAAAGACCAAACAAGGGGAAAGGAGTACATTAAAATCACTGGTATTTTTTGTTTTGTGTAAGGAAGAATTCATTGCAAACTTGGTGATAAAATAGTCAGTGGACTGCTGAGTTAGTTACAGGGTCTGCAGTAGGGGAATTTTCTCTTAAAGCTTTGTAGATAATCACCAGACCTAGTTATTTTCAATTTGGCATCTACCTAAACCAGGTTGCTGCAGCAGATGAATGCTGAAGGTTATTTCTAGCTTTGGAGTATAACTGGAAAATAGCAAGGGGTTGCATATATAAGATATGTTGCACAATTAAAGATCTATCTATTGAAGAAGTGGGTCAGCCACAAAGCAAAGGCAAGCGTTTTAGCATGCTCTCGCTGTTACACAGAGCACAACGTGCGACCCATCAGTCAGCTGCTAAGAGGCAATCCAGGTCAGCCAGACTGACCGCATTTTTAGTGCGGATTGCATTGAATTTGCATTTGCTATTACGAAAGGAGCAACCAACAATTTCTTAGAATAGTGTGTATGCGTTGACCCATAACCAGTGAAACAAACAAAACTTAAAAGGCTGCTGTTAAATGAACAATTCTCCATATGGATAGGAGCTTTTTCCTTATTAAATTCAGAGTGGATTCATTCTAGGAACAATTTTGGTGTAGAGGCTCTCTCACTTGTTACAGATTACTGACTACAGTGCTATGCTGCCAAAATACTTTGGCTCATTCTCAAGCCCCAAGAACTGCATAAATTTTTCCTCTCATCATGCCCCAGAGCCATCAACAATATCTCTAAATGTCTTTTCTTCGCATTTGATTTAATTCTTTTGTCTCAAGTTCCCTAAGAATTTTTGTGTACTGTTTATTCCATAATATGTTAATTACAGGTTGTAGTCATACATTGATTCACATGATCCATGTACTGAGCACATGATTGTGTACCTTTGCTCCTTTACCTGATCTCTATGTTTTCTTAATCTGTCCACAATCTCAAGCATCTGCAAGATCTGTATTATGCCTCTCACCTGCATGCAGATTGGCACAGATACTGACACACGAATGTATTTTTCAGCCAATGTTTGTTATCTCTGACCATATCTAAAAGACTTGATTGTCTGTATGTAACAAACAGAACAGAACAACAATAGTAATGAAACAAATCAAAACAAAAGCCTTGTTAAAATCAGCTGGAAATTTATCTCCCATGTGGAAAGATCTGGAAGTAAGAAGTCCAGGGCTGCTGAGGCAACTTCAGCATTACAGTTTTAGGTTCCTTCCAGTTTTGGGTTCCTTCTGATAAACTATCCTGGCATCCTCCATGCATGGCCTTGTTGTTAGGTGAGTTGCTATAGTGTCAGCCATCACGTCCACATTCCAGGAGGTAGAACGGAGGAAAAGGAGGAAGAGCAAGTTCACTTCCTTCCAGAAAATTTCTTGGAAGGTCCACACATCACTTCTAGTTGATTCTCATTGGCCAGAACATTGGCACATGGCTGCTCCCAGCAGCAAAGTGTGTTGGTAGGTATAGTTTTTTACTCCAGGTGACAGTGTGCCTGACTATCATGGATAAAGGAATCAATGAGGTGACAAAGTAGACAGTGAGCAGTCTTTACCCCAGAGCCCAAATGTTGCATTAGCAAGAAGAGGTTCAATCCAGGTACAGTGATTTTAAATGTCAGAGTGATGTAGATATTTCCCTTTGGTAACTAGGCACCAGGCACCATGCATAATTTATTCCTTAAGAACTGCATCCAAAATTCTTCATGAAAACCTGGAAAGAAAGTGCTGTTTAATGTCATACTAAGACTGAGGACTGCCCAGTTCATGGTGAACTTGGTAACTGAACCCAAAAGTCAGATCCTTGAACCTGTATTATTAACTGTATCACTGTGTTGTCTGTAAAGTAACATAGGAGCATTGCCTTTCCAGGAAGGAGTTTTTCAGCATAGTCTGTGGCAGAACTTTCAGGGACTCTGTGATGCTGCCTTTATTATGACAACACACATGAACATATTTAAACATATTCTATCTTATTTAAACACATTTATATCTATGCCTTCATTTGGACATGATATACAATTTTCAGGAGATGCTCTGAACTTTTATAATTGGTTAGTGGTGACATACTGCTGCTGCTTCATTTTTCATTTGTTAAGTGTTGTCTTTAATTTTCTGCTTCATAGAAATGTGGAACCATTTAAAGTTTGTGTTAATTAAGTCCATTTGATGCAATGCATTCATTCTTTTGCAGCATTTTATTCTTATAGCTATAACTGAGATATACTCATGATTCAAGATGGTGACATCAGGCTGTTTGATTGGGGAATGGCCAAACTGTTATAAACCTTCGTCAACTCGGGCACAGGATGGATGACTGGCTCACTGTAGAAAACAAGATTAGCAGATTTTAGGGGGGTTGATTTTAGTTTAGAAAAAGATGTCCTACTGTTTTGATTGTAGACAAAAATCAAAATTTTCCTCATTATACAGTGACAGATATTTGACACATTGAAAAATATACCTTAGTCCTATTGAATGTCAAATTAATAGAATGTTACCTTAGGGAAAAACTAATCTCAAAATAATTTTTTTAATTCATATGTTTTCTAACTTGGTGATTATATTTCCTTCAGACCAAATCAAAACCTTCTAGCCAAGTGTCCATGATGTCAATATCTCATGTCAGTTGATGTGTGAAATAGCCTTCTTTTTCAATAACTGATGAAGGGATAGGGAAGATTTGATGCTTAAGGAATTCTTTATTATTTCAGACTACTCTTAAAAGGGATTTTCCTAGTTCTTTATTTCTATGAGTCATGTCATAGTTTTCCAGAAAGAATTGAAAAAAAAAATGGAATAAGGATATCATAACAATGTTTTAAAAATATTTATTACGGAAGTCATCAAACACAGGAAAAATAGGCATAGTAATACTATTATGAACTCCCAAGCACCCATCCCCCAGTTTCAGCAGCTATCAATCAACATATGGTCGGTCAATCTATTTCAACTTCCCCTCTCTCCCATCTCCTTCCCTTCTCCATGTTGGATTCTTTTGGAGTAAATCTCAAACGTCATCTAATTAATCTGTAAATACTTCATTATGAACTTATGAAAAATATGGATTCTTTGTTTTTTTAAACATAAAAATGTGTGTGAAAGTGTTAGTTGCTCAGTCGTGTTGACTCTGCGAACCCATGGGCTGTAAGCTGCCAGGCTCCTCTGTACATGGGCTTCTCCAGGCAAGAATACTGCAGTGGGTAGCTGTTTCCTTCTCCAGGGTATCTTCCTGACCCAGAGATCGAACCTGGGTCCCTTGCATTGCAGGCAGTTTCTTTACTGTCTGAGCCACCACATATGTAAACCCAAACATCATATTCCTTCTGCAAAAATTAATAATGGTGTTGAGAACATGATATGTTTATTCTTTTTTCTCTCTTCTTTTTAACAGTTGGTATGTTTTAATCATAATTCCAGCAGGTTTACATATTGCATTTGGTTGTTATGTCTCCAATGTTCTTTTAGTATATAGGTTCATTTTTCTTCTGTTTATTTTTCTTGCAACTTATTAGTTGAAAAAAATTATAGAGTATCTCACATTGCGAATTTTGCTGATTTGTGTTCCTGCGGTGTCATTTATTATGTTCCTCAGTTCTTTGTTTTCTATAAATTAATAAAATTCAGGTCTCATTTATTTTTCCTTTTCTTACGAGAATACTTCCTAGATGTCATTGTACACTTCTTATTGCATCATATTAGGAGAATATAATGCTTCATTGTCTCTAATTTTGTGATGTTAATATTGATCAATTTTTGTTAAGTAATGTCAGCCAAATCTTTTCATTATATAACCTTTCCATTTCATCAGCATGTCACCTAACAATCTTAATAGCCATTTATGATTACCACCTAAACCAATTATTCCATTAAGGATTGCAAAATTGAGGTAATCTAATTCTATAATTTATTCTTCACTTATTAACTAAAATTCTTCTATAAAAGATAGCTTTCCTACATCAACTATGTGGTTACCTTAAAGTATGTGTGTATGTATTAGTTGCTCAGTCATGTCCAACTCTTTGTGACCCTATGGGCTGTAGCCTACCAGGCTCCTGTCCATGGGATTTTCAAGCAAGAATACTGGAATGGGTTGCCATTCCCTTCTCCAGGGTATCTTCCCATCCCCAGAGTATAGGAAAGACACATAAATTCTTGGTTCTTTCCTTCATCAGTTTTCAGAATACTAAGCTAATTCCTTAACATTGGGCAATGTTAACCAGTGGACTTTTAAGTATTCTTGTAAACAAATGGTCTTAAAACATATTTATTATGTTTCAGTCTACTGTTGTTGTTATTCATTTCTGTTTAAATTATTCTGTCTGTGAGCAGTGAGAACATCTTCAAATTAGATCTTGGGTGTTTTTCAGGACTTTCTGGTTCAACCAGATGATCCATGTTCATTTTGAACATTTCTGACCTAGATCTCGGATCATCTTCAGTTTGCCTTTTCACAGAGAATGGTATTTAGAATACCAATGTAGTTACTGGGTCATTTTTGTTCCTGGACCTTTTCAGTAGGTCAAAGCTAGAAAAAGAGTTGAGAAATTATGCTAATATTTTCAATTCAAATTCTGATTACTGAGTTTTTACCTATTCAATTTGTAGTTGTATCTTTTTTCTCTTTCACTGAAAAACTTGGTTTCTAAAAGGCTAATGCAATGATGTATTTGCTTTGTCTTATAAAAATTTTGAGGGCTTCCCTGATGGCTCAGTGGTAAACAATCCGTCTGCCAGTGCTGAGACACGGGTTCGATTCCTGGTTCGGCAGTATACCCTGGAGAAGGAAATGGCAACCCACTCTAGTATTCTTGCCTGGGAAATCCACGGACAGAAGAGCCTGGTGGGGTACAGTCCATGGGGTCCCAAAAGAATCAGACACGACTTAGAGACTAAACAACAAAATAAAAATTTCAGAAGAAGAATATATTAATTCTAACTGTATGGTTATTAAAAAGAGCTGTGGTTGTTGGGGAGAATTTTTTTTTTTTTTGGCATTTATTTTGTCCTTAGGACTTCCCTGGTGGCTCAGACAGTAAAGAATCCACCTGCAATGCAGGAGACCTGGGTTCCATCCCTGGTTTGGGACGAGCCCCTGGAGGAGGGCATGGCAGCTCACTCCAGTATTCTTTCCTGGAGAATCCCATGGACAGAGGAGCCTGGTGGGCTATCATCCATGGGAATCACAAACAGTCGGACATGAACTGAGCGACTAAGCACACAGAATATATCCCACTGGAGATACATTTTGCTGTTTTAAAGCAAAATTACTGTTTTAAAGTCACTTTGAAATAACTCTTCCCTGAGTGGTTAAGTGACAAACTCAAAAAATATTTTTTTCTTTTAGCTTTCTAACTTTGGGAGTTGATTTTTTAAGTTCTTATTTTTTAGAATGTTATAAAGCATTTATATGTTTCCAAAGTAAAATCTGCAAAACATTTTGAAAATCTAACTTCCATCTGTATTCCCTTACCCAATTCCCATTCTCACTAAAGGTAAACATTGTTATTAAAGTGAAGTGAAGTCGCTCAGTTGTGTCCAACTCTTTGCAACTCCATGGACTGTAGCCCACCAGGCTCCTCCTTCCATGGAATTTTCTAGGCAAGAGTACTGGAGTGGGTTGCCATTTCCTTCTCCAGGAAACATTGTTACTAGCTTTTGGTTTATCTTAGCATTTCTAAAATAAAAAAGTGTATGTGTGTGTGTTTGTATTGCTTCTCTTTCTTAGCTATAAGATGGCATAGTATGCATATACTATACACACCACTTTTCTCCTTTAACGATGTATCTTTGTGATCACAACTGCATAGTACTTATTTTGTTGGTGTGACCTTAGTTCATTCAATCAGTGCACAATAGAACACACTTTGGGTTCTTCCTGATCTTTTCCTATTACAGAAATGTTGCAATAAATAGCCTTCTTTACAAACACAATTTATTTGACCCATATTTTGATGCAGACATTTGAAAGGATTATTTCAAACACTTCTTTTTATAAAACAAAGTGTGATAAGTATTCTTGTACATGAAACTGCGGTCATCCTACTAGATTATAAGCTCCCTGAGAGTAAAGCGTTTAGTTCTTCTATGTGCATAACACAAAGCACATCAATTTGAAGGTAGTGATTGATTAAGCTAAATGAGTCTTGAAAAATACATCAGGAAAACACATTCATCTTTTTGGAAAACACATGCACATCAGCTTGTTACTGATCTTCAAGACCAACAACGTAACAATTCTATTTTACTGAATAGATTTGTCTCTGTATTTTGTTTATGGAAAGTTTCTATAAACAGAAATTATTCCCTAGTAAACACTGAATGAAGTTAAAGGGAATACAAGAAAGAGTAGTACTATTTATTGATCATCTACCATACTCAAATTAGTCAAACAAACCACAAAATTAATTGAGATTAAGCAATTCAGGTGTTGGAAATAGTGTTAAATAGTAGATGGCATTCTTGTCTCAAGGAGCCTATTTTCTAGTGGGGAGACATAAGTGGGAAAACACTGATAATAGATACATAATGACATATACAATATATTTTAGATAACTGATAATAATGGGAGGGAAATCTTGGGAAGGGAAGTAGGGTGGGATTCAAAGCACAAGCGGTGGGTACAGCCTTGGATAGGACCAAAGGCTGGTGGATTTAGGGAAAAGAAAATAAAGTAGTACCTTTTTATTTCACATATATTCTAGGGAAGAATGCAGTGAGAGTGGGTGGTGAGAGGGTATTAGAAGGGGTGAAGTCATTAATTTGGAGAGTGAGAAAGTATAAGGTACTAGGGGAATGTACTTGATATCACACTTGGTTCTTTACTTGTGAGAGATTATTTAACAAAAACTGTCCTTCCAACAGCCTCTGTTAAAGGAAATTTTGCTACTTATGGTGTGGCCAAGGGGATTAAGAAAAAAATTTCCCCCTACTCTTACTAGGCTGATTGGAATAAGAATTAGCACTGGACTAGTAGGAAATCCATAGATAGCAATGTCTAGTGTATGGTGTATCACCTTTGACACGAATGACCTTAGCAAGTTTCCTTCCTTTGGAATTTGAAACTAGGAACTGAAGAGAAAGAGGCAATTAGCAGAAACTGAAGGAGAATAGTAAGAGATGGTACTACACAGAGCCAGGGTCCTGACAAGTTAAAGTCAGGACAAAGCAAAATCTATGCTGAAGCTGAAGAAATCTTTCAGAAAGAACAGAAAGGATATGCAGAGAGAACCAAAGAAAGAAGAGAGGTGGAACAGAGTCTTTCTAACTGCCTCATTTCCTGAACACATTCCAGGTCCAGTCTCTTTTTTTCTTTTTCTAAAATTAATTTTTATTGGAATATAGTTTCTCCAATTTAGGAGCAGGAGGAAAGCGCAAAAGCTGGTTTAAAACTCAACATTCAAAAAATTAAGATCATGACATCTGGTCCCATCACTTTATGACAAATAGATGGAGAAACAATGAAAACAGTGACAGACTTTATTTTCTTGGGCTCCAAAATCACTGCAGATGGTGACCGTAGCCATGAAATTAAAAGACGCTTACTCCTTGGAAGAAAATCTATGACAAACCTAGATAGCATATTAAAAAGCAGAGACATTACTTTGCCTACAAAGGTCTGTCTAGTCAAAGTTATGGTTTTTCCAGTAGTTGTGTTTGGATGTGAGAGTTGGACCTATAAAGAAAGCTGAGCCCCGAAGAATTGATGCTTTTGAACTGTGGTGTTGGAGAAGACTCTTGAGAGTCCCTTGGACAGCAAGGAGATCCAACCAGTCAATCCTAAAGGAAATCAGTCCTGAATATTCATTGGAAGGGCTGATGCTGAAGCTGAAGTTCCAATAATTTGGCTACCTGATGGGAAGAATTGACTCATTAGAAAAGACCCTGATGCTGGGAAAGATTGAAGGCAGGAGGAGAAGGGGATGACAGAGGATGAGATAGTTGGATGGCATCACGAACTCAATGGACATGAGTTTGAACAAGCTCTGGGGGATGGTGATGGACAGGGAAGCCTGGCATGCTGCAGTCCATGAGGTCAGAAAGAGTTGGACACGACTGAGTGACTCAACAACAATAACAATAGTTGCTTTGCAATGTTGTATTAGTTTCTACTGTGTTAGTTCCTACTGCACAGAAAAATGAATCAGCCATACACATACATGTACATTATGCACTCAGTCGTGTCTGACTCTTTGCAGCCCATGGACTTGTAGCCTGCCAGGCTCCTCTGTCCATGGGATTCTCCAGGCAAGAATACTGGAGTGGATAGCTATTCCCCCCTCCCTTTTGGACTTGCTTCCCATTCAGAACATCACAATGCATTCAGCAGAGCTCCCTGGGCTGTACAGTAGGTCCTCATTATTTATCTGTTTTATACATAGTATCAATAGTGTGTGTGTGTCAATCCAAGTCTCCCAATTTCAGCTTCAATCAGCATGTTTCCTTAGAGAAAATCCACTTTGACTGGAACAAGGTTGAGTGGATGGCTGCCATCTCAGTGTACCCAGCATCTACTTTCTCTGGCTAATAGCAGGCTCATTCTTCTCTAGGAAAACTCTTCTTCCTCACCCAAGTCCATGAAATTTGGATGCAGCTGATTTTTAGGTAGCTTATCATTCTTCTCCACCTTACTGCAACTTTCTGATTTATAAAAGGGAAGGCACCAGAGCTGACCTCTAAGGCAGAAAGAGGAAAAAAACTAGTACCCGTGCTCCCATCTCCTCTACTCACCCACCTCCTCCTGGCCTGTGACTCACTGAGGCCAAATTCTGCCTTAGTCATTGTCATGAGGAGGGATAGATCCTGTTAGCTTTATCTGCCTGAGGTTTCTTAAAGCCCTGAATTCTGTCATCTCCCAGAGTTGATTTCATTTGATAAATAACTGACAGCAATCAGGAGAGAAATTTAGTCTTAGAATTTTAAAGTTTTGTCTAAAGGCTTGATATTAGGGTATAGGCCACATAAATGAATTCTGACAGATTCTAGTATTAAGTATACCTAAGACAAAGAAATTGTGCCATTACAAGGAAAAATTTGCCAAATTTTCTTTTCTTAAGAGCCTTATGATTAAGAGTTGAAACATAAGATACAGTGATTGCATCACCCTTTCATAGTCACCCAAGCTTAGAACGTGCCATCACCTATGGTTGCTCTGAACAACAAATCAGTCACCAGGACCTTGGCTACATCTATTTCTTCATGACCATTCCCACTGCCACCAGGCCTGGTCCAGGGCTTCATTATCTCGTGCCTAGATCATTGCAGTATGGTTACAATTTGTCTCTGACTGGATTTTTTTTTTCACTTGTCTCACTATGCACACATGTTCCTATGGCCTTGCTAAGATGATAGATTATCACAGCATCTCCCTGATCAAAACCCAAACTCCATTTCATAGCTCTGCAAATCCTTGTGATTTGATCCATACCTGCTTTTCACTCCTCTCTGTGAGCTTTCTGCCTAGTTCATCAAATAACACAGTCAATGAGTATTTATGGGGTAGCAGGATCTGTGATATGGCTGGATATGCAATTAGGAATAAGATAAGATACTGCCTTTATCATCCCAGAGCAAATATCCTACTGGAGCAGCCAGACAAGTAGGGAGGAAATAAGATCCACTGGAGTGAATTCTACTCCAGTGAGAGCATGGAGAATTAGGAGATATAAAAGCAGTAGCAACTCATCCAGTTCTGGAGGCCCCAACAAGGCTTGTTGAGGAGATGGCATCTCCCTTGAGTCCTGTAAGACAAGTAGGCCTCTTTGTTCATTGACCCAACATACGAGAGACGCCCTTCAAGATGCAGCTCAAACTTCAACCCAGGAAATAATTCCTCATTAGTGGAATTATTAACTAATAATTCCTGGTTAGTGCCGCTCATCTCCTCTTCCTGCTCTGAGCTTCTGCTGTTGTTCAGTCACCAAGTTGTGTCTGACTCTACATGACCCCATGGACTGCAGTGCACAAGTCTCCTCTGTCCTCCATTATCTCCTGGAGTTTGCACAGATTCATGTCTATTGAGTCCGTGATGCTATCTAACCAACTCATCGTCTGCCCACCCTTCTCCTTTTGCCTTCAGTCTTTACCAACATCAGGGTCTTGTCTAATGAGTCAGCTCTTCACATCAGGTGGCCAAACTATTGGAGCTTCAGCTTCAGCAACAGTCCTTCCAATGAATATCCAGGTTTGATTTTCTTTAGGGTTGACTGGTTTGATCCCCTTGCAGTCCAAGGGACTCTCAAGAGTTTTCTCCAGCACCACAATTCAAAAGCATCAATTCTTCAGCACTCACCCTTCTTTATGGACCAACTCTCACATCCGCACATGACTACTGGAAAACCCATAGCTTTGACAGTATAGACATTTGTTGGCAAAGTGATGTCTCTGCTTTTTAATATGCTGTGTAGGTTTGTCATAGCTTTCCTTTCGAGTAGTGAGCTGCTATAGTATTCATCTATTTGTTCATTCAATCAGCAAATATTTAATATGTCCTAGTAGGTACCAGGAACTTCTAGGTTTTGAGATACAGCAGTAAATAATGAGTAAGTCCTTGATCTTGAGAACTTATATTCAAATGGAGCAAAGAGATAGTATTAGGCAAACATGTAACATATCATGTGGTGGTAGTCCCTGTGGAGAAAAATAAAACATGATAAGAAACAGAAGGTGAGGAGGAGCTATTTTATTTTCCTTTTTTTTCCATTTATTTTTGTTAGTTGGAGGCTAATTACTTTACAGTATTGTAGTGGTTTTTGATAGAATGAAGTCTCCCTGCTAAGGTAACATTTGAGTAGAAAGATGCATTAAGTTTAAAAAGCTGAGGGAAGAAGTTTCCAGGCTGGAGGACAATTGAGTGTAAAGCCATGCAGCCATGAGTGTGTGGAGTTATAGGAACAGTGCTGACCTGGAAATAGTCATTTGACTTTTCAGCGGCTTGTTGTTGTTCAATTGCCAAGTTGTATTCAACCCTTCATGACTCCATGGACTGCAGCATACCAGCCTTCCCTGTCCCTCACCATCTCCCAGAGTTTACCCAAGTTTATGTCCACTGAATCGGTGATGCCATCCAACTATCTCATCCTCTGTTGCCCTCTCCTCATTCTGCCTTCAATCTTTCTCAGCATCAGAGTCTTTTCCAGTGAGTCATCTGTTCGCATCATGTGGCCAAAGCATCGGAGCATTGCCCTTTTCTTATGGGTCTGAGCTGTTCCTCTCAAACATGTTTTCGGTTTATGGAGGCTAAGAACTTCCAATGAATATTCAGGGTTGATTGCCTTTAGGATTGACTAGTTTTATCTCCTTGCTGTCCAAGGGACTCCTCCATAATTGTCACTACTATTCTTGCTTCTAATTTTCTGCATGCAGTCCAGTGTCTCCATGAGGCTATCAGGAAATGTTCACTAACTGAAGGAAGTGGGATTTATGATTTACTCATGCTTTCGATGAATTATTATGTGTTGTAAGGCACTTGTTCCCTTACTTGGCTGATATTAAAAGAGCACACTCCTTAACTACAGAAATAAAGGGGGGTGTGGTGGGGAGACGGGTGCAGAAACTGAAACTATCCTCCAAATATCAATTTCAGGAGCCTGAGAGTCTGCCTCTGGGGCAAGAACTAGAACACTTCTGGCAGTGTTTCTGTGGATTTTAATGTAGTAGGGACAATCTGGGAACCAGAGTTGGATGGATGACTCCCTCAAAACTGACTGAGTAAATTGTAGTCTGTGGGCTGATTAAGTATTGATCAGTGACTCAGCTCAGGTCTGAAACAGCCTTAGAACTGCCTTCTGACTAAGCCATAAAGAAAAAGACTTGTTCCGTGATTTAACTGGCAGTCTCATTGGGGAAGCTGTGAACTTCTTTAAGAATAGGAAATTAAGAAAGTTTGAAAATTTCCTTAAGTGTTTGACTTTTAAAAAAATTGATGCTCCAGATATCACTTAGGCACATAAGATTAATTAAGGGACTGATGGCCCTGAAATCTCCAGATTTATTCTTATTTGGGGCTCAGGAAGTACCTGATTCACTTTTCATTAGTTATTTTAAGGTATGTTTGGCATGCGAATTCTTGAGGGGCTAAGTTTGACTAGTGTGGTCTGTGGACCTCTGGGGACCCTGTGACATTGAAATTCTTTTTGTAATGGTGCTAAGATGTCATTCTCTATTCACTGTGTTAACATCTGCTCCAGTGGTAGGGATGTCTGCTGATGCCTTTGCAGAAATCAAGTAGGGAGCCCCAGACATCGTGTTCTTCATTGCCATGCACTCAGTTTAAAAAGGTGCAAGTCTTACCATGTCCTTGATGAAGCAGTGAAAATTTATTAAATCTGAGCCCTTGAGTGCATGTCTTTCAAATAGAGTGTACACATTAAGCACTACTTCTGCATACCAAAATATAATGGTTGTCTATAGGAAAAGCCGTTGTTTGAGTTGCAGGCAGAACAACATTTTTTACCTAAAGGAATATCTACAAACCATTTGTTTTTTTAATCAAAAAATGAATAAAGTGGACCTGTCACTTCAAGGAAAGTAACTGATATTATTCAAATTATTATTTGAAAGCTTAAATTTTATCATTGTTACCAAATGTCAGTTATTTTCCTTGAAGTGATGAGCCCACTTTATTCATTTTTTGATAAAATGATGGTTTGTAGCTCTTCCTTTAAGTTAGAATGTTGTTCAGTTTGCAACTCAAACGATAGACACAAACTGATATAAACATCTTCTTAGGCCATCAACTCTTTAGGATCCTTAATTATATAATTGTTACATAATAAAATGATTTAATAATCTAATCAGTAACACAGAAAACTTTCTCACTTTCCCTTGTTGGCGTGAATGACTGCCTAGATAAATGAATTCTGTATATGCATGGATAAATATTTAGATGGATTCTTTCTCTCAGCTTCAGTCTTGGAATCAGAGGGTTAAGTTAAATACCAGCCTCAGTTCATGATTAATGGTCCCTGTTAAGCTCTGGTCCTGTTTTCTTTGAACTCTTCTAATGTCTGCCAGATATCCTTTCTTTTTTTTTTGCATGTGTACTTGTAAACACATATTATGGTTTCATGTTGCATATGTTTAATTTGCATAAATGTGATATATTACAATATATACACAACTTATTTTTCTATTTTTCATTTTAGCACTATATTTTAAAGATCTAACCTCTACATGCCAATAAGAAAAGCTGTACAGAAACAACATCTGACTTATGTACATTTTTCTTATCATTTGTAGCTACAGTCTTTTTATGGCAGCATTAGAAAGTTTTGTCCTTTAACATGACAAACATGAAAAACCACCTCTAAGCTATAAAATTTATACAACCACATACAAAACGACTTTACTCCTCGCTCTCAAAGACCATAGCACTGAACAGCTTTTATTGATGGTCTATGTGGGCTGTGTGCTTGTTCACACCATGAGCGTTTTGAATAAACATAACGGCAAGGCTTCAAAATCTTGGCTCCACAATTGTCTGATCGTAGGCAAGTTATTTAACCTGTCTGTCAGTCTCATTATCTGTAAAGTGGAGTTAATAACTGTACCTACACCACCTACATCGTGTTGACATGAGACATGACATTAAATGTATTAATATCTGTCAAGTGCTGAGAACAGCACATGGAACATAGGAAGCAAACATTATACAGACATTTGTGAAATGAAATGAATGACAAGAGTATGCCATCAGAGAGCGTCAGCTTGTTCCCATGAATCATAATCTGCTTTTCCCGTTAGAGCATTTCTCCCCTTTATCTTCCTGAGGAAAGTGTTTTGGTAATAAAGACACTGGATGATCATGGATAGAGCTAGGTGGCTCTTACTCATTATTTTATTTTATTTATTTATTTTTTCATTTATTTTTATTAGTTGGAGGCTAACTACTTTACAATATGGTAGTGGTTTTTGCCATACATTGACATGAATCAGCCATGGATTTACATGTGTTCCCCGTCCCGATCCTCACTCCTGCCTCCCTCCCCATCCCATCCTTCTGGGTCTTCCCAGTGCACCAGTCCTGAGCACTTGTCTCATGCATCCAACCTGGGCTGGTGATCTGTTTCACCCTTGATAGTATACTTGTTTCAATGCTGTTCTCTCAGAACATCCCACCCTCGCCTTCTCCCACAGAGTCCGAAAGTCTGTTCTGTACATCTGTGTCTCTTTTTCTGTTTTGCATATAGGGTTATCATTACCATCTTTTTAAATTTCCATATATATGCATTTAGTACACTGTATTGGTCTTTATCTTTCTGGCTTACTTCACTCTGTATAATGGGCTCCAGTTTCATCCATCTCATTAGAACTGATTCAAATGAATTATTTTTAACGGCTGAGTAATATTCCATGGTGTATATGTACCACAGCTTCCTTATCCATTTGTCTGCTGATGGGCATCTAGGTTGCTTCCATGTCCTGGATATTATAAACAGTGCTGCAATGAACATTGGGGTGCATGTGTCTCTTTCAAATCTAGTTTCCTCGGTGTGTATGCCCAGGAGTGGGATTGCTTCATACTCATTATTTTAATAGGCATTCAGTTTTCATGTCTCAGAAAGAAATCTTAAATGCCCTGAGAGTGACATCACATCCTTTAAAATTTTTTTTTATAAAATTTTCTAAATAGCTATTAGATTCTCAGTTTAAGAATGAGGAGCTAGAACAGCATGTATACTATCTAGGGTGAAACAGATCACCAGCCCAGGTGGGATGCATGAGACAAGTGCTTGGGCCTGGTGCACTGGGAAGACCCAGAGGAATCGGGTGGAGAGGGAGCTGGGAGGGGGGATCGGGATGGGGAATACGTGTAAATCTATGGCTGATTCATATCAATGTATGACAAAACCCACTGAAATGTTGTGAAGTAATTAGCCTCCAACTAATAAAAAATAAATAAATAAATAAATAAAAAGAATGAGGAGCTGAGATTCATGAATCAAAAAGACTCTTGTGCATTTGCATGCTTAGTCACTCAGTCGTATTTGACTCTTCACAACCCCATGGCCTGTAGCCCATCAGGCTCCTCTGTCCATGGGATTTTTCAGGCAAGAATACTGGAGTGGGTTGCCATTTCCTCCTCCTGGGCATCGTCCCAACCCAGGGATCGAACCCACCTCTCCTGTATCTCCTGCATTGCAGGCAGGTTCTTTACCCACTAAGCTACTGGAGAAGCTCTTGGTGCATTTAAACTAAGAAAAGAAAAGGATGTACATTTAATATCAAATACAGTAAGTTGCCAAGTTCTTTAAGGGCCACAGGCCATCCTCTTTTCGCCCATCAAGACTTCTGTGAATTCACCGGTCCCTTCTGGCCACAGAAAACAGAATTCCCAGTCCAGAGTTGTGATGTCATAGCAACTACAAGCACCTCAGGTACTTTCCATGACCAAATAATTCCTGGCGTGAGGCACTACAGCGTTCACTGTTTTTCCCCTTATCACTAATGATGATATCATTTGGATGCACTAACTGAGTATCAGAAATAGATGAGCATTTTTAATGGGACTTGAAGAAGGCTTTCAAATGAAAAACCAACCATGGAATGAATTTCTTAATTTGAAAACCAAGCTAAATGTAATCGTTCCAGACTGTTTTGCATTATAGGCCTTTGCTAACTTCCTTCCCAAGAGGGCTTGCAATCACTTACTTTTCAGATTGGATGCCCTGGGATATAGCCAGATTAACTCTGAGCTGTGAATTTTACAAATGCTCTTGTTTAACCTATAATTGACTTAAATAGAGCCATTCCACAAAAGGCAAACATGGTAACTGGTGGAATTTTATTTTATTTTTTGCATGAAACAGGGTAAAATAATATGCTGGCTTCGACTTTCTGGATCTTTGCACAGCCAGAAGTCTGAGAGAATAAGCACTGAAGTTCAAATTAGAGCCCCAGATGGAAACACAAACAGGGGCCACCACTGTGTCTTTTTCATGCTTCAGAGCTCAGTTCTGGACAGAAATGTGTTTCTAGTTAAAATGTAATCATTTCCAATTCCTTCTGATCACTGGATCAGATTGGAAAGAAACAGCCCGAGGACTACAGTTGCTTTTAATTACCAGTGAATGTTGATTGAAATTATCATTTCCTTCCTATACATTTGTATTTTTATAGAATAAACAAGAATAAAGACATGGCATCTTTATACTTTAAGTGTATTTTGAGAAAGATCCTTGTTTAATTTTACACTCTTTGGGTTAGAATTTTTTTCAGGATTGGATTTTCCCAAGTTACCTCACCATGGATTGCAGAAAGAGCTAGGTCAGTTTAACATCCTTGAAGGATCAAGTTTTAAAATATAAGTGGTGTTTTTAATATTCAGTAAGACTCTCGAGAGTCCATGTGCTTCTCTGATTGAAGAATTCATACTGTAAGATACTCTGGACAAGGTTTTTTTTTTTTTTTCTAACTCTACCATCTTCCTACTTTCCCGAACCATTTTGAAAATGAATGATTATTGAGAAAGACAAGTGAAAAACCAAAAAGCCAAAAACACCCTCTTTCACACTAATGTCATAGTATATTCAATATTAAAAATTTTATGTTAGTTTTGATACTCATATATTTTTGAAATGCTGTGAATAAAAGCTATTCCTCTTCTTAGCTGGAACCTGAGAGTTGTATCCTAAAATCTAGCAATGAATGACATCCTGCTCAAAATAGGAATGAATGGCATACATGAAGAAATCACAAACCTGACATGATGTCTTCTCCAGCATCTTAATTCTGAACAACTTACATGGCTAAGTAAATGTGCTCTCTTATATTTTTCTGATTATTTCAAGATTTTTATTTACAAGTTTAAGAGAAATGTCTCTGGAAATTGATTCCATTGTAGAAATACACAACCTCTAAAGTGAATCCTGTATTTGGGTTTCCCAAGGAGACACTGGCAATAAAGAGAGGAAATTTATATACATTATCTGGCAGGATCTCATAAAGCAGTATGTTTAGTCAATCCACAGAATGTTAATTAATTGCATAAGATGTGGAGTCACAGATTCCTAGATGGTTCAGATTCATCATTACTATTTCTGTGACCTTGGGCAAATAATTCAACTTCTCTATGTTCAAATTCTCTCACCTGATAAATGGCTAATTATAACCCCGCCCTCAAGAGCTCTGGAGAGAAATAAATCAGATAAAATGAAGTGTTTGGCAAGGCAACAGAAACATAATTAGTCTTGAATAGCAATTATTATTATTATGTGTGGGTATATGGCAATACACCAGAAAGAATAAAGTATTGGCCCTGCCTTCAGGAATATTATCCTCTCCCTTAGGTTTTGATACAAATTTATGAAAAGACATATTTATTGCAAATCAGGATATAATTTAGTGAGCTTAGTAAAATTTTAGGACTCTAGAGAGAAAGAAATTGCTGTAGAATGCAGTGGTGTGATAAGGTTTAATGGGGTGAGAGGATTTGAGCTGGACCATAAATGAAATGTAGGATTCAGATACTGAGAAAGGAGGTATGGTTTAGTCCAAATATGAACAGTGGGAAGGAAAATGGTCTTGTGTGTGGGGCTTTGGGGGATGTCTCTAGACAAATTGATATACACATTTGGCTACAGCAGAAGGTCATTCTTGTACAAGAGAGTATGAGAACTTGTGGAGAGGTAGGTTATAGATGTCTTTAATGGCCCTGAGAATTTTTGAGTAAGGGAATGAGATGGTAACAGTTGAGGAAGATTTATTTGGTTGCTTATGTTCAGTGAGCTGAAGGAAGGATGATGAAGTAAGAGATAATTTATATGTGGACCAAAATGGAGGTCATGAGCTTGGAAAGAGAAGACAATGATAATACTAAATTAAATAATGCAGTTTACAGCCACAACCTGATTCAATCCAGCCAAAAACCCTAAATAATAGACACCATTATTTCAGCCACTTTGTTGATAAGAAAAGGGCTTCCCAGGTGGCACTAGAGGTAAAGAACCCTCCTGCCAATGCAGGAGACAAAAGAGCCGCTGGTTTGATCCCTGGCTCAGAAGGATCCCCTGGAGTAGGAAATAACAACCTGCTCCAATAATCTTGCCTGAAAAATTCCATGGACAGGGGAGCCCGGCGGGCTACAGTTCATGGGGCCAAACACATGCTGAGCAACTGAGAACATAATTGATGAGAAAACCAAAGCTATCAAGGTTAAGCAAATAGTTAATCTGGATAGCACACCTAGACTGTGAAAATGGTAGGATTTAAAGTCTGGTTTTCTGATTCCAGAATTCAACCACTTATCCATTGTACCATACTGCCTGCTACTTATTAGAGAATTGGTGCCTAGAAATTTATATGGTATTTACCTTATAGAATACCGTTTTTTTCTTAGATCACATCCTACCTTGATTAGTACTGTGGGGAAAAAAAAAAAAAAGAATCAAATGAGAAAAGCAAAGTGGGAAAGCTTCATAGTGGAAAAAAGAAAAGGCTGCAGGTATGCCATGATTGAGTGCTATTGGCATGGAGAACCTGTAGGCAGGCTAGCTAGAAATGGGGCATCTTATGTGATTGAGGAGGGGTGCACCCTTAACTGTCCCTGGTTGGTACTAAGTTGGGAGTGGGCACAAAAATGAGGGAAGCTGTCAGTTATTAATCAAACCCTGACCATTTGGGGCCAAGTGGCCTGACTGTTACAGAAGTTACTATTTCGTTTTCTGGATTGTCACTAGAGATAGCAATCTGATTTTCTCATGTCTGATTTATAGCTGGCTGGCTTCTTGGGTTGTTTATTATACATAAAGGGTTTGGTTTCCTAGGCAGCTTGCTGCAGATTGTGGACCAAAGTTCTGTTTTTATATATGGTTTTCTGGCTGTTTCCTATTTGTATACTTAATCTCTGAATACTTTTTTAAGGGTTTAGTTGTTTTAAAACACCTTATGGTATTTTTTGATTTTGGAGAAAAACATAATTCAAGATTTAAGTTAGAAATTTAGTTGAAAATGTATTTGGCAGCACAAAATTGAAACAGTATTTGAGGTTTACAGATGTACAATTTTTACCCCAGAACAAACTACAGGCACACTCTACCCATGCCTGGTTGTATATCTCATCTTCATGTCCACCCCTTTCCTGTATTTTCCTTGCATCCCAGGGGAGGAACCCTGGAACTACATTTCCCAGAATCCCAAGCTAAAGAGGAAATCCATTATTCTACAGCAGCAGCCACAGACAGGCAAGTGAAGGTTGGTGGATGGGTCACAACGGGTGTTGCCAGTGGTTTTCAAAAGACATCCTAAGAATCATTTTATTTGTTGAAACAGCTGAGATCCAGGAAGCAGCTTTCCTGATTATTTTTGTACTTGTAAATTTCCTGAAAGCTTGCAGGGGCTTTCCTGACCTTTGCTCTCTTAGCCTTTGGAATGGTTTGGTAAATCTTTAATTCCCAACTGTTAAACCATGTTTTATTCAAAATCCGTAGAATGATTTTTTTCATTCTGACTGACCCTGACTGAATGATCAGACACTCTGCCAAATTTAGGGGTATACACAACCGTCTGAGACTATGCTGGATGAAACTAGGATATGCTGTATTGTTAAACAACCAAGACAACTGGGACAACAAGAGTAAATGCTTTAGGTTTCATATATTATACTTAGCTTCTTACTATAGAAAAGTGAGAGTGTTAGTTGCTCAATCGTGTCCAACTCTTTGCAACCCCATGGACTGTACGTCGACTACGTTCCTCTGTCCATGGAACTCTCCAGCAAGAATACTGGAATGGGTAGCCATTCCCTTCTCTGGAGAATCTTCCAGACCCAGGGATAGGGTCTCCTGCATTGTAGGCAGATTCTTTACCGTCTGAGCCACCAGGGAAGCTCTTCTTTATATAGACTTCCTTCCTTGTTTTCTTTATCTTCTCTATGTTCAGCACAAAGCCTTGCACAAGTTAGTCACTCAAATAATTTCTGTTAAATCAAATTGAATTAAATAAACAGGTAAACGGAAGATACAATAGGAATTTTGAGGCAGACCAAAGCAGAAAAGCAGTTGATCAAAAATGAAAGTAGATATAAAAAGGAAAATAATATAATCAAAAGTGACAGTGAAAATATATCCTGCTAAGGCCCTTCTACAAGAGGAAATTCAACATCAAAGCATTAATTAGGAACAGTCTTAGAATTATCCTAGGGCTTATTTCTGGTTGTATTTCACCTTCTAAGGCTTTCCCTCACATTCCTTCATGTCTACTTCTCTTAACTCCTTCCAGACTGATCTCGAATCAGTCTCAAGTTTGAGACTGATCTCAAATCATTTTCTGCTATCTCTATTGCTTCTGTCCTAATCTGAGCAGTGCTTGTCTCACTGGACTTTTGCAGTAGCCTCCAAGCTGGGCTGTCGCTTCCACTGCAGCCCCTCTGATTTATTCTCTAGTGCTTCACTGTCTGTACGGTAGCCACCCAACCACGTGTGGCTACAGAGCACTGGAAATGCTGCTTGTTTGAATCGAGATATTTGTAAGTTTAAAACACACACTGAATTTCAAAGACTTAGTATGGGGAAAAAATGTGAGATGTCAACAGTTTTTTTTTTTTTTTTTTTAAACATTGCTTATGATAATGATTGGGCTTCCTTGGTGGCTCAGACAGTAAAAAAATTCACCTGCAATGCAGGAGACCTGGGTTCGATCCTTGGGTTGGGAAGATCCCCTGGAGGAGGGCACAGCAACCCACTCCAGTATTCTTGCCTGGAGAATCCCATGGACAAAGGAGCCTGGTGGGCTGCGGTCCACAGAGTCACAAAGATCCTGAAGTGACTGAGTGACTAACAGTTGCTCTAACTTCAGATCTATCCCTAGAGCTGTTGACTGGTCTGCAGCAGTAGAGATGCACATGCAGATTTTTATATTCAATCCCTAGAGGAAGCAAATCCCATCCAGACATATAGTCAAGGCTATGGTCTTCCCAGTGGTCACATATGGTTGTGAGAGCTGGACCATAAAGAAGGCAGAGTGCTAAAGAATTGATGTCTTTGAACTGTGGTGCTGGAGAAGACTTCTGAGGGTCCTTTCAACAGCAGGGAGATCAAACCAGTCAATCTTAAGGGAAGTCAACCCTGAATACTCATTGGAGGGACTGATGCTGAAGCTGAAGCTCCAGTATTTTAGTCACCTGATGTGAGGAGCCAACTCATTGGAAAAGACCCTGATACTGGGAAAGAGTGAAGGCAAAAGGAGAAGAGGGCGTCAGAGGATGAGATGGCTGGATGGCATACCTATGCAATGGACATGAGCTTGGGCAAGCTTCAGGAGATGGTGAGGGATAGGGAGACCTGATGCGCTGCAGTCCGTGAGGTCACAAAGAGTCAGACACGACTGGGTGACTGAACAACAACATGATAATGATCAGGTAGTTTGGATATGTTGAGTTAAACAAAGTATATCAATAAAATTAATTTGATATGTATTTTTTTTTTTACTTAAAAACATGACCAATAGAAAATCTGAATGCCCTGTGGGGCTGCTCTAGACAATAGTCAGTGGTCTTTTTAAAACAAAAATTAGTTTACATTGTTACTCTGCTTTAAATCTTGCCCATAGGATAAAAACCAAATGTGTACTATTTCCTTCAAGCTCCTGTCTAATCTGGCCTCTGCCTACCTCTCAAGTCCTATTTCATGCTCCTCAACTGCTGATAACTTTCCCCTTCTTGCAGTTCCTCAAAGCCATCCTTTTCTTCTTAGCAGTTCCTTTTCACATGTTCTCTCCAACCTGAAATGCTTTCCTTGTATCTTTTTGTAATAAATTAGTAACCTAGTAGGTAAACTGTTGAAAAGACCCTGATGCTGGGAAAGATTGAAGGCAGGAGGAGAAGGGGACAGCAGAGGACGAGATGCTTAGATAGCGTCACTGCATGGACATGAGTTTGAGCAAACTCTGGGATATGGTGAAGGTCAGGGAAGCCTGATGTGCTGCAGTTCATGGGGTCGCAAAGAGTCGCTGAACAACTGAAGGATGACAGTGAGGCACTGTAGCAAATTATCATATCAAATCAGTGTGGGGTTGAGGAGAGGGCATGGTTGGTTTTGTGGAACCTCCAATTTATAGCCAGTCAATCAGAAACACTGGTGACAATCTGGACTGATAATTGGTAGCTGAAGTTGGGCAGTGGGCACTGCCATTAGCTGGATCCCACATCCTGCCATCTCTGGCCACCAAGTCACTTTCCTTGTTTGTGGCTACACTTCAGTGGTGAGTGCCCCAGGGTAAGTTGTTCAGTGGACAGTGTTCATCTTTTCTTAAAACTTTGTACAGTTGTCAGCCATCTGCTTATGTGTATGTATATGTTAAAAATCATGATTGAAATTAGAATTATAAAATTGGAATTTCAAAAGGTGGCATGAATTTAAGGTTTATATCATGGGAGAATACTCCCTTGTCACAGCCTAAAGCCCCACCAGAGTTTAAGGCATGGAGATGAAATTTCTGTCACTCAAAATGGGATAACACATGAAAGTGATCCTAAGGTCTGAAGCATGCAGATGGTGATTGCAGCCATGAAATTAAAAGACGCTTAGTCCTTGGAGGGAAAGTTATGACCAACCTAGATAGCATATTAAAAAGCAGAGACATTACTTTGCCAACAAAGATCTGTCTAGTCAAGGCTATGGTTTTTCCAGTGGTCTTATATGGATGTGAGAGTTGGACTGTGAAGAAAGCTGAGCACCAAAGAATTGATGCTTTTGAACTGTGGTGTTGGAGAAGACTCTTGAGAGTCTCTTGGAATGCAAGGAGATCCAACCAGTCCATCCTAAAGGAGATCAGTCCTGAATATTCATTGGAAGGACTGATGCTGAAGCTGAAACTCCAATACTTTGGCCACCTCAGGCGAAGAGTTGACTCATTGGAAAAGACTCTGATGCTGGGAGGGATTGGGGGCAGGAGGAGAAGGGGACGACAGAGGAAGAGATGGCTGGATGGCATCACCGACTCTATGGACATGAGTTTGAGTAAACTCCGGGAGTTGGTGATGGACAGGGAGGCCTGGCGTGCTGCGATTCATGGGGTCGCAGAGAGTCGGACACGACTGAGTGACTGAACTGAACTGACTGAACCTTAATTGTATTGTATCTTCTTGAAGTTGGGTGTTATGTAGAAAACGCTTCATCTTTTCAAAAGGAAACTTCAGGCCAACTATTCTATTATGCCATTTCTCTGCCAGGTTTTACCCTTCCAGTGCAGTCATTTGGTTTTCCCATGTACTATCTTAAATGAATTGTCAGCAAGATCTAGTCTCAATTACTTCACACCTGAGCACTATTATAACTCTTTCTCTCTACTCTGTCTCATCACAAAAGCCCATAATAGCTACTGAAGTCTATTTCATCATTCATCATTCTGTCAGTCAGTGGTCTATTGATGGCTTGGATCTACCTGTACCACATTGATGTGCTGATAGATCCTAACTGTTTGTTCCACCGTGGAACCTCTAACTAAGTACTTCAAAAAGCAGAACAACCCCAGGTTGAAAATCCTCTCCTTTTGAATATGCAGCCAAACAACATGATACAACCACTCGATAAATTAGATGCATATCAGCCTTCAGAAAAAAAGTTCTGATTATTTTAGCGGTTGAAAAGTTACAAAATACTTGTTAATCCAGGTCCTCCCAAATTTAGATGCCAAGATGGGATTAAACACACACACAAAAAATGTAATTAGGGAAATGGCTTTGAGAGAAAAGGGAGACAGAGAAGGCTGAGAGATTCTTTTGATCACAGTGCAAGGATAGTGAACAAACAGAGGGAAGGAAGGTTGGATGGAAAGATCTGAAACTATCGTGTGATCTAAGAAGGTTCAGCAAGGTCCTCAGGGAGTCTTGAAGCCATAACTGGACACCAGAGGAGTCCTGCCCTCCCAGGAATGGCCTGTCTCAGAAGTCCTGCAGTGCTCAGTCCTTATTGGAAGGAACCCATGAGAAGCCTGGCCCCAGTGCAAACCCAGGGATGGATCTGAGAGTATCATAGCTGGAGCCCTTGATCAAGTTCTCTGGTTAGAGGTATGCGAGGCATGTTCTCATGTCCACTACAATATTTTCTTAAAAATTTAAATATAGGACATTCCTGGTGATCCAGTGGTTAAGAATCTACCTGCCAATTCAGGGAACTTGGGTTCAGTTCCTGGTTTGGGAAGATTCCGCATGCTGTGGGGCAACTAAGCCCGTGTACCACAAGTACTGAGCCTGCACTCTAGACCATGTTCTGCAACAAGACAAGCCACCATGGTGAAAAACTTGCACACCACAGCTAGAGAGTAGCCTCCAATTGCCACCACTAGGAAAAGCCTGTGAGCAGCAGTGAAAACCCAACACAGCCAAAAATAAATACATTTTTAAAATTTTAAATATAATCCAGGATTCAGGAATTAGTTTCATATAAATTATTCAAATGCACCTAATTACAGTTTCTGTCACAGTAGTTTTTTTATATTTTTACTGAAACAAGACTGGATACACAGTATGAAGTAAAACAAATAGTCCTCAAATCAACATATTTCGTAAGTCAAGAGCAAAGAAATCTTACTGCCAAGGTCCCAGTGATGAATTTCAACTTATTTCATTTACTCCTTAAAGCTGACATTGTTATGGCTTAGGCAATAAAATACATTAGGCTACACTTTTTTAAAAAAATCTATTTTTATAAGAAAATTTAATTTTTATTTATTCTTCTGTTAACATTTTTTTTCTATTTGACCTTTTTCTTTTATATTGTGTGTGTTAGTTGCTCAGTCATGTCCAACTCTTTGTGACCCCATGGACTGTAGCCTCCCAGGTTCCTCTGTCCATGGGATTCTCCAGGCAAGAATACTGGAGTGGTTTGCCGTTTCCTCCTCCATCCTTTTATATTGCAGTATAGTCAATTAACAATGCTGTGATAGATACAGGTGAACAGTGAAGGCTGCCACATAACACTGAATAGAGTTCCATGAGCTTCTCTGGCGGCTCAGACAGTAAAGAATCCGCCTGCAATGAGGGAGACCTGGGTTCGATCCTGGGTTGAGAAGATCTCCTGGAGAAGAGAATGACTACTCACTCTAGTATTCTGGCCTGGAGAATTCCATGGACAGAGGAGCCTGGCAGGCTACGGTCCATGGGGTTGCAAAGAGTCAGACATGACTGAGCAACTTTCATTTTCACTTCCATGTGCTATATGATAGGTCCTTGTTGGTTATCTGTTTTCATTGGTGGCTCAATTGGTGAAGAAACCACCTGCAATGCAGAAGATGGAGGTTCGATCCCTGGGTCAGGAAGATCCCTGGAAGGAGGAAACTGCAACCCGCTCCAGCATTCTTGCCTGGAGAATCCCATGGACAGAGGAGCCTGGTGGGCTACAGTCCATAGGATCACAAAGAGTCAGACATGACTGAGCATGCACATGTTCTGTCAAGTTCCCTGGATGCGTAACACTCTCTACTTTAATGGGTCATATCCCCAATTATGTTTTCACAAAATGACCTTCCCTAGCATAGAAGACTGGACACTAACTGTAGCTCTGTCAAATAAGTTCTATATCTGGCTTTAATAATATGACTCATATATTTTAAAAGAGTATTGAGACAGAACTCAAAGAATTTAAAAAAGATAATAAGCTTGCTCATTAGATTAAGCTAGATGTTCCCAATTACCTAAGACTGTGGGAAGATTGTTGGCCAATCCCTAATAGAGGTCAATTTATAGCAGAATTTATAATCAATTTCCTGAAATACAATATGTATATCACTCAAAACCCAAGGCAATATTAGAAAATAAACAAAATTTTATTTTAATCATTGAAATGTTATTTTTAATATGTTTTATAATAACTAATCTAGCAAAACCTTGAGTTTACAGATAAGGTTAAGTAAAACAAAATTTTAAGACAAATATCAAGTAATATTATGTTAGTAAACAGACATGGCAAAAATTGAATGGTAAAGATGATGTGGTAGGCTGGATAATGGGCCCCCCCAAATGTCCACATTACACATCCCAGAATCTGAATGTTACCTTATGTGGTAAAAAGGACTTTGCATATGATTAAGTTAGAGATCTTGAGATGGAGAGATTATCCTGGATTATCTGGATGGGTCTAATGTTGTAATCACAAGGATTTTCTAAAAGGGAGGCAGAAAGGTCAAAGACAAAGAAGTAGGTGTGGCAAGGTCAGCAAGAGGTTAGAGTGATGGGAGGAAAGGGCCAGCAGCCAAGGAACACTGGTGGCCTCTAGAAGCCAAGAAAGACAAGGAGTGAATTCTCCCCTGAAACTCCAAGAGGGAATCATTCCAGCCAACACCCTGATTTTAATCCCATAAGACTCACTTAGACTTCTGACCTGCAGAAATGTAAGAGAATAAATTCCTCTTCTTTTTTTTTTTTTTTTTTTTTTTGGGGGGGGGTTTTATTTATTTATCTTTTTTTATTTTTATTTTTTTTTTTCCAGTGGGTTTTGTCATACATTGATATGAATCAGCCATGGATTTACATGTATTCCCAATCCCGATCCCCCCTCCCACCTCCCTCTCCACCCGATTCCTCTGGGTCTTCCCAGTGCACCAGGCCGGAGCACTTGTCTCATGCATCCCACCTGGGCTGGTGATCTGTTTCACCATAGATAGTATACATGCTGTTCTTTTGAAACATCCCACCCTCACCTTCTCCCACAGAGTTCAAAAGTCTGTTCTGTATTTCTGTGTCTCTTTTTCTGTTTTGCATATAGGGTTATCATTACCATCTTTCTAAATTCCATATATATGTGTTAGTATGCTGTAATGTTCTTTATCTTTCTGGCTTACTTCACTCTGTATAATGGGCTCCAGTTTCATCCATCTCATTAGAACTGTTCAAATGAATTCTTTTTAATGGCTGAGTAATATTCCATGGTGTATATGTACCACAGCTTCCTTATCCATTCATCTGCTGATGGGCATCTAGGTTGCTTCCATGTCCTGGCTATTATAAACAGTGCTGCGAT
Source organism: Cervus canadensis (assembly GCF_019320065.1). Taxonomy (NCBI): domain Eukaryota; kingdom Metazoa; phylum Chordata; class Mammalia; order Artiodactyla; family Cervidae; genus Cervus; species Cervus canadensis. The sequence goes on along the minus strand of NC_057406.1, from coordinate 34,350,261 downwards.
GAACATTGGGGTGCACGTGTCTCTTTCAGATCTGGTTTCCTCAGTGTGTATGCCCAGAAGTGGGATTGCTGGGTCATATGGCAGTTCTATTTCCAGTTTTTTAAGAAATCTCCACACTGTTTTCCATAGTGGCTGTACTAGTTTGCATTCCCACCAACAGTGTAAGAGGGTTCCCTTTTCTCCACACCCTCTCCAGCATTTATTGCTTGTAGACTTTTGGATAGCAGCCATCCTGACTGGCGTGTAATGGTACCGCACTGAGGTTTTGATTTGCATTTCTCTGATAATGAGTGATGTGGAGCATCTTTTCATGTGTTTGTTAGCCATCTGTATGTCTTCTTTGGAGAAATGTCTGTTTAGTTCTTTGGCCCATTTTTTGATTGGGTCATTTATTTTTCTGGAATTGAGCTGCAGGAGTTGCTTGTATATTTTTGAGATTAATCCTTTGTCTGTTTCTTCATTTGCTATTATTTTCTCCCAATCTGAGGGCTGTCTTTTCACCTTACTTATAGTTTCCTTTGTAGTGCAAAAGCTTTTAGTTTCATTAGGTCCCATTTGTTTAGTTTTGCTTTTATTTCCAATATTCTGGGAGGTGGGTCATAGAGGATCTTGCTGTGATTTATGTCGGAGAGTGTTTTGCCTATGTTCTCCTCTAGGAGTTTTATAGTTTCTGGTCTTACATTTAGATCTTTAATCCATTTTGAGTTTATTTTTGTGTATGGTGTTAGAAAGTGTTCTAGTTTCATTCTTTTACAAGTGGTTGACCAGTTTTCCCAGCACCACTTGTTAAAGAGGTTGTCTTTTTTCCATTGTATATCCTTGCCTCCTTTGTCAAAGATAAGGTGTCCATAGGTTCGTGGATTTATCTCTGGGCTTTCTATTCTGTTCCATTGATCTATATTTCTGTCTTTGTGCCATCCTCTTCTTTTAAGCCATGAAGTCTATGACAATTTATGATAGCAGAAGTAGGAAACTAATACAGTTGACAATCCAATGACTGACATCTGTGCAACATTGCTTTAGTAAGTGTCTGAGTGCAGGTGTGTTATGTTGATCAAGGCAATAGTCATAAACTAGATTCCAGGCTTCAGCGTATTTTGTGTATCCATCATTCAACAAATATTTCTGCAAGTTGTTCACTCTGCTGTGCTTGGTCGCTCAGTCGTGTCACTCTTTGTGACCCCACAGACTGTAGCCCCCCAGGCTGCTCTGTCCATAGGGATTCTCCAGGCAAGAATAATGGAGTGGGTTGCCATGCCCTCCTCCAGCGGATCTTCCCAACCCAGGGATCGAACCCAGGTCTCCCACATTGCAGGCAGATTCTTTACAGTCTGAGCCACCAGGGAAGCCAAGAATACTGGGGTGGGTATCCTATCCCTTCTCCAGGGGGATATTCCTGACCCAGGAATCAAACCAGGATCTCCTGCATTGCAGGCAGAATCTTCACCAGCTGAGCTACTGCGGAAGCCCAGCTGTTCATTACCCTGGTATATAATTCATCTAGATCTGGAGACCTGAAATCATTTTTATAATTTAGTGATAATAATGATAATAAGTAGTAGCAGTTATTGAGTATTAAGCAGGTCAGGCATTGTTCTAAGAAGTTTATACATATTATCTAACTATGGGATATTATTAAAATTATGGGATAGTTTCTATTTTAATCCCCATTTTATAGATGACCTTGCTGAGGAATAAGAGGTGAAATACTTTCTCAAGATCACACAGTTTAGGAATCAGGTTTGAAACTATAGATCTATCTCTGTCTGGAGCCTGGATTTTTACCAAGTTTAAGGGGCCCTGGATTTCTCTTCCAATTTTCTTGCCTAACTTGGGTTTCACTCCCCCACTACAATGTTGGCTCACTAGCTTGGCTGCAGAAGACAAAGCAAAGTAAGACTGGAATAGTTCCAACTTCCTTCTGCTATCTGATGACATTAACCCATTCCCAACCCATATCTTCTGTCAATTCTGAATGCTTGTCACCCAATATTTACTAATTCAGTGTTTACTAAAAATTTTCTCAGTAGGAAGATACTTCAAACATAACATCAAGTAAAATAGTTTTTACCAGTACTAAGCAAAAACTTATATGCAGAGTACATCATAAGAAACTCTGGGCTGGAGGAAGCACAAGCTGGAATCAAGATTACTGGGAGAAATATCAATAACCTCAGATATGCAGATGACACCACCCTTATGGCAGAAAGTGAAGAACTATAGAGCCTCTTGACGAAAGTGAAAGAGGAGAGTGAACAAGTTGGCTTAAAGCTCAACATTCAGAAAACTAAGATCATGACATCCAGTTCCATCACTTCATGGCAAATGGATGGGGAAACAGTGGAAACAGTGGCTGACTTTATTTTTCTGGGCTCCAAAAGCACTGCAGATGGTGATTGCAGCCATGAAATTAAAAGACTCTTGCTCCTTGGAAGGAAAGTTATGACCAACCTAGATAGCATATTAAAAAGCAGAGACATTGCTTTGTCAACAAAGGTCCGTCTAGTCAAGGCTATGGCTTTTCCCGTGGTCATGTATGGATGTGAGAGTTGGACTATAAAGAAAGCTGAGTGCCGAAAAATTGATGCTTTTGAACTGTGGTGTTGGAGAAGATTCTTCAGAGTCCCTTGGACTGCAAGGAGATCCAACCAGTCCATCCTAAAGGAGATCAGTCCTGGGTGTTCATTGGAAGGACTGATGTTGAAGCTGAAACTCCAATACTTGGGCACCTGATGCGAAGAGCTGATTCATTTGAAAAGACCCTGATGCTGGGAAAGATTGAGGGCAGGAGGAGAAGGGGATGACAGAGGATAAGATGGTTGGATAGCATCACCGACTCAATGGACATGGGTTTGAGTATTCTCTGGGAGTTGGTGATGGACAGGGAGGCCTGGCGTGCTGTGGTTCATGGGGTCGCAAAGAGTCGGACACGACTGAGCGACTGAACTGAACTAAAGCAAAAATAAATAATAGAGAAGTAAGAAAAATGTAATGCTCAGTTATTAATTTAATGCCATTAATTTCTTTTGCAAGAATTTAAACTGGTATGTGCCTTTGCCCTTGCTTTCTGGAAAGCAATAGAGGTTTTCTCTCACGTTTAGGTCCTTTGGGCATCAGTTCTCTCCTCTGAAAAACTGAAGCTGGACTAGAAGATCTCTACAGCTTCATTCAGTTCTTTAAATTCAATGACATCAAAATATATGTTTGTTTGGGGTAAAAATAATTCAACAGAGTCCTGTTAATGATGCAGTACCCTGATTTACAGGTAAATATCACAGTCATTTCTGACAAGTGCCTTTGATGACAGACTTCTCATTGATTTTGCAGGCTGCTTATGAAATGGGCTGTTTCAGTGGGTGGGATCATTTCGATGTAGTTGCTTAAATGGTCTACCTTGCTCTTGTGAACTTCCTACCTCTTGGAGGAAATCTGAAACAGTTCTCATTTATTTTTTTTTTTAGCTTGATCTACTCCAGTTCCCCAAATACTGCCTGCTTCAGCCACATCAGTGATTAACATCACTTAGCTGGCAGGCTCAGCAATGTCCAGAGTGAAGAAAGTTGCAGAAGGGACTTCCTAGTGGTCCAGTGGTTAAGAATCCGCCTGCTGATCCAGGGGACACTGGTTGGCTCCCTGGTCAGGGAACTAAGAACTCACATGCTGCAGGGCACGTAGAGAAAGCCTGTGAGCCACAATGAAGAGACTGCACAACTAAATAAAAATAAAAAAGAATGTTGTAGAAGAAATAAGTGCAGTAGATATATGATTGGACTACCCGACTTCTTAGGGTGATGAGCTGTCTCCAATTTCCCAGGGACTATCCAAGTTTTAACACTGAAAGTCCTCAAACCCAGGAATCCCTAAATTCTCTGGAAACCAGGATAGTTGGTTGCTCTTTTTGAGATTCTTTAAATCCTAAGATTCTAGATCAAGTGCTATCCCACAGAAGTTTCTCCAGTGATGGAAATATTCTATAGCTACACTGTCCAATTCAATAGCTTGTGTGGCTGTTGAGCACGAGAAAAGTGGTCAGTGCCATTGAGGCAATGAATTTTTAATTAAATTACCTTAATTTACGTGGCCACATGTGACAGATGGCTACTATATGGAACAGCTCAGCCCTAGGTGATGCCATGAAAATGCTCATTGGTGAGATGTTTAGTGCAAAATGGTACAATTGCACACTTGTCTGACACAAGCCCCCAGCTTTATGCCTTGTATCCATTGTTATACTGACAAGGCAGTATAAAACTTTGTCCAGGAATATTGATAAGACCTACCTTTATCAAGTGCGTGCATGCTAAGTCACTTCAGTCATGTCCAGCTCTTTTCAACCCTATGGACTGTAGCCTACCAGGCTTCTCACACTCGAGGTCAAAGGATTGACTGACTCTTAGAGAAACATGTGATTTAAGTTGTGTAGTCAGTCTGAGCTTTAGTAGATGGGTAGTTATATCCAACTTATATGCAGAGTACATCATGAGAAACACTGGACTGGATGAAGCACAAGCTGGAACAAGATTGCTGGCAGAAATAGCAATAACCTCAGATATGCAGATGATACCACCCTTATGGAAGAAAGTGAAGAAGAACTAAAGAGCCTCTTGATGAAAGTGAAAGAGGAGAATGAAAAAGTTGGCTTAAAGTTCAACATTCAGAAAACTAGGATCAAGACATCTGATCCCATCACTTCACGGCAAATAGATGGGGAAACAGTGGCTTCAGTGGCAGACTTTATTTTTGGGGGCTCCAAAATCACTGCAGATGGTGACTGCAGCCATGAAATTAAAAGATGCTTGCTCCTTGGAAGGAAAGTTATGTCCAACCTAGACAACATATTAAAAAGCAGAGACATTACTTTGTCAACAAAGGTCTGTCTAGTCAAGGATATGGTTTTTCCAGGAGTCATGTATGGATGTGACAGTTGGACTATAAAGAAAGCTGAGCACCAAAGAATTGATCAGTCCTGAATATTCATTGGAAGGACTGATGCTGAAGCTGAAACTTCAATACTTTGGCCACCTGGTGCGAAGAGCTGACTCATTTGAAAAGACTGTGATGCTGGGAAAGATTGAAGGTGGGTGGAGAAGGCTATGACAGAGGATGAGATGGTTGGATGGTATCACTGACTCAATGGACATGAGTTTGAGTCATCTCTGGGAGTTGGTGATGGACAGGGAGGCCTGGCGTGCTGCAGTCTGTGGGGTCGCAAAGAGTTGGACACGACTGAGTGACTGAACTGAACTGACCTGAGTCATATCCAAGGGCTTCCTGGGTGGCTCAGTGTGATACAGAAGCCACCTGCCAATGCAGGAGACATAGGTTCGATGCTTGAGTCAAAAAGATCCCCTGGAGAAGGAACTGTCAACCCACTCCAGTATTCTTGCCTGGGAAATCCCATGGACAGAGGAACCTGGTGGGCTACAGTCCATGGGGTCACAAAGAGTCAGACATGACTTAGCGGCTAAACAACAAATCACATCCAAATAAAAGCACTCTGATAGTTAGAACTTTGTGGATTTGCTGCTGTGACATGAAAGCAGTTGTGTGAATGAAGAGTGAACCAGTTTTGACTCAGCTTGGTGGTTTAGTGAAGTAAGGGATATTATACCGAATCAAGTTTCAACTTGGAATAAAGACTGATTAAAACTTTTCCTCTCAAACACAAACCCAGGGAACTGTGAAAATTGCTTTGTGACATAATAGTGAGCATTCAGCAGAGATAAAAATACAACATTACATCCTAAAGGAGAAAGAGTATTTTCTTGAATTGCAGAATGTTGACACCATACATCTGTTCAACATCAAAGCCATTGGTTATAAATCTTGCAGATAGAGGATCATCCCGAATCCACAAAGGCACAAGTTGAAAGAGAACTTGGAACATTCAAAGAGGCAAAGAAACTCCTCAGCCCCTGCACTAACTGAACCTCGTTACAATGTGGCATATATCTTAGGTTTCTGCAGGACTGGGATGTCTATTTAAATGCTAATGTGCAACCTGGCATATCCTAGGAATTAAAGTGCTGAAGCAGGCTGCAGCTCTGGAAATTTCAGAGTGTTGTTGAATATTAAGTATCCACGTGCTAAAGAGCTCAGGTATAGTTTTAAATGTCAAAGAACAAACCACAGCACTCATCATGCCATGTTCTGAGTTCTTTTGGCCACGTTCCATTTTTTTAAGGAAAGTATGGGTCGTTTGCGTTTTCAGGGATTTTTTTTTATTCAGTTGATTTGATAAACAAAACAGGAAGTCATCGCCTGTGAGTTATAGATAGGGAATTAACTAAAAGGCAAATTCAAAAGTTCCTCTTGGTTAAAAGTTTTCTTTTTTATTTTAAATCTCGTAAAGTCTCAATTGTCATCAGTTGTGAGAACTAAAAACTGTCAGGCATTTAAGGTGCATTTCAGGGTTTTGTCTGATTTTCTTATTTTGTGTTATGTAGCACATTAAAGCCTTATTAATATATCAGTGAACCAGCAATAGGCAGACACTTTGAGAGGTGGTAGTAAATGTTATTAAAACTGGTACCTTGAGAAAAGGAAGGAGATGTCCAAAGGCTGATGGTGAGTTTCCAGAAGGTCGAACATAACTTCGTGACCAAACAACAACATCAAATCATTGCTATATGGATAACTGCTATAGTCTCTAGAGAACATGGGTTCTTTGAATTCATTCCAAACTTATGTAGTCTTCCATGTGTCAGGCATGGAGCTAGGTGCTGGAGATAACAGTGATACTAACAAGCTCTCATACACCAAGTGCCCCATGAAGAACACTATGTAAATGCTTTCCTTATACTAACTTATTCAGTCCTGTAAGGTTGTTAAACACTCTTTGTGACCCCATGGACTGTAGCCTGCAACGCTCCTCTGTGCATAGAATTTTCTAGGCAAGAAAGCTGGAGTGGGTTGCCATTTCCTACTCCAGAAAATCTTCCTGACCCAGGAATCGAACCCGTGTTTCTTGTGTCTCCTGCATTGGCAGGCAGATTCTTTACCAACTGTGCCAAACCCAGACAATCGTTGCAAATTCGACACTTTTAAAACCACAATTGATGTCATTTTAGTCACTAAGTCACATCTGACTCTTTTGCGACCCCAGGAACTGTAGCCTGTCAAGCTCCTCTGTCCATGGAATTTTCTGGGCAAGAATACTGGAGTGGGTTGCCATGCCCTCCTCCAGGGGATCTTTCCAGCGCAGGAACTGAACCCACATCTCCTGCATTGGCAGTTGGATTCTTTATCACTTAGCCACCAGGGAGCCCCCAAACCATGATCCATTGTGTCTTAATCTTTAATGCCACATTCTAGTAACATTTTGACCAGTCCTCTATTCCAAATTTCTTTAAGTACTTTTAAAAACTAAAATCGTGGTTCTCACTAGCTTTGAGATTTCCCCCATAGCGTGGTGACTTGCGTATAAATTGGATGTCTCTTCAATGTTTGTGGTACAGTATAATGTCAGGGGGAGGGTTTGTGAAGTCAGAGGAACCTGGATTGGAATCCCAGCTCAGCTACTTCCTCAGTTCATGAATTCAGTTCCTTCATCTGCAGACTAGAAATACAGTGAGGATTAAGTTATTGTGAGGATTGAGTGAGAGAATGCTATATGGTACCTGACACATGACCAACTTGCAAAAAAAACGCTGTCATTGTTTGAGTAGATAATTTGTTTTAAACAACCCTTAAGCATTACTTCCACTTTAAACTAGAAATGAATTTAGGAATATGAAGCTATAAAAACCTGAGAGGATCTGAGCCACACCCTGGAGCTGAGAAGTGAAGTCCAATCAGACAAGAACTTAATGTCCAGTTGAGGTTTTTATGGGGTCCTTGCTCCCTCCCTCCATCCTTTCTTTCCTTCTTTTACAAACTCATTACTTACTGTTCAACTCACTCAATATACTTTTTATTGAGTTTGTTCCAGCTCTGGCTTCATCATTCCTGACTCAGTTTATGTTATAGGAGTGGTCCTTGGAGTGTGGACCGTGGACCATCAGCAGCAGCATCCTTTGGTGTGATGACTGATTTCATGTGTTAACTTGACTGGACCATTGGGAGCCTGAATGTTTGGCCAAATGTTATTCTGGATGTGTCAGTGAGGGTGTGTCTGGATGAAATTAACATTTGAATGAGTGGACCGAGTAAAGCAGATTGCCCTCCCTGATGTGTGTGGGCCTGGAGCCATGGATTGAAGACATCAATAGGACAAAAAGGCTGAGTAAGAGGGGCTCCTCCTGCCTGACTATGTGAGCTGGGGTGTTATTGGTCTTCTCCTGAATTTGAAATTAAACTTAAAAATCAGCTCTTCCTGGGTCTCAAATTTGCTGGCCTTTTTAAAAAAATTTTATTGGAGTATAGTTGATTTACAATGTTGTGTTACCTTCTGTTGTACAGTAAAGTGAATCAGTTAAACGTACACATATCCACTCTTTTTTAGACTTTTCCCATATAGGTCCTTACAGAGTACTGAGTAGAGTCTCTGTGCTATACAGTAGGCTTGTTTAGTTATCTATTTTATATATAGTGGTATATATATGTCAATCCCAAATTCTCCCAATCTGTCCCTCTCCTCTTCACCCCCCTCATAACTATAAGATTGTTTTCTCCCTCTGTGACTCTGTTTTGTTTTGTAAGTAAGTTCATTTGTATCCATTTTAAAGATTCCACATATAAGCAGTATTGGTATAATATTGGTCCTTCTCTGTCTGACTTACTTAACTCAGTATGATGATCTCTAGGGCCATCCATGTTGCTGAGAATGGAGTTATTTCACTGTTTTTAATGGCTGAGTCATATTCCACTGCATATGTGTACCACATCTCCTGTATCTATTCTTCTATTGATGGATGTTTAGGCTGCTTCCATGCCTTGACTATAATAAATAGTGCTGCAGTGAACATTGAGGTGCATGTAACTATCTGAATTATGCTGGCCTTTGGACTAGAACTTACACCATCAGTTCTCCTGGTCTCCAACTTGCTGATTGCAGATCTTGGGACTCAGCCTCCATGATCACATCAGCCAATTCCTTTAAATCAATCAACAATCACTCTTACTGGCTCCACCTGTGAGTAGGGCCCCTTGATCTTGTCTAGCCAAGCCCCCCAGGTAACTCTGATGTGTACTAAAGCTTCAGAACTGCTCTGCTCAAGGCACACAACCCGAGTTGATGTGACCATTCAGGAGGGTAGAATTCTGACACCAGCAGAGTTAACCTCCTGATTCATTCATTACTTATTTTCAGATATCACAAATGGACAGTGCTTCCCTGAATTGGTCCATTTTGACAGCGTACCTTTCCTTCAATAACAACCAGAAAGCCCTGATTGTCCAATATCTCTTAAAGAGCTTGAAAAGTGAAAGCGTCTTCAGTCATGTCTGACTCTTTTGGGACCCCATGGACTGTAGCCCACCAGGCTCCTCTGTCCATTGAATTCTCCAGGCAAGAATACTGGAGTGGGTTGCCATTTCCTCCCCCAGGGAATCTTCACAAACCAGGGATTGAACCTAGTGTCTCCTGAGTCTCCTGCATTACAAGCAAATTCTTTACCTGCTGAGCCATCCTGGAAGTCCAAGTTGGATAAATAAATATATATTAATACAAATAAATATGTTCAATATTTGTTGTTGGTGTTGTTTAGTATAAACATATTCTAAAGACTAACTGAAACAGGTAAGAAAGCTTTCCTCAAATCCCACATGGATTCTAACTGCTTTCATTTTTCATGTGTGATGGACCTTATCTAAGGCGAGTGCACTGCAGTGATGATAAAATATTTTTCCACTCCCCAGAGTCCAGCAGAGCCTGCTGGAGTTCAGTGGTGCTTCCTCCCAGGTGCTCTGGTCTCTATTATTCCTTCCTTGTGATTAGACATCTTCTGGATGTTCAAGGACAGTCAGAGGTGCTGCAGGGATTCACGTTCTGCTGCATCACTAGCAAATCATGTGCTCTGTCCCCAGGGCTATTCTAGGTTCCTGTGAACTGTTGGTGGGGTCCGTTTGCCGTTTTCATTGAAAATAAGAGTTCGTAATGAAAGTCACAGGCTTTTTTTTTGGTTCAAGGAAGATCATCCAGAAGAGTTTTGTTTCTTACCTAATAGAAGGGGCATTTGAACAGATAATAGACCTCTTGTGTCAAACACACTGTATCAGTGTGTGGTACACATATAATACACCCACAGAGGTAAGACAGACCTTCTGCCAAACAGTGGGCTCTGGAAATCTTTGCAGACAGAGCAGCAGTCTATTTTTTAGTAAATGCACACAACAAATAGTTAGTAACCTGTTACGGGCTGTTAATCCTATTTGTACAGTCTTACATCATTTGACTACAAATATTCATTGAGAACTACTGTGTGCAAGGCAGTGTCAGATACTGTGATACAAATACACATACACACAAACTTTAAATTATCATCATCACCACCAAGTATATATTAGTGCCTACCATGTAAAAGCCAGTGTCCTAGGTAATTAGGCACAAACACCCCAAGGATAAAGAGTGATTTGTTGACTGTCTTTATATATAAGTGCCTTTATTAAGTCATTATGTGTATACACGTGCCCAGTCGCTCAGTCATGTCCAACTTGTGACTCTTTGGATTATAGCCTGCAGTTCCTGTATCAGGCAGGAATGCTGAATGGGTTGCCATTTCCTCCTCCAGGGGATCTTCCCAACCCAGGGAGCAAACCCGAGTCACCTGTGTCTCCTGTGTTGGCAGGCGGATTCTTTATCACTGAGTCATCAGAGAAACTCCATCTTGTGTCTGTGTACATATATACACATGTATATACATATATGTGTATGTATATATACATTTACACGGGCTTCCTTGGTAACTCAGCTGGTAAAGAATCTGCCTGCGATGTAGGAGACCCAGGTTCAATTCCTGGGTTGGGAAGATCCCGTGGAAAAGGGATAGGCTACCCACTCTAGTATTCTTGGGCTTTACTGGTGTCTCAGTTGGCAAAGAATCTGCCTGCAATGCAGGACACCTGGGCTCAATCCCTGGGTTGGGAAGATCCCCTGGAGGAGGGCATGGCAACCCACTCCAGTGTTCTTGCCTGGAGAATCCCCATGGACAGAGGAGCCTGACGGGCTGCAGTCCATAGAGCTGCAAAGAGCTGGACAGGACTGAGCGACTAAGCACACATACATATACACATATATAGGTATGTATACATGTATGTACACACACACATACACATATGTATACACAGGCTTCCCAGGTGGCACTAGTGGTAAACAATCTGGCCGCTAATGTAGGAGACATAAGCGATGCGGGTTCCATCCCTGGGTCAGGAAGATCCCCTAGAGGAGGGCATGGCAACCCACTCCAGCTTTCTTGCCTAGAGAATCTCATGGACAGAGGAGCCTGGCAGGCTATAGTCCATGGGGTGGCAAAGAGTTGGACAAAATAACTATACTGAAATCAAATTGATTATATTCTTTGCAGCCAAAGATGGAGAAGCTTCATACAGCCAGCAAAAACAAGACCGGGAGCTGACTGTGGCTCAGATCATGAACTCCTTATTGCCAAATTCAGACTTAAATTGAAGAAAGTAGGGAAAACCACTACACCTTTCAGGTATGACCTAAATCAAATCCCTAACGATTATACAGTGAAAGTGAGAAATAGATTTAAGGGACTAGATCCGATAGAGTGCCTGAAGAACTATGGACGGAGGAGATTAGTGACATTATACAGAAGACAGGGAGCAAGACCATCCCCAAGAAAAAAAAATGGAAAAAAGCAGAATGGCTGTCTGAGGAGGCCTTACAAATAGCTGTGAAAAGAAGAGAAGCAAAAAGCAAAGGAGAAAAGGACAGATATTCCCATTTGAATACAGAGTTCCAAAGACCAGCAAGGAGCGATAAGAAAGCCTTGCTCAGTGACCAGTGCAAAGAAATAGAGGAAAAAGATAGAATGGGGAAGACTAGAGATCTCTTCAAGAAAATTAGAGATACCAAGGGAATATTTTCATGCAAAGATGGGCTCAATAAAGGACAGAAATGGTATGGACCTAACAAAAGCAGAATATATTGAGAAGAGGTGGCAAGAATACACAGAAGAACTATACAAAAAAAATCTTCATGACCCAGATAATCATGATGGTGTGATCACTCCCCTAGAGCCAGACATCCTGGAATGTGAAGTCAAGTGGGCCTTAGGAAGCATCACTATGAACAAAACTAGTGGAGGTGATGGAATTCCAGTTGAGCTATTTCAAATCCTGAAAGATAATGCTGTGAAAGTGCTGCACTCAATATGCCAGCAAATTTGGAAAACTCAGCAGTGGCCACAGGACTGGAAAAGGTCAGTTTTCATTCCAGTCCCTAAGAAAGGCAATGCCAAAGAATGCTCAAACTACTGCACAATTGCACTCATCTCACTAGTAAGGTGATGCTCAAAATTCTCAAAGCCAGACTTCAGCAATACTTGAACCATGAACTTCCAGATGTTCAAGCTGGATTTAGGAAAGGCAGAGGAACCAGAGATTAAATTGCCAGTATCCGCTGATCATCAAAAAAGCAAGAGAGTTCAAGAAAAACATCTTTCTGCTTTATTGACTATGCCAAAGCCTTCGACTGTGTAGATCACAATAAACTGTGGAAAATTCTGAAAGAGATGTGAATACCAGACCACCTGATCTGCCTCTTGAGAAACCTATATGCAGGTCAGGAAGCAACAGTTAGAACTGGACATGGAACAACAGAGTGGTTCCAAGTAGGAAAAGGAGTACGTCAAGCCTGTATCTTGTCACCCTTCTTATTTAGCTTATATGCACAGTACATCATGAGAAATGCTGGGCTGTATGAAGCACAAGCTGGAATCAAAATTGCCGGGAGAAATATCAATAACCTCAGATATGTAGATGACACCACCCTTATGGCAGAAAGCTAAGAAGAACTAAAGAGCTTCTCGATGAAAGTGAAAGAGGAGAGTGAAAAAGTTGGCTTAGAACTCAACATTCAGAAAACTAAGATCATGGCATGTGGTCCCATCAGTTCATGGGAAATAGATGGGGAGACAGTGGAAACAGTGTCGGATTTTATTTTGGGGGGCTCCAAAATCACTGCAGATGGTGACTGCAGCCATGAAATTAAAAGACACTCCCTGGAAGTAAAGTTATCACCAACCTAGACAACATATTAAAAAGCAGAGACATTACTTTGCCAACAAAGGTCCATCTAGTCAAGGCTATGGTTTTTCCAGTAGTCATGCATGGATGTGAGAGTTGGACTATAAAGAAAGCTGAGCTCCAAAAAATTGATGCTTTGAAGTGTGGTGTTGGAGAAGACTCTTGAGAGTCCCTTGGACTGCAAGGAGATCCAACCAGTCCATCCTAAAGAAGATCAGTCCTGGGTGTTCATTGGAAGGACTGATGTTGAAGCTGAAACTCTAATCCTTTCGCCACCTGATGTGAAGAGCTGACTCATTGGAAAAGACACTGATGCTGAGAAAGATTGAAGTCAAGAGGAGAAGGGGATGACAGAGGATGAGATGACTGGATGGCATCACCGACTCAAAGGACATGAGTTTGAGTAAATTCTGGGAGTTGGTGATGGACAGGGAGGCCTGGTATGCTGCAGTCCATGGGGTCACAAAGAGTCGGGCACGACTGAGCGACTGAACTGAACTGATGTATATGTATACATATATATATATAAAATAACTACTATCCTCTCAGCATTAAATGAGGCAGGCATTGTTGTTACCATTTGATAGGTGAGAAAGTGGCATACAGAATTGTGGAATAATTTGCTCAAAATCAGTTCTTTCGGAAATGGCAAAACCAAATCTTAAATCTACATCCTTCGGAAACTAAACTCTGTAAAATTTTCCCATCCTTCCCAAAGTTTTTTTTTTTTTTTTTTTTAATCTAAGTGGTAAACCAGAACACACACATTAACAAAGCAAACCAAAAAAACCCCCTCTCAACAGTAATGTAAATATGCAAGTATCAAGTGACAGGTGAGGGCTAAGAAGAGGAAGAAGAGATGGACGTGGATACTGTTCTACCAAGGTCCAGCCAGGAAACCAGAAGCCACATCAGATGTTTTAACGAAGAATTTGACCAGATGGATATCAGAAGACTGAAAATGCAAAGGAGAAGCCAGAGGTAACTGCAGGCAGCAGCTGCCACTCCCGACTGCAGAAACAAAGATGGGAGTTGGCATTATCAGAACATAAAAGCTCAGACTAGAGGCCCTGGCCAGTTGAACCAGTCTTCTGAGCAGGGAACACTACTGGCTGGTGCTGGTAATTCTGAGAGGTGGTGGTCAAGTTGGTCCTGGGGAGGTGGGGATGGAATCTGAAAACTGCAGCCAATTGTGACTGCAACTGCTTTGGATGAAAAAACAGAAAAAAAAAGCATTGCTGGGGAGACACTCAGAGGAGTAGGAAGCAGCCAGTGGGCACTCAGAGGAAGTGTAATGGAAAGTAGAGTCCAGCTGCTCACCACTTAAAAGTCAATAAAGGGACACGGTTGGTGGAAAGGAAAGTTTGCTTTATTTTGGATGCTGGCAGCAGTAGGGGTGGGGAGGGGTGAGGCAGACATCTGCAAAGACTGACTTTCCCCCGCTGACAATCAGTGAGCAAGAGATTTTATAGGCGGAGGGAGGGGCCTCCTTACAGGCGCAGCACAGTCAGCTCTGGCAGTCGTCTGCAATCTGGTCCTCAGTGGTCTGATCAGTGTCATCTTGATTGTTTTAAGTGGAGTAATCTTCAGTTCTAGGGTCGGTTTGTTCCTGTTTCCTTGAGGCCAGTTCATTCTCAGAACTGTGGCAGCTTATGTCATGGCTATAGTCTGGTCATCTTGCAGTTAACCACTTCCACCTGGTGGGAGTTTCAGTATCTATAAGACAGTTCAAAAGATACTGTTCAGAATGTTATTTATAACCCTTAAGAGGGAACAAAAGGAACTATGCTTAATGGCTAAACTATTATTATTTAGTCTCCTTGGATTGTTTTCCTTTGTTTCTGCGTGTTCTCACTTCTCTGATTAAACTTATTTTTTGGCTAAGGTTTTTCCACAGGTGAAAGGCAGGCTGAGGGCATGGGGAGGGGGAAGAACCACAGGGTCTTGCTCCATGTCAGAAGCAGAGAAACAAATTCCCTTGTCCTCATTCAGCCTTGTAGTCTGCCGCTCATGCTGCTATGGTCAGAGCCGAGCAAGGACCCAGCCAGCAGAGCGGAACTGTGTGCTTCTGAAACCCTCATTGCTCCTCACTGGTGACACCCACCTCTGCACAGATTGGGCTTCCCTGGTGGCTCAGATGGTAAACAATCTGCCTCTAGTGTGGAAGACCTGGGTTCAATCCCTGGATTGGGAAGATCCCCTGGAGAAGGGAATGGCTACTCACTCCAGTATTCTTGTCTGGAGAATTCCATGGACAGAGGAGCCTGGTAGGCCACCATCCATGGGTTCGCAAAAAGTTGGACATGACTGCGTGACTAACACTTTCACACTTTCTGCGCTGATTGGTTCTTGAACTTGGAGGCAGGGCCCCAAGTATGCAGTGTTCAGTCTCTTTTATAGTCTCAGCTCTATTTAGTGCGTCTCTACTGATGATCTTGGCTCAATTCACTCTTAGAGATGAAAGAAGGTAACCTTTGTTGGGTTGTCCACAACTTTGTGGGCTTCCCTGATAGCTCAAGTGGTAAAGAATCTGCCTGTAATGCATGAGACATAAGAGACATGGGTTCCACCCCTGGGTCAGGAAGATCCCCTGGAGGAGGAAATGGCTACCCACTCCAGTATTCTTGCATGGAAAATCCCATCAACAGAGGAGCCTGGTGGCTACAGTCTACAGGATCACAAAGAGCCGGATATGACTGAGCACACATTCATGCTACCCCAAGTTATTAACCAGTATCTGAATTCACTGACTCAGCTTTTTAAAATTTTACTAGCTGCTCCTGATACATTGCCCCTGTAATAGAATAGATTTTCCTCACATATGGTATGTCTTTCTGATTTTCTCCTCTTTTTACAAGTAGAAGCCCACCAGTGTTTATTTTTTCTTTTTCCACATTATTATCTTCTGATCAGAATTAGTCATCATTCTTATCCCAAGATGTGGATGAAATTCCTGGGGTCTGCGACTTCAGAGGGAAGGCTAGTATAGCAAAAAGAATCATCAAATAAAATCAGTCAGTGGTTCTCCAGACTTCAGACCAGTGCTGGTTTATGATGTTTTCTCTAGTGAAAAAGAAAGACAATGTCAGGACTGTGGAACCAGTCAGCCTGGCTCCAGTGCTGGCTGCCTGATCTTCTGGAAGTTATACAACCATTCTACACCTCAGGTTTTTAATCTGTATCATGTAATAGAAATAGTTGTAGCAAAGGGACTTATGATGATCTGATGTTATTACATGTAAGCACATGGAACAGTAAGTACTCAATAAATGATGATATTATTTTTGGAAAGATTAACGATGCTAATGTCTCTTCCTTGGGAAGGACTGCCTATATGACATCATTTCTAGTTTTTTCTCTGCCTATATATAGGCAGAGAGAAAACTATATATAGTTTTTTCTATCTGAAAATTCTTTCTTGCATAGGATGGAGTTGACAGTAAATGCAATGAAATCAAAGTCTTAGAACACTGCAATGAACTGCTCCTACGATATACAAAGAAATGAACAAACATCAAACAAGAATTTGCTCAGAGCTTTTGAGTTATAAGCTATTAATTTACTCATTCAGCATTAGTCTATAGGGTGCCAGCCATATACCTGCCAGACCCTGAGACCATGCTGGAAATACCATGATGAGCAAGACGGACATGGCTCCTGTCCTCAGGGTCATAAGTCTACAAGATGTTTCACATAACTTGCTTAATTTGATTCTCACAATCAACTTAGGAAGGGATGATGTTATTATTATCCCTCTTTTCAAGAGAAAACTGAAACTTGGTGAGAGGAAAGTCATTCTTTACATAGCACAGTAGAAGAAAATCGGGGATTCTTTTCATTATAACTTAATGATATGCTAGTGGGACTCTATGGACCAAGGTCCATATAGTCAAAGCTATGATTTTTCCAGTAGTCATATACGGATGTGGAAGTTGGACCATAAAGAAGGCTGAGTGCTAAAGAACTGATGCTTTTGAATTGTGCCGGAGAAGACTCCTGAAGGTCCCTTGGATAGCAAGGAAATCAAACCAGTCAATCCTAAAGGAAATCAACCTTGAATATTCACTGGAAGGACTGATGCTGAAGCTGAAGCTCCAGTACTTTGGCCACCTGATGCAAAGAGCCGACTCATTGGAAAAGACCCTGCCGCTAGAAAAGACTGAGGGTAGAAGGAGAAGGATGAGATGGTTAGATAGTGTCACCGACTCAATGGACATGAGTTAGCGCAAACTCCAGGAAATAGTGAAGGACAGGGAAGCCTGGCGTGCTATAGTTCATGGAGTTGCAGAGTCAGACTGGATTTAGCAACTGAACAACAACAAGGCTATGTGTTGGTCTAGTCCTTCTCCCAGGAAGTGTATCTCTGCTCTTTTAAGGGAAGTCTGTGGGGAAATGTACTTCATAAATTTGTCTGAAGCTCAGTTTTTCTGGAACACATCTAGTCTGTGAAATTAGACTGTTCTTTCTCTAGTAGAACACTTGTCTCTGAAATATAACAATTGGGCTTCCAGTTGTCTCATATCTTACTATTAGTTGAATGTGAAGGGTGTGAATTGTATCTTTAATGCCTTCTGACTTGTTCTTTCCACCTTCTTCATGACCTTTTTGTCTTTCCTGTCCACCAAGAGGACACTTTACTATGCTAATATGCCTTATGGAGCACCAAATAGGGGAAGAAAACATTCTTTGTTTCCCTTCTCTTTCCACCTAATTGTTTTTTCTGGCATTATCTTTTCTTTGTTTTTTTTAATCGGGTGGAGAGGGAGGTGGGAGGGGGATCGGGATGGGGAATACATGTAAATCCATGGCATTATCTTTTTAAAAAAATTTTATTGGAGTATAGTTGATTTACAATGTTGTGTTAGTTTCAAGGGTACAGCAAAGTGATTCAATTATACATGTACATATATAGTCATTCTTTTTCAGATTCTTTTCCCATATAGGTTATTACAAAATATTGAGTATAGTTCCCTGTGCTATACAGTAGGTCTCTGTTGGTTATCTACTTTTTATATAGTAGTGTGTATATTTTAATCCCAAGCTCCTAATTTATCCCTTCCCTTCCCCCCACCCTACATACACTTTTCCTGTTTGGTAACCTTAAGTGTGTTTTCAAAATCTCTGAGTCTTTCTGTTTTAAAGGTAAGTTCATTTATATTATTTTTAAAATTAGATTTCATTATGAGTGATATCATATGATATTTTTCTTTCTCTGTCTGACATACTTCAGTATGATAATCTCTAGGCCTATCCATGTTGCTGTAAGTGGCATTATTTCATTTTCTAGTGGCTGAGTAATATTTTATTGTATATATGTACCACATCTTCTTTATCCGTTCCTCTGTTGATAGACATTTAGGTTGCTTCCTTTCATTAGCTATTGTAAATAGTCCTGCAATGAACCTTGAAATGCGTGTATCTTTTTGAATTATGATTTTGTCCAGAGACATGCCTGGGAATAGGAATGCTGGATCATATGGTACCTCTATTTTTATTTTTTTAAGGAAACTCCGTACTAAGTCCATACTGTTTACCATATGGCTGTACCAATTTACATTCCCACCAACAATGTAGGAGGGTTACTTTTTTCCCACACCATCTCCAGCATTTATTGTTTATAGATTTTTTGAGGATGGTCATTCTGATCAGTGTGAGGTCATAGCTCACAGTAGTTTTGATTTGCATTTCTCTGATAATTAGTGATGTTGAGCATCTTTTCATGTGCTTTTTGGCCATCTGTATGTCTTCTTTGGAGAAATGTCTATTTAGATCTTCTGCCTATTTTTTGATTGGATTGTTTGCTTTCATAACCTAGAGCTCCATGAGCTGTTTATATATTTTGGAGAGTAATC
The DNA here is from genome assembly GCF_019320065.1 of Cervus canadensis. Lineage (NCBI taxonomy): Eukaryota > Metazoa > Chordata > Mammalia > Artiodactyla > Cervidae > Cervus > Cervus canadensis. The sequence goes on along the minus strand of NC_057406.1, from coordinate 34,331,260 downwards.
CCTTGTCAGTCCCTTGTTTGCAAATTTTTCTCTCATTCTGTGGGTTGTCTTTTCATTTTGTTTATGGTTTCCTTTGCTGTGTAAAAGCTTTTAAGTTTAATTAGGTCCCATTTGTTTATTTTTGTTTTTATTTTCATTACTCTAGGAGGTGGATCAAAAAAGATACTGCTATGAATGATGGAAATAAAAACAAAAATAAATGGGACCTACTTAAACTCAAAAGCTTTTGCACAGCAAAGGAAACAATAAACAAAATGAAAAGACAACCCACAGATTGGGAGAAAACATCTGCAAGTGATATGACCAACAAGGTATTAGTCTCCAAAATTTACAGACAGTTCATGATGTTTAACAGCATCAAAACAAACAACCCAGTCAACAAATGGGCAGAAGACCTGAATGGGTATTTTTCCAAAGATGTACAGATGACCAATAGGCACATGAAAACATGTACAACATCACTAATTATTAGAGAAATGCAAATCAAAACTACAATGAGATATCACCTCACACCAGCCAGAATGGCTATCATCAAAAAAAAAACAAAAAAATCCACAAAAAATAAATGGTGGAGAGAGTGTGGAGAGAAGGGGACCCTCCTACATTGTTGGTGGGAATGAAAATTTGTACAGCCACTATGGAGAATATATGGAGGCTCCTTAAAAACTAAACACAGAGCTATCATATGACCTTGCATTCCCAGTTCTAGGCATATATCTGGAGAAAAACATGATCTGAAAGGATATATGCACCCCAGTATTCATTGCAGCACTATTTACAATAACCAAGACATGGAAGCAACCTAAATGTCCATCAACAGAGGAATGGATAAAAAAGATGTGGTACATATATGGAGTATTACTCAGCCATTAAAAAGTAGGAAATAATGCCATTTGCAACAACATAGATGGACCTAGAGAATGTCATACTGAGTGAAGTAAGTCAGACAGAGGAGAAATATTGTATGACATCCCTTATATGTGGAATCTGAAAAGAAATGATACAAATGAACTTATTTACAAAACAGAAAGGCTCACAAACTTAGAAAATGAACTTATGGTTGCTGGGGGAAGGGATAGTTAGGGAGTTTGGGATGGTCATATACACACACCACTATATTTAAAATGGATAACCAACAAGGACCTATTGTATAGCACATGGAACTCTGCTCAATGTTATGTAGTAGCCTGGATGGGAAGGGACTTGGGGGAGAATGGATACATGTTTGTGTATGGGTGAGTTTCTTCTCTTCACCAGAAACTATCACAACATTGTTAATAGGTTATACCCCAATATAAAAGAAAAAATTCAAAAGAAAATAAAAAATGAAAAAGATGCTGCTGCAATTTATATCAAAAGTGTTCTTCCAGTGTTTTCCTCTAAGAGTTTTTATAGTGTCTGGCCTTACATTTAGCTTTTTCATCTACTTTGAGTTTATTTTGTGGATGGTGTTAGAGAATGTTCTCATTTCATTTTTTTCACATGTAACTGTCCAGTTTTCCCATCACCACTTATTGAGAAGACTGTCTTTTCTCCATTGTATATTCTTGCCTCTTCTGTTGTAGCTTAATTGACCATAAGTGTGTGGGTCTATTTCTGGGCTTTCTATCTGGTTCCATTGATCTATATAGAGAGAAATTATTCAACATAGTAAGACTATATTTTACAAACCCACAGCTAACATCATTCTCAACAGTGAAAGGCTGAAAGCATTTCCTCTAAGATCAGGAGCAAGACAAGGATGTCTGCTGTTGCCACTGTTATTCAACATAGTTTTGGAAGTCCCAGCCACAGCAATCAGAGAAGAAAAGAAATAATAGAATTCAAATTGGAAAAGAAGATGTAAAACTGTCACTTTATTTGCAGATGACATGATACTATACATGGAAAATCCTAAAGATGCTACCAGAAAACTGCTAGAACTCATCAATAAGTTTAGTAAAATTACTGGATACAAAATTAATACACAGAAATCTCTTGCATTCCTATACACTAACAATGAAAGGTCAGAAAGAGAAATTAAGGAAACAATCCCATTTACCATCACATCAATAAGAATAAAATACCTAGGAATAAACCTACCTAAGGAGGCAAAAGACCTGTACTTCAGAAGCTATAAGATACTGATGAAAGAAATAAAAGTTGATGCAAATAGATGGAGAGATATACCATGTTCTTGGATTGGAAGAATCAGTAATGTGAAAATGACAATACTCAAAGTAATCTATAGATTCAGTGCAATCTCTACCAAATTACCAATGCCTATTTTCACAGAACTGGAACAAAAAATTTTTTTAATTTGTATGGAAAGTCAAAAACCCAAATAACCAAAGCAATCCTGAGAAAGAAAAAAAACTGGAGGAATCAGGCTCCCTGAATTCAGGCTATACTATAAAGCTACATTAATCAAAACAGTATGGCACTTACTTCCATTATCTTTTAAGCAATGTCTGTTAAGGGTTATTTGTTAACAGTAAGTGAGCAATGTCTGCTAAGGGTTATTTGTTAACAGTAAGATGATAAAAATGTCAAGCCTCAAAGGAATGGAATTCTGAAGTGACAGAATTCTGCTGTCAAAGAGCAGAAAAAGCAGCACTTCTGCTCTTTGTTTTAGCTTTGGTCCATGAATGTCTCATGAACCTATAGTCACTGGGATAAGATATTCATGTTACATTTACACCATCAACTTCTGAGGTAGCATGGCAGGTGCCTTTCATACACAAGCTTATAACTCCTTACAGGAGCCCCAGTAGGTAGGTACCTGATATACAAAAGAGGAAACAGAAGTTGCCTTTAAATGTCCTCCCTCCTTTACATCCTTTTTTTTAAAATAATAACTTGGAAACTTAACTAAAGAAAGGATTTACTGATAGGTTAAGTGAATGAGGCATGTAACTAAAAAGCATTGGATCTAAGATTTGAACCCAGAGCTCTATGGCAGCAAAGTCTGTGCTTTTCCACATATACTAGTGCTTCTCAAACTTTCTACAGCCAGATATGAATTCTACAAACTATTCAAGTGACATCCGTGATCAAATATGTTTGTGAAACACTGAATGTATTTGATTTCTTTGGAGGTTCACAGTGTATACTTAGCAAATTTAGATGCTGCTGCTGCTGCTAAGTAGCTCAGTCGTGTCCAACTCTGTGCGACCCCATGGACTGCAGCCCACCAGGCTCCTCCGGCCATGGGATTTTCCAGGCAAGAGTACTGGAGTGGGGTGCCATTGCCTTCTCCGAATTTAGATGCTAGGGACTGCTAAATAGAAAAAAAAACAAACACCTATTTATGTAGCTTAACCTAACATTTGAGTTTCTGTTCCCTTCCTGGTTCAAACACTTAAAACACTCACTGTAGGATGGAGAAATGTGACTCTGCAATGCAGCAGTCAAAGCAATGAGAAAACCAGGACAACTGCTAGGCTTGAATAAAAGACTTCCTGTGGAGCTAGGGTCACTGTCTGGGTCAGAATGATCTGCTACAATCTAGAAGGCGGTATTAATTATGGTCTTAGGAACAGAAAGTGTCACGTAAGGCATGGAAAAAGTCCTTTAAAAGGGGGAAAGATTTATGTGGAAAGGATCCTATTTAGCTGGAAGTATAGCTACAGTATGCTAAGTAAGCAAGAAGAGGCTGCAATTAAAAATAGAATCATCAGGTTGTATTTTTATATATAGTTATAATTGGGTCCTTTCTCACTTTTCAGAATAAGACCAGCAAGAGAGATTGATTCATTTTCCTAGGGTGACCAACCTTCTCAATTTGCAGGATTCTCAGTCTAAAACTGGAAGAGTCTTGGGTAAACCTGGACAAGTGGTGAAGCTACATTTACTGAAAAATGATTACTTGCAAAGGTAAATACTCAGGCACCACATCCATGCAATCTGAACATGTTTTAAAAGTTCATTCTCTTCATCAAGGGTTCACATGGATAATTGATGATACAGTTTTGATGTAGAGTGAAGCGTTCTCACACGTTAGATGTTAATCATATAGTTTGAGATTCATCAGGGACGCATCAAATTTTTATTCTTAGCAAGTCAGATCAGAGGGCAGTGTAATTAATCTGTTACTGGCGCCTTTAGTGATGTCGGCCTGACCCAGGGAGACCTGTGCCAATTCCAGGGCTGTCAGAATCCACCTGGGAGGCAGAAAGCAGTTTCAGGGTTGCTGCAGCCTCTAGCAGGCTTCCCAGGTGGCGCTAGTGGTAAAGAATCTGTCTGCCACTGCAGGAGACAAGAGACATGGGTTCTGTTCCTAGGTTGGAAAGCTCCCCTGGAGGAGGGAATAGCAACCCACTCCAGTATCTTTGTCTGGAGAATCCCATGGACAGAGGAGCCTGGTGGGCTATAGTCCATAGGGTCACAAAGAGTCAGACATGACTGAGCGACTAAGCAGCGGCAGGACTTATTTCCTTTATAAAGAAGATAGCAGTCTGTTTATTTTCCAGTTAAAAGAAAATGAAAGAGTTGCTCTCTGAAATTTCAGTATTGGAGTTCACAGTCCTGCATAGCTTCTGAACCTGCATAAAAACGTCTGATTTGCAGGAGGCTGGTTGTTGAATTATGATGCTGAGACCTATGCCATCACACTCTAAAACCTTGCAAAACTAACGCCCTTGTAAAGTCTCCATTGAAATATTACACTTTTTCCACTAGGGCATCTTATAGAAGGTTTCAAATGACTAGAGGGGAAATAAAGAGATTAATCACTTTTAAGCACCAATTAATGTGGCTCTGGACAATCAATTTTTTAAAAGAAAATTTCTAGGACTTAACACTGCTATGCTTCTGCTAATGACTGTTGATTATTTCCTGGCTTAACTGGTTTATATCCTTAAATATATCCTAATTTGTGTAAGGTTTATTTGTTGTTGTCATTTTTCAGTTGCTAAGTCATGTCTGACTCTTTGCAACCATGGACACTAGCCCACCAGGCTCCTCTGTTCATGGGATTTCCCAGGCAATAATACTGGAGTGGGCTGCCATTTCCTTCTCCAGGGGATTTTCCTGACCCAGAGATCAAACTGTCTCCCGCATTGGCAGGTGGAGTCTTTACTGCTGAGGTTTATATCCTTATTTATATCCTTAAAGTCCTAACAATTATTCTTTGACTTGAGTGTCCAGTTTCAGATTTAATACTCTATGATCAGTTTGTCTGAAAGGAAAGATCTAGAAACAAAGAAGTGGTGTAATTTTCCAAAAACAACTATGTAGTTGACTCATTGGAAAAGACCCTGATGCTGGGAGGGATTGGGGGCAGGAGGAGAAGGGGTCGACAGAGGATCAGATGGCTGGATGGCATCACCGACTCGATGGGCATGAGTTTGAATAAACGTCGGGAGCTGGTGATGGACAGGGAGGCCTGGCGTGCTGCGATTCATGGGGTCGCAAAGAGTTGGACATGACTGAGCAACTGAACTGACTGAACTGAGATGATAAGTTGACTTTCTTGAGGAGCAACTTTCCCAGATCTTCTTACATCCCTAGGTAGGCTTACCCAGCTATTTAATTATCACTCTATTAAGCTCACTTTTTGCTGCTCCTTTTAATGTGGACAGTCTTAGGGTTTTGCGGTCTTTTTTGCTCTCCTCATGTACTTTCTCTAGACCATCTCCTCAACAGCCATTACCTTAACTGACATCTCTAAACTTATGACACTAAATTTATAGTTCTACCCGAGACTCTCTCTAAAGCTGTTTTTACACCTTTCCCTGGAAATTTCATAGTTGTCTTAAACTCAACATCTCTAAACCCTGAGTTGGCCGTCATCTCCTTCTCTTTTATTCTCTACTTCAGGAAGTGATACCACCACCTATCAGCCAGCCAGGCCAGAAATTATGGATTATTTTAGATTTTACTCTCCCTGCAGAATGACCCTCTATAAGGATTGCTCACAGTCCACCATGAGCAAGTTCCCTCTTGCGATCACGTGTGGCTTTTCATGGCTCTAGTCATCCATCTCACACGGGAAGATGCCATTAAAGTTCTCTTGCAGCACTAACGATGAATGGAGGTCTGGAGTGAGAGGAGAGGGGATGTCCCCTCAACTCTTTGGGTCATGTGTCTTAAAAGCCAAATCACATGTCCAACTCCTCTCTCTCCTTCATCCAGTTGTGATTTGTGATGGTGAGTACAAGATAGCTACCGAACTGCACTGAGAACCATTCCTATATTCTACCTGCAGATGTGTTTCTGAAAACAGTATGGAGGAATCTCCAAAAAGTTAAAAAATAAAACTTGCACATAATACAGCAATTTCACTACTGGGTATTTATCCAAAGAAAATGAAAACACTGATTAAAAAGATATTAATACATACATCTCTGTGTTCACTGCAGCATTATTGACAGCAAGCAAGGTATGGAAGCAACCTAAGTATTCATCAGTGGATGAATGGATAAAGAAGATAGAGTATATATATATATATGAATGTTACTCAGTCAGAAGAAGAATGAAATCTTGCCATTTGCAATAACATGAGTGTACTAGAGGGTATTATGCTAAATGAAATAAGTCAGAGAAAGACAAGTACCATATGATTTCACTAGAAGGTAGAATCTAAGAAACAAAACCAACCAGCAAACTAGAAACAGGCTCGTATATACAGAGAACAAATTGGTGATCACCAGAGCGGAAGGGATCCGGGCTTGGGCAGAATAGGTGAGGGGGATCAAGAGGTACAAACTTCTAGTTATAAAATAAGTAAGTCATAGGGATATAATATACAGCAAAGGGAATATGGTCAATACTATTGTAATAACTTTGTGTGGTGGCAGATTGCACTTACCATTGTGATCAATTTGTAAAGTATATAAATCTTGAATCACTACATGTGCACTTGAAACGAATATAACATTGTATGCCAACTATACTTCAATTTAATTTTTTTATTAAAAATAATATAGATCTGAGTTCTCCAAAGGATGCTTCTGGGTATCACTTTTTACACATCCAGAACGTCTGAACCCAGTTTAAGCTCAGGCTGGAATGTCAGGCATCCACTTAGACAAATGATATGTGCAGCTTGAGGCTCTAGACAATTCCTGAATGCCTTTATTGACCAGGTCTGGGGTCATGATTTGAGGAGTTACTTGAAAACCACCATTCACTTGTCCAAATACAGCAGTTCAAGTGGATGCTGTCATAACATTTGAAAAGTGCTTTGGCATTTACATGAAGAAATTAGAAAGAGGCTCCCTTCCTATGGTCCCTGCAAATAAGGCTCTTTGCTCAACAAACATGCTGTTTGAAGCACAGTTCTTTTAAGCCTTCTGCCCCCTAGAAAGGGCTTCGCAGGGGGCTCAGCAGTAAAGAATCCTTCTGCAGTACAGGAGACTGGTTTCGATCCCTGGGTTGGGAAGATCCCCTAGACGAGGGCATGGCAACCCACTCTAGTGTTCTTGCCCGGAGAATCCCATGGACAGAGGAGACTGGTGGGCTAAAATCCATAGGGTCGCAAAGAGACGCCTGAAGCAACAGAGTATGTATGCACACACGCCCACTAGAAAAGAGGATTCTGATCATCCAGCTTGTATACTGTGATATTGAGTCTGCAGTGATTTGTCCCTATGGCCCTGCTAAACAAGGGCTGAGTCACCCACCAGGTGTGGAAATGTGAGAATGTCACTTCCACATATTTGGTGATCTTACTTGAAGTCATTACTGAGTTTCAACCAATTTTCAAGAGATTTTTTTCCTTCAGTGACCATCCTCAGTGTCATACTACTCTTGTGAAACAAAAGGTCTGAGATTTTTCTTTTCTGACTTTTTTTTTTTTTTTTTTTTTTGTGGAAGGGAAATTAAGCTTTGCGGAAATCTGTGGCTCATTTTAGAAAGAGTCTGCCCTTTAGTACTAACAGGTACGCATAATCTTCAGAGACTCAGACCTGTCACAGGTATTTAGAGAAATATTGAACTTATGATATTATCTAATTAAATGAACGAAAAACTAAGAGTACAACCAACTAAAATTTGGCTTTCCTCTGACCACCCTACTGGAATCACAGTACTTTCAGAGGTCATCCCTTTTTCCCTCCCTACTCTTTGGGAGCAATGTCAACAGTTTTTCTTACATTCTACTACTTCCTCTTCTTTGTTTTTTTTTTTCTTTTTTCATCCTGAGAGCAATATGGTCAAATTGATATTTTAGAAGGACCAGCCCAGTATCTGAGAGGAGAATGGATGGGAGGGCAGACTGGTGGGGGGTGGAATTAGGCTGGGGGCAGATGCCACATCCAGATGAGCTGAGAGCCTGGTTGAAAGAGGACTGGAGGGTCAGGTCAGTAGTACTAGGTACAGGTGTAGCCTCTGGAGATGGATGGGGTGGAGGGTAGATGCAGAGAAGGGGTTGCTGGGGTGGAAATGCCTTTGGGACATCCAGAGAACATGCTCAGAGACAGTTGTCTTGGAGGAACTTGTGTCTGTAAATGGTATGGGTGTTATTCCCTAAAACAGATCTGAGCTTCCCCACAAGCCCCCTTAAGCACTGGGCATCCAGGGTGGAGGGTATAAGGGAAAGCCAATCAATATATAGCACCATTTCCTCTCTAGTTTAAATCATTTCACCCCTTTGAGTCAGTGCTCAGTCTTTGTTTTTAAATTTTAATTTGTGCTATGTACTTAGTCACTCAGTCATGTCTGACTCTGTGGCCCCATGGACTGTCGCCCGCCAGCCTCCTCTGTCCATGGGATTTCCCAGGCAAGAATACTGGAATGGGTTGCCACTTCCTACTTCAAGGGATCTTCCCAACCAGGGGACTGAACCTGGGTCTCTTGTGTCTCCAGCATTGGCAAGCACATTCTTTACCACGGAGCCACCTGGGAAGCTCCACAATTTATTTCTCTCTTCCTTAGGAAGTCCATAGCATCTGATCATATGAGACTCCACCCCCATCTCTATCTCTGTGGGTCACTTTTTGTCTCTGTGTCTTTGAGGAGCAAAGAGAAGGCCCCTGTGCCCAGAGAATAGAGAGCAGGGTTGTGGGGGCCGGTCTCTGCCAGGTGAATCTGGGATATCATAAGAGCCAGACCATGAGGACCTGGCAAGCTATATTGGGAACTTTGGTCCTTATTCTAAGGGAAACCAGAAGCTTTTTGTGGGTCTTGAAAGGGTGACACAGTTCCTGACGTGATTTTTAAAGACCGGAACAGTGTGAAGAATGGAACTGAGCAGAAGCAGGAGCAGACATGGCCAAGCAGTTAGAGGCCGAGGCAACGGGGCGAGGGGACAGCAGCCTCTGCAGCCGCGGTGACGGTGAAGGTGGGTGAAGTGTTAGGAGACAGAATGGGCGGAACCTGGGGACTGTCTGGGTGGGGGTTCCTGAAGGAGAAGGCTAGCATGATTCCAGGGTTTCTGAGAGGAGCAACAGAAGACATGGTAGTCATTGTCTGTGACAGATGAGGAGGAAGGGCAGACTGGGGAGGGTGAGGGTTCTCCTAAATGGCCGCACCCACTTCTCTGGCCCCATCTGCCCGGCCAGTTCTACCTGCCGCTCCCCTTTCCAGATGGTCAACTGCAGCCACAGAGATAACTCAGCCACTGACCACTACGCACGCATGTTCTCCAACCTCAGCTGGGCCTCCTGGCTCTTCGGGAATATTGTATCAATTTCAAATTAAATCTTTTTCTGTTCCTCATATTAAGTTTTAAAAACATTTTTACTCTTTCCATATTTCTTTATTGTAGTTTCAGTAATGTCATTAAAAGCCCTTTAGAAATATAAATGTATTAAAGGAGAAGCATACAATAGCATAAATAGTATATTATCCTAATTATACTATAAATAATATTATGTACTATAAACATTATTATTAATATCTTTTGACCTCCTTATTCTATTCAGCTCCATGGCAACCACAAGATACATATTAGTTCCTGTTGAAAATAGGCTTTTCAAGAAACCCAAACTTGGCCGCCTCGGTCTCCTAGGTCCCAAACCTCCTTACAACATATCTTTCCCACCTGTCACTTGCCTTCCTATTTAAGTTCAATGGCTGTCAGTATTTTTATTTATTTCTTACATTTAGTTTTTATTGGAGTATAGTTGCTTTGTCTCATTGTAATGTGTTAGTTTCTACTGCACAGCAAAGTGAACTAGCTTTATGTAACATATACCCCCCACCCTTTTTTTGGATTTCCTTCCCATTAAGGTCACTATAGAGCACTGAGTTAGGGTTTCCTGAAATATGCAGCAGATACTTTTTCCATATGTCTGGTTCTTTCTTCCCTCCTCAGTTTTAGCAAACTACCTTGGCTCTTAATTTACTTAAAAATATAGAAGCCAAGGATGTGATTTTCCTCAAATTTTCTTACCCCCAGTTTAGAACTTCTCTGAACCTTCATTCATTCTCTTTTCTTTCTTGCCTTGGTGGAAGAAATCTCTCTCTCTCCTTTCCAAGCATTTTTTCTCCCTCTGTGTTCCCATCCCACCCCATTCCACTTTTCCTGGAGCATTGTCTCATAGGCTACCCCCATTTCACATCTCATGTTGAAGGAAATGATGTTTTTCTTTTTCTTTTTTTGAGCCCAGTATTTATACACTCAATGTAGAAAATTTGGAAGATACAGAAAGGAACAAAGATGAGTGCAAAAACCACCCACAATCTCATACAATAGAGAAAACCACATTTGATTTCTAATTTAAAAAAAAAAATTTCTCTTGCTACTGATTCCCTCCCCTCAGCCTGAAAATATGTTCAGTTCTTCTCTTATTTCTCCTCTTGGTTTTCCTATTTCAGTTAGTGGTGTTATCTTTTTTATCTTATTATCATTTATTTAGGCAGGGTAGACAATAGGGAATCATCTTTGAATCTTCAATTTCCTCAATTCAGCATAAAATTCTAATGATAATATTATATTGATTACTTACTTGGGTTAGGCACACTGCTAAGTACATTAGCTGTGTTTTCCCAATCTTTCACTGTACCACATTATTCTTGTTTTACATGTAAGTAAGCAGAAACTTTGAGGTTCACAGCTAAGCAATGAAGTCAGAATTTGAACTCAAGCCTATTTATTTCCAAAGTTTCTGTCATTTCAATTTGTCCTCTCCTGTCTTTTTCCACTACTGTTGCTCTGGGCGAGTGCTAAGTCGCTTCAGTTGTGTCCGACTCTGTGACCCCATGGACTGTAGCCCGCCAGGCTGCTCTGTCCGTGGGATTCTCCAGGCAAGAATACTGGAGTGGGTTGCCATGCTCTCCTCCAGAGGATCTTCTCAACCCAGGGATTGAACCCAGTCTCCTGCAGCTTCTGCATTGGCAGGCGGATTCTTTACCGTTAGCACCTCCTGGAAAGCCCTACTGTTGCTCTAGCTCACATTATCCAATTCCCAAATAGCCAAATCACCTCATTAACAACATTTCCCAATCTTCGTTCACACTCATCATTGGAGATTAGTAGAGGTCTGGTACACTGAATTGCCCTGGTCCCATCAATTCCGTTGTATCTTTACCAAGAAACAGTTGTATTTTATCAGCAAGCCAATCAATGCACTGGTACTGTTCATTATGTTACAGCATTTAATTATATATTATGTAAACCAATGAAACCTTGAGTGTAAAAGAGAGTTGTTCCTATGAAAATTAAGTTGAGATTCTTTGGAAAGACTTGGTGAGAGTGAGTGGCCTGAAAATATTATAATCCAAATCAGTATAGGAAAGGTTAACCAGACATGATTGGGAAAAGTTTGTAAACATATCTTTAAGATTCTGCGCTCAAATTACTTTTTGCTGCAATTTAAAGAAACAGAAGTTTGATGTTGCTCTTATAAGAAAAATGATACAACTCTAATTAGCAGACACTCAGAGGAAGGGCCTTGGCATTTTATTCTATTATACAATTGCTGAAGTGCTCATATATGTCTTAGGTTAAAATATAATATCTAACATAAGTGTGTATAACTTTTTAAAATTCCTTGCCTGTTAAACCAAGTAAGTAAGTGCTAGTTGTTCAGTTGTGTCTGACTCTGCAACCCCATGGACTGTAGCCTGCCAGGCTCCTCTGTCTATGAAATTCTCCAGGCAAGAATACTGAAGTGGGTAGCCATTCCCTTCTCCCCGGTATCTTCTCGACCCAGGGATGGAACCTGCGTCTCTGATGTCTCCTGCATTGACAGGTGGGTTCTTTACCAGCTGAGCCATAGAGAAGCCCTTTAAAAGGTCGTATCATGATAAAAAGAATTATTCCCTTTAGGGCTTGTCATTTTACATAGTCCTTCCATTCAAGAATGGTTCCCATTTTAATTCTAAAGCATGGCACAAATAAATCTATCACAAGAAAGAAACAGACTCATAGATATAGAGAACAGACTTGTGGCTGCCAAGGGGGAGGGGGGAGGGAAAGTGATGGACTGGGAAGCTGGGGTTAGCAGATGTAAGCTATTATAAATAGAATGGATAAACCTCAAGGTCCTACTGAATAGCACAAGGAACGACATTCAATATCCTGTGATAAACCGTGATGGAATTAAAAAGCATATATATATATATGTCACCCTGGGGTGGGATGGCTGCAAATTTATCCTAGGATAGTTCTCATCTTATTAAAACCTTTTAAAATGGGAGCCATTCTTGGAGAAGGAAATGGCAATCCACTCCAGTATTCTTGACTCGAGAATCCCATGAACAGAGGAGCCTGGCAGGTTACGGTAAATGGGGTCACAAAGAGCTGGACTTGACTGAGCAACTAACACTAACATACCTGCCCTTGTCCCTAGGGTAAAGAAGAGAGTGGCCTTACCTGTGATTGGCCAATGGCTGCAGGTGACTCTCCCTGCATCAGGAATGTCATTGTTTTCCTCACTCGCTACAGCCTGAAGATTTGGCAGCAAGGCTGGTGCTTATATAGAGAAGGAAGCTAATTACTTCATTTCATTCTTCTGTTGGAACATTTTCCTACCCACTTACCAATAATCTTCCATTTCCTTTCACAGCTCCTCTCTGAAGAGACCAACAATAGTGCATTCATCAGAAGAGCTCCAGTTGGAGCCCAGGAAGAGACAACGGAAGGCTGGGACCAGGCGGGCTGGCTAGAGGTCAGTGTCCACCAGCTCCTGGCTTATTGGCTCCCAGTCTCTCCAAAGGGGGCTCTTAACAGAGGCGGGTAGAAACTTCCATTTAATTCCATGTGGTATAAAAATGTAATTGTTTCACCCATAAAGGCAGTCATGTTTCTATAACAATGGCTCCATTCAGGGCTTTCAAGAGTCATTACTACAAGTTCTTTTAGGGACTTAAAAGCAATTATTTTCTTGATCTGAAGCAAAAAAAGAATCAGAACACAAGGCTCTCTTTTTCCATTTTTGTTTTCAATAAATAAGGAAAGACATCACCTGAGTGCTTTAATCATGGGCATCTTTGAGATGACAGTGGATGTGGGGCACTAAATTCATCTCTGACCTAAAATCATAGCACTTTAATCGTTTTTGATTCCCTTTCATGGAGAAATTAACAGCTCAATAAGGACAACTCATGGAAAATGCAGATAATAAACCAAGATGTTGGTCCTCTTATCTGCCATCTGGCAACTCTATTAATTGATTTATTTGGCTGCATTGGGTCTTAGTTGTGGCATGGGAAATTGTAGTTGCGTCACTCAGGATCTTTTGCTGTGGTGTACGGACTCTCTGGTTGTGGCTCGTGGGCTGTGGCTCTGTGGCATACGGGATCTCTGTTCCCTGACCAGGGATCAAACCCGTGTTGCCTGCATTGGAAGGTGGGTTCTTGTTTTTTTTTTTTTTTTTGCAAGGTGGGTTCTTAACCATTCAACCACCAAAGAAGTCTCTGTCTGGCAACTGTTGATAATACAAAATGGCTGAGATTTCAAGAAAAGCCTCATCCAATCTAAGGGGGATTCTGTTTATTGTTTTGATTTTTTTAAAAAACATTTCCAGTATATATTTGTAAATTTAAGAGCAGACTTGCCATATATGGGATCTGATCAGCAGGGCTAAAATTGATGGGTGCTCTGATCAACAATCCTTTGCCCTGGCTTCCTCTAATTCATGTATATGGGCTAGTGGAAACTCACTTTCAGAGTAAATAATAGAAAATTAGCAAATAACCTAAATATTCAATCGTAAGATACTAGCTGAAAAATACACATAAAATCATTAAATGAAATTATTAAAGTAATGTTATGTGTGTGTGTGTGTGTGTGTGTGTGTGTGTGCGCGCGCTAAGTCGCTTCAATCTTGTCTGACTCTTTGCCACCCTATGGACTGTAGCCATGGTATATATGTATATAACTACATGAAAAAGCAGGTTAAAAATAAGTATAATATATAGCTCCATTTTTGAAAAATATATGTAAACATACAGAAATATAAACATATGCTATATGTGTGTGTGTGTGTGTGTGTGTGTGTATATACACACACACATGCAGTCCTATATTATCTATTCAGGAAGAAAGATTGGAAGACTACACACCAAAATGTTGACTGTAGTTATCTTCATCTGATAAGTTTATTTATTTATTTATTTTTGGCTGCACTGGATCTTCATTGCTCTGCACTGACTTCCTCTGGTTGTGGTGAGCAGGGGCTCCTCTCTAGTTGCAGGTCACAGGCTTCTCTTTGTGGTGGCCTCTTTTGTTGCAGAGTGTTGGCTTTTGGGCATGCAGGCTTCAGTAGTTGCAGCTTGTGGGCTCCAGAGTGCAGCTCAGAAGCTGTGGCACATGGGCCCAGTTGATTCACCCCATGTGGGATCTAGTTTCCTGACCAGGGATCAAACTCATGTCCCCTGCATTTGTAGGTGGATTCCTAACCACTGGACAATCAGGGAAATCCCCATCTGAAAAGTTTTTGAGTGACTTGACTCTTTCCTTCTGCTGAAGAAAGTGTACTAACTTCTTTGTGTGTGTGTGTATAAGAGAGAAAGAGATAGATTGTTATTTTTTATGTGATTAAAAAAGAGTTAAAACCCTAAATAATGGATTGGGGCTTAAAAATAATTAATAATAGTTACTTTAAAAGAGGTATTTGTGAACTAGAAACTTGAAATATATTGAAAACCACCTAGACAAATTAAAAAGAAAATCTAAACATTCTGAGGACAAAATATTATTGACTCAGTTGCCAGTTTTCCAACAGTAGTAACTATGGCTTTATAACAACATATTCATAAGCCAAAATTAGGTGTTAAAGTGAATCATCGATTTAGAAAGGTAATTATAAAGTAATCCAACCTCACATGTTGATTGCATTCAACAATCCCATTCAGAAGAGCAATATTATATTCCCTTTACTCTAAGCCATTTGTTACTTAAAAAAATAAATGAAAAGTGAAGAAAGCATTAGTCGCTCAGTTGTGTCCAACTCTTTTCAAATGGAATTTAGCCACCAGCTCTTCTGTCCATGGAATGCTCCAGGCAAGAATACTGGCAACTCTTTAAAATACAAAATGCAGTGGGTAGCCATTCCCTTTTCCAGGGGATCTTCCTGACCCAGGGATTGAACCCAGGTGTCCCACATTTCTGGCAGATTCTTTACCATCTGAGCTATCAAGGAAGCCCAAGCCATTTGTTACTACAGCAGTCAAAAGATACAGTGTATAAAGGAATTATACATTTTGGACTCTGAATTAGTTTATTAGGAAAATGTGGGAAAAGAGGTGGGTTTAGATATGGTTTTCTTTCCCTGATTTCTCCCCTTGGAAGAATTATATTCTGGTTAATCCCCAAGGTAAGAGGCCGAGGCTAATATTTATCAACACGTGTTAGAGTGTCTATCAGGAACCATACTGGTACATTTAGCATTCACAACAATCCTGTAAGATATAGGTGTTTGCCATTTAAGAGACCAAGGCTCAGAGAAATGTCCTAACTTCATGGTCACACAGTCAGTAAGGTGGTAGTACCAAGATTCACATGGGGCCTTTCTGACCCCGTAGACTCTGCTGTTTCCAATTAGGCCACAGTTCTAACATTCCATGGTGATAGATTGCATGGTTTTTCAGTATTATTCAATCCCACCTTTCCTATAAGAAGATTATACATCCTGTCCCATTGCCTTTGGGTCTGGCCATGTGGCCTGCTTTGACCACTGGAATGTGAGCAGATAAGATGAACACTACATACTTTAAGAGGTGTCGTGGGTTTCCGTCTACCTTGCTTGCTGTTCTCCCTCTGTCTTATGAATGTTCCAAATAGAGAACCTTCTTCAATATGGGTCCCAGAATGTGAAGGCACCTGGAGCAGAGCCAAGCAGTTTCTAGGAGCTGCCAGCACAGAGCTGCCAAAATACGAGTAAGTGTGTACTCCTTTTCTGTTGCTGCAAACAAATTAACACAAACTTAGCACCCTAAAATCACCATGTATCATCTCCCAGTTTCTACAGGTCAGATGTGTGGGCACGGTGCTCCTGGATACCCTGCTCATCATCTCACTGGGCTGAGATCAAGGCGTCAGCTGCTATTCTCATTTAGGATTTGACGTTCTCTTCAAAGCTCACTGGTTATTGGCAAACTTGTCTCCTTATGATCATAGGACTTAGGTTCTGTTTTCTTACTGGCTATGGGCCAGGGCTTGGCCTCAGTTCCTAAGGGCTCTCCTCGGGCCTTTTTGGTATGGCATCTTTCGTCCTCGGGCCAGTAATGGCACATTGAATCTACACCCTGGCAAGTCTCTGACCAGAAAACACTCTGCTTTTAAAGGGTTCATGTAGTTAAGGGGATCAAACCAGTCAATCCTAAAGGAAATCAACCCTGAATATATTGGAAGGACTGATGTTGAAGCTGAAGCTCCAATACTTTGGCCACCTGATGCGAAGAGCTGACTGATTAGAAAAGACCCTGATGCCTTGGAAGATTGAAGGCGGAAGGAGAAGGGGATGACAGAGAACAAAATGGTTAGATGGCATCACAGACCCAATGGACATGATTTGAGCAAGCTCCAGGAGATGGTGAAGGACAGGGAAGCCTGGCGCACTGCAGTCCATAATGTTGCAAAGAGTCGGACACGACTGAGCAACTGAAGAAGAGCAACAATTAGGTTAGGTCTGCCTTGATAATCTTATCTTCAAGTCAACTGATTCATAAAGAGGAGGTGCCGAGGAAGATAGCAGGACTTGAGCCTGTGCACTGCTGGCTCCATAAGGGGGTCCCCGTGGCGCTCCTGGGGACCCTGGGCAGCGTGGGAAGGAGCTGGGCAGGAAGAGCCCGTGCCAGGACAGGACAGGCAGACAGGTGCACACATGGGGGCTGGACCAGAGGGCAAGGGGCCCAGCGGGACCTGCAGAATCCCTTTGCCATGTAAGGTAACATCATCACAGGAGTAACACCAAGGGATACAGACCATGGCGACAGTCTTAGAACTGTGCATACCACAAAGAGAAAACTGTTTGTGTTGAAAGCCACAGAAATTTTGAAAGATTGATTTTTACAGCTTCATAAGTGACTAATGCAACTGGCTACCTGAAATTGTGTGTCTGTGCATATAGAAAAGGACACAGATCTAAGGGGCAGCTCAATGAACTTTCACAAAATGAATACACCTCTACAACCACCACCCAGATCAAACAAATATACAAAAACAAGCAAATAGACAAAACCCAGAAAATGATTAACAACACAGAAACCCCTTTGCATTTCCTAGACGCTAAAATAACCACGATCCTATCTTCTAACACCATAGGTTATTTTTGCCTGCTTTTGAAATCGTACAAATGGTCTCTGGCTTCCTCCTTTCAATACTACGTCTTTGAATTTCATTCCCTTTGTTGAGTGCAGTTTTAGTTCCCTCCCTGTGTTATATTTCATTATGTGGATTTCCACAATTTGTTTTTACATTCTTCAGTTGTGGACAGGCATTTGGTTGGTCTCCAGTTTTTAGTTGTTACCAATCATGCTACCTAAACTGTTTATGCTGAGATTCTTTCTCTCCCAGTCCCTCTTCCTGCCCCCCTCTCCCTTTTTCTTCCCTTCCTTCCTTCCTTTCTTTCTTTCCTTCCTTTTCTATCTCTTTGTTTTTCTTTCTTTCAGATGTCTTTATATCTTAGATCTAATCTTCCTTCTCCCCAAAAAGGAGAGAATCTAATTTCCTACTGTCAATACCTTTCAAAGTTATTGGCAATTTAAGAAACCCCTCTCTGAAAGATTGTTTGGAAAACCACAGTGAATGGATTCAGACCAAGAATGTGGGAAAATGCAGGAGGGGTAAGTAACAAGGTTTCACACCCTTGGTTTATCTCAGGGCAGAAACTGCTTAGGGGAGACTAGGATCATTTCACCGTCACTCTGAGTGGAGCCATGCAGTGCAGTGGGAAGCAAGGTAGACCAGAAGCTCCATTAAGGGCTCCAAATCGGTCCCTTTTTCGGCCTGACGACCTCGGCAGGATTATCTCTCTGAGCTTCCGTTCCTCCATCTGTCATGGAGACAGTGGTACCTTTCCATTCAGATGTTTCCATTCCTTTCATACTTATACCCCTTATTCAGAAAACAATAACACATTTTGCCCTGGCCCCATTGCACCATCTGTTTTCTGATCTCTGCCTTGCTTGTGTCCCAGAAAACCAGCCTCTGTCGACTGTATCACCTGGTTCTGTTACTGTTTTGCTCTGAACTGGGTTCAGCCAGTGGAAGGCACTGGCAAGGCATTGGAGGGAAAGAAGGGAAAGAGGTTGGGTGATTCTCTTGCACACACACTGCTCCCTCCCTGCCCCACTGTTGTTCTGGAGTCCCCTCAGGCCGCAACACCTTTGTCCCTCTTCTACGTGTTTTTTTTTTTAATTAAAAAATTGTTTTAAGATTTGCCATGTGTTTCATTTTTTGATTGCTTTTTATTGGAGTATAGTTGATTTTGTGCAAACTCCAGGAGATGGTGAAGGACAGGGAAGCCGGGCATGCTGCAGTCCACGGGGTCACAAAGAGTCGGACACGAATGAGCGACTGAACACAGTAGCTGATTTACAATGTGGTGGTAGTTTTTGCCTTGCAACAGAGTGAATCAGTTTGACATATACATGTATCCTCTCCTTTTAGATGCTCTTCCCATATAGGTCATCACAGAGTACTGATCAGAGGTCCCTGTGCTGTACAGTAGGGCCTTATTTTATATATAGCAGTGTTTATGTGTCAATCCCGATCTCCCAATTCTTTCCTCTCCCTCCCTTAACTCCCTGCTAACCATAAAGTTGTTTTCCATGTCTGTGGCTCTATTTGTGTTTTGTAAATATGTTCTTTTGTACCAAGTTTTTTTTTTTAGATTCCACATATAAGTGATACTGTATATTTATCTTTCTCTGTCTGACTTACTTCACTAACAATCTCGAGATCCATCCATACTGCTGCAAATGGAATTATGTCATTCTTTTTTATGCCTGAGTAATATTCCATTGTATGCTAAGTCACCTCAGTCCTGTCTGTCTCTGTGTGAACGCCAGGATCTTCTGTCTGTGGGATTCTCCAGGCAAGAATACTGGAGTGGGTTGCCACTGCCCCCCTCCAGGGAATCTTCTGGACCCAAGGCTCGAACCCACATCTCTTATGTCTCCTGCATTGTCATGTGGGTTCTTTACCCCTAGCACCACCTGGGAAATCCAGTTCAGTTCAGTTGCTCAATTGTGTCCAACTCTTTACAACACCATGAACTGCAGCACACCAGGCTTCCCTGTCCATCAAAAACTTCCGGAGCTTACTCAAACTTATGTCTATTGAGTTGGTGATGCCATCCAACCATCTCATCCTCTTTCGTCCCCTTCTCCTCCCACCTTCAATCTTTCCCAGCATCAGAGTCTTTTCCAATGAGTCAATTCTTAGCATCAGGTGGCCAAAGGATTGGAGTTTCAGCTTCAGTGTCAGTCCTTCCAATGAATATTCAGGATTGATTTCCTTTAGGATGGACTGATTGGATCTCCTTGCTGTCCAAGAGACTCTCAAGAGTCTTCTCCAACAACACAGTTCAAAAGCATCAATTCTTCAGTGCTCAGCTTTCCTTATAGTCCAACTCTCACATCTGTACATGACTATTAGAAAAACCATAGCTTTGACTAGATGGACCTTTATTAATATTCCATTATATGGGTGTATGTATTTGGGTTTCCCTGGTGGCTCAGACAGTAAAGTATCTGCCTGCAATGCGGGAGACAGGGGTTCAATCCCTAGGTTGGGAAGATCCCCTGGGGAAGGGAGTAGCAACCCACTCCAGTATTCTTACCTGGAGATTTCCATGGACAGAGGAACCTGGTTGGTTACAGTCCATGGAGTCATGAAGAATCAGACACAACTGAGCAACTAACACATACACACACACCATCTATAATATACAATATAATATGATATATATATATATATATCTTCTTTATATAAAGATATGCCAAATCATCTTTGTCATCCTTCTGTTGATGGATATTTGGGTTGCTTCCATGGCCTGGTTATTATAAACAGTGCTGCAGTGAACACTGGGGTGCATGTATCTTTTTGAATTATGATTTTCTCCAGATATATGCCCAGGAGTGGAATTGCTGGATCATAAGTTAGCTCTATTTTTAGTTTTTTTAGTCTTTCTTCTACTTTAAAAGTGATTGTGATTTCTCCTTCATTGGTGTTCCACCATCCTTTGCTTCTCAACCCAGTCCTTATCTCTGTAAACAGTCCCTTTATTATACTGTTAGGCTTAAGCCCTTTGAAGTGGATACTTGCAATGTCCCTGATACTGGAGGAGGGAGCCCTATGATATTGTCAAACATGATGGGGAACTGGAAATAGCGTCAAAAGCTGGGAGCCAAAGAAAACCAGGGATTTAAAGAACCAGAGAGATGAGATAGAGGAGTGATGAATCATAGAGTCATATGAGCAGTTTCTGCAGTCTCTCTTAAGTTCTTTACCTGTGTGGCATTTAACTTCTGTGAGTTAATATAACTACTTAATCTAGAGGTGAGGAAACTATGCCTTCGAGTGGTTAAGTAATTTCTTGACATCATTCTTTCATAACTGACAGAGCTAAGATTTGAATCCATGACATTTTACCTCCCAAACCTCTGCTCTTAAACAAAACAGAAATTTACTTTCTATTGCAGAAACAAGAGCTGTGGTTGACTGCTAGCTCTACATACTTTCAAGACTTAGTATGCAGCATAACTGTGTCTTGAAGACACAGAAATGGGACAGATAATTTGAAGATACTTAGCAAGTTTCTGCAAGTGTTAATGAGTACAGAGTTGGAAGGTCACAATGTGAGCAGCTGGCATCTCTTCTCTGTCACTTCCTGGTCCCCAAGCTTTGACAACTCCTCATTGACCCCAAAACAAGATGCAGCCTCCTTTGCTTGCCCTTTAGGGTTTTCTGCAATCAGACTGCATCTCTCTTTGGGGATGACCTCCTGCCCATCACATACTCAACTTGCTTCGATCAAACTGACTTACTCTTTGTGGTTCACTTGTTTCTTCATCAAGTTGCGTTCTCTCTATTTTTCTTCTTTGAAATTCTCTTAAGCCTTTTTGTCCCACTTAAAAGTGACTTCCTCCAGACAGATATTTTCTTATCACCTCCCTCCTCTGAACATTGACAGCTTTGTTTACGCTACTTTCTCTGCACATTTATGCTACTTGGACTTCTAGTTGTCTACATTCATCTCTCTTAGACATTAGGAGCTTAGAGGATGAGGAACACTAAGATGAGGAAAACAGAACCCCTACCCACAAAGTGGTAAGAACACAAAGAACTATAAATATCAATGCCTCTGTGTATTTGGGGATTTTACTTTAGGCTACTGATAAGGATATGTAAAAGAGTTAATGTTCATATATATCTGAGGGAATCAGGGAAGGTTTCTTGGATAAAAATACATTTGGTATGTTCCTGGAACTCTGGTTGGGCTGTCCTCCATCATAAGTTGAGGAGGACATTCTTGGGAGAGACAAAGTGTTGCTTTCCTTGTGCATCCCAGTATCTCTGATGATTAATGAACCTAGTAACAGTGTCTATCATTTACTGAGTGCTTAATAGATGCCAGGCATTGTGTTACGTGCTTTTTGTACATTATTTCATCTAATTCTCATGAGAGCAGCCCCGTTTTACAGATGTGAAATACCAAGGCTTAAAGAGATTTGGTAATTTGTCCAAAGTGGCCCAGTTAGTAAGAGGCAGAACTAAATCTTATACCTGTATTTAACTGATTAGAAAAGTCCAAAAGATGAAATATGAGGCCACATTGCCTTTCTTGTTACAACTTGATATGATATATAATCCTTATTTATGAATCTACCACCAATATTACAGAGAAAATTCAAATCCTCAAAGAACCATATGAAGCCAACATAATCCTCACATAATATTTATAAACTGACAGATTTTAAGGAATCTAATTATTTACAATGTGTCTCTGACAGTTTTTCTTTGAGAGTTCTACATTTTTAAAAATAATATTTCAAAACAACGTTCCGTTTATCTTCTTTAGATTGATGCATTAAAATTACACCTCTTTAATCTGTGGTACCTAATTAATTCCAAAGTGTCTTTGGTTTTCTCTTGAAGTATTTTCTAAAAATAAAATATGGTCCCACAGTAATTATGTTAGTCACCACTCAAATCATGGTCTCTATTTAAATTCAAAACTGTATCTAGTAAGTTTTAAAAAAACTTGGTCTTTGATATTTTTATCAGGATAAAAACTGTCACAGTGCCTTCCAAATCTACGAATGAAATTAAATTTGGAGTTTTGAAACTGCCATGCATTATAGGATATGGGTGAAGTTACCAAAATCAGTGAGAGTGCATTTTCCAGATGCTCAAGCAATGAGCATTAGCACTGGAGTTTCCTGGGTGCAAGTTATAAACTAGTACAAGCAGAGAAAGAAATCTCAGTATTTTTTTTCATAATTCATAAACCCCTTTTCCCTGCTGTTATGAAATGTTTCTGTGCCCTGCATGAGAACAGTAATGAATTTTCATATTAACAACATATGATTACACATCAAGATGTTGACAAGTATGTGACTCAAAGTCTTCAACCCCAGGATGAATTAAGGGGCAGCGTCCATATTGCACTCTGTTAGAAATAGAGAACCCAGATCAGTGAACAGATTGCTAGCAAAATCTGCTAAAGAAGTGAGAGAGAAGGAGCCTTCCAGGGGTACGTTGTTTTCCACCGATAGGCAGAAGAATGGCAGATGTTCACAGGTGTGGCTCCACCAAATACAGTGCTCTTTCTCAGGCCTCCTGTTGGATGCCTCGCATTGGTGCAGAGAAGCAGCTTTGGAGAACTATAGGAAATGTTAAAGCTTTACTAGAGACTCCAGTGCTAAAGATTTGGGGGAAGACGTCACATCTGAAAGACATAAAATGTGGAACTGTTGGGGTTTTGGTTCTGTTTAGTAGAACTAACAGTCACCAGAAACAAGAGGACAGTGGAAAATGGAATCGGTGCAATTTTATCGAATCATTGTTGTATGCATGCATCAACATATGAACTTTTGGGCAATTAACAAACAGTATGGGCTTCCCTGGTAGCTCAGCTGGTGAAGAATCCACCTGAAATGAAGGAGACCCCGGTTGAATTTCTGAGTGGGGAAGATCTGCTGGAGAAGGGATAGGCTACCCACTCCAGTATTCTTGGGCGTCCCTGGTGGCTCAGCTGGTAAAGAATCTGCCTGGCGTGCCGGAGACCTGGGTTGGATCCCTGGGTTGGGAAGATCCCCTGGAGAAGGGAAAGGCTACCCACTCCAGTATTCTGGCCTGGATAAGTTCATGGACTGTATAGTCCAGGGGATCACAAAGAGTCGGACTCAACTGAGCAACTTTCACCTTCCAGATCACATATTCTTGTTAAGATATGTAGAAGGCTGAAAACATCTCCCAGAATGATCACAATTGTCTGCTGTTATGCTTGGCAGGAATTGGACTATAATATGGGTAAAAGTTTGATTTGTTTAAACTATTTTTCACTCCCTAGAAAATACCTCCAGCATCATGAACGTCTGTAGGCTGATAAATACAATGTATCTTACGGAACAAGACTCAGGATGACCAGCCTTCCTGGTTTGTCTGGGACTGGGGAGTTTCCCCAGGATGTGTGGCTTTCCATGCCTCTGAAACCACCTGGGGTAGTACCAGGCATGCATGGATGGTTGGTAAACCAACAATAAAATCAAATGTTTCACTTTCTGTTTCATATGCTAAATTGATATGAAATTAAAAAGTGCTAAGAACGACAACAACAACAACAAAAACCAGCTCTTTTATTTTTAAGCCACTAACTTCTATTCCTTTTTTAAAAATTTTATTTATTTATTTTGGCTGCAGTGGGTCTTAGCTGCCTGCAGAGTATCCTTTGCTGAGCATGGAGGCTTCTTTCCTAGTGGTGGTGCAGAGGCTCAGTAGTTTCAGCCGACAGGCTTAGTTGCCCCACAGCATGTGGTATCTTAGTTCCCTAACCAGGGAATTGGAAGGTGGATTCTTAACCACTGGGCCACCAGGGAAGTCCCTATTTAATTTATTACTATTATTGATTTGTTGGAAAACTGAATTTTTTTTTTTTTAGAAATAAAGTAATGCAATAAAATGTTACCTTCTATTATGAACTGAAGATTTTTTTTTTTTTTTTTGAACTGAAGATTTTTAAAAATAGCTTATACGGAATGATTCAATCATTTCATTATATTAAAGCATATCAAAGCTGTTGCTGTAAATATAGAACAAATAAATAAGCCAAGTCAAAAAAGCAGGCAATGAAATGAGTCCTGAAAACTAATACAGTGAAAGAGAAGATGTGGCTATACGAGAGAGAGCTGTTGCATTGGCGATGTTCGTTATTCTGATGGGAGTTCTGTACTGGGATGCATTGAAGGACTGAAAGAAGCTGAGAAGCAGCGTCTTACTGGAGTTACAGCAGACAGCTGTGTCTTGGGATGAAAGGAAGTGATGGGAGGAGTTGAGCCGCTCTGTGCCACTTCCTTGTACATGGGCCTCCTTGGCAGAGGACAAGCTGCAATTGAAGTGGGAAGAAGAGCAGGATAGAATATGAAAATGCATACCAACACCTGAAGATCCTTTTTGTACTTCAGAGCAGGGCTTCAGGCATTTCTGATTATTGCATTAGAACTTAATAATAGCTGAGTGGTTTTAAAAATACATTTTAGAAAGAACATCACACATGTTCATTCTAATTTAAAATATAGGGTGTTCTACTTTCCTTCCTTGCTTTTATACTGTGCTAATTGTACCTAAATGTACCTCATTAACTTTTGTCAAATGAGTGAAGCTGGATACAAAGCAAGATGGCAATCATGGTTAAGGTTTTTTTAAAAGGCATATTTTATATACATCAAGAAGAAATAAGTAAATTAAATTTACTAAATATTATTAGTGTAAGCTATTTCCAGGTTGGAAAATAACAAATTTTAATTTTACTTTGTGTTATTTCCCCTTTCTCTAAAATGAACATGTATTATTTTCGGAGTGGAACTGATAGTCTTTCAATAAACATTCTTTTTCAAGAAAAATGAAACATTTTGATTACTTTCATATTTATTAGAGAAAGTGATAAAGTGAGAAGCATTTCTTAACTATTTCCTACAAATAAAGAAGAAGGCATGATCAATACCCCCAAAAACTATAAAACATATCAGGAAAAGCAGATTGAACCTGAAAAAAGAAAAATCATAAGTATTAGGTTGTGATAATAAAAGTCAGTATTATTCAAATTCATTCACTAAAAAAGCAGTTTTATGGGGACTTCCCTGACCATCCGGTGGTAGAGAATCTGCTCTGCAGCACAAGGGACCCTGGTTCGATCCCTGGTTGGGGAACTAAGATCTCACTTGCCACAGAGGAACTAAATCCTGGGATGCAGCCCCTGAGCCTGCACACCTCAAGGAAAGATTCCTGCCTGCTGCAACGAAGACCTGATGCAGCCAAATAAATAAATAGTTTAAAAAAGCAATTTTAGTATTCTTTTGTGCTATGTCCTACATCATACATATATTGAATAAAAACCACTCATTAGCATACCTCTTCATCTTGGAGTACAGAATATGTTCCAGAAACTGCCCCTGCCACCCACCCCGCCACCCCGCCATAAAAGCTTTATACATAGCTTCCCAAAACAGTATCTAGTCTAAAATAATCCAATTTACCTCAATCACGGATGAATGTTCATCCTCTCTTCAGTCGCTTCCAACTCTCCATTTGTCATTCATGTCACCAATAGGTGTCTGTGTTAAATCTCCCTATTTTATAGAGTCACTGGAAAACCAAACCAAATGGAGAAGAAGAAAAGGAGAACATTTTCCGAGTTTTAATATCATCTTTGGATTCTAACTGGATCTACTTTGCTTACAATTCTAATCATTTGGGTCAGTCATTTTCATTTTGAGCTGAGATAGATTACCTGTATTGTGATGCTTCTCTTTACTCATCTGTAAAATGGAAATAAAGCTGATCACACAGAATAAAGATGATGCTGTATCTTCCACTTGCTGAGAAATATTACATTGTCTGAAGTCTTTGTCAGAAAATTAAACATCAAACAATTATAATGATTGATCACTACATTTTTAACGGGTAAGAGAGCCTCTTTTTTTCTGTACCCAAATAAGTGGAAAAATAAAAAACAAAAACTGTTCTCTAAATAGAACAACCAAAAATTGTTTTTCACCTTCCCTAAGAAATCAAACTTGTTATCATTACCACGGCAACAAGTTGTCAGTCCGAAAGACTGGAGTTTCTCTGGCCTGCCTGCTTATTGAGCAGAAGGAAATAGAACACTTTATTAGTATTATTTTATTTTAAAATAAAAAATCATCGATGTGTTGAACTTCCCTATTGGTCCAGTGGTTAAGAATCCACCTGCCAATGCAGGGGACATGGATTTGATCAGGTCCAGGAAGATTCCACATGCTGCAGGACAACTGAGCCCACTTGTCACAACTACTGAAGCCCGGGCGCTCTAGAGCCCATGCGCAGTAACTAGAGAAGCCGTCTTAACAAGAAGCAACTAGAGGGCAGCCCTAGCTTGCCACAGCTAGTGAAAGCCCTCACATAGCAAAGAAGACCCAGTATAGCCCAAAATAAATGAGTAAAATTTAGAAATTAATGTCTTTATGTTCTTGAATGGTCAGAATACACACAGAGTAATAAGAACCACATTGCAAAAGGAATTTTGGCAGGGGTACTAACTAAGGGAGCTAGGCTCAAGTCACAGAATTTGCCATCTGTGACCTGCTGGTGGCTGGACAGTGACCTCCTGGCTATCCTGACTGGACTCTGAGTCCCTTCACTTGGCCTTGTTTCCCTGTCTCTGGTGGGAAATACTGGGTCAGTGACAACATGTGTATGAAAATCCATTTTCTCACCAGTCAACAAGTGCTTATTCAATGCATACTATCAGGCTGGTGCAAAAGTAATTGAGGTTTTTCGCTGTTGACCTTTGCCATTTGATATTGGAATACATTCTTAAGTAAATGTGGTTATGCTATACATCATGGGCTTCCCTGGTGGCTCAGGTGGTAAAGAATCTGCTTGCAATGTGGGAGACCCAGATTCTATCTCTGGGTTGGTAAGATCCCCTGGAGGTGGGAATGGCTACCCACTCCAATATTGAGAATTCCATGGACTAGAGGAGCCTAGTGAGCTGCAGTCCATGGGATCATAAAAAGTCAGACATGACTGAGTGGCTAATACTTTCACTATATATAATTTTAATGCACATTTCTTGCTTTTTGTTTTTTTTTCTAATGACATTACATGCTGTGTATTTTATATGTATTTGAGACTGTGGAAATGATATTAGACAAAAAGTAATTCAAGCGATTTTCTTATTCAAGTTCAAAATGGGTTGTAAAGCAGCAAAGACAACTGACAACATCAAAAACACATTTGACCCAGGGACTGCTAACAAACATACAGTGATCAAGAAGTGGTTCAAGAAGTTTTGCAAAGGAGACAAGAGCCTTGATGATGAGGAGAACAGTGGCTGGTCATTGGAAGTTGACAACAACCATCTGAGAGCCATCATTGAAACTGATCCTTTTACAGCTACACAAGACGTTGCTGAAGAACTCAACATCAACCATTCTACAGTCATTTGGCATGAACCAAATTGGAAAGGTGAAAAAGCTCCATAAGTGTGTGTATTGTGAGTTGACCACAAATCAAAAAAATTGTCATTTTGAAGTGTCATCTTCTCTTATTCTATGCAACAACAACAAACCATTTCTCTATTGGATTGTGATGTGAAGAAAATGGATTTTATATGACAACTGGCAGTGACCAACTCAGCTCAGTGGTTGGGCTGAGAAGAAGCTCCAATGCACTTCCCAAAGCCAAACTTGCACGAAAAAAAGGACATAGTCATTGTCTGGTGGTCTGCTGCCCATCTGATCCACTATAGCTTTCTGAATCCCGGTGAAACCAATGCATCTGAGAAGTATGCTCAGCAAATCGATGAGATGCAGTGAAAACTGCAACACCTGAAGCCAGCATTGATCAACAGAACGGGCCCAATTCTTCTCCACAACAAAGCCCAACTGAACGTTGTACAACCAACACTTCGTAAGTTGAACGAATTGGGCTATGAAGTTTTGCCTCATCCTTCATATTCACCTGACTTCTCATCAACTGACTACCACTTCCTCAAGCATCTCAACAACTTTAGGCAGGGAAAACACTTCCACAACCAGTAGGAGGCAGAAAATGCTTTCCGAGAGTTCCGGAGGCATGGATTTTTACACTATAAGAATGAGCAAACTTGTTTCTTGTTGGCAAAAATGTGTTGATTGTAATGGTCCCTATTTTGATTAATAAAGATGTGTTTGAGCCAGATATAATGATTTAAAAGTCATGGTCCAAAATCGCAATTATGTTTGCACAAATCTAATACCTACCAGGTACCATTTCAGGACTGGACATGATGTTTGAACAAACAGACAAAATTATTCCCACCATGGGCTCACTTTCTTGTGGGGAAAAACAGGCCAAAACCAAACAGATAAACCAAAACATAATATCAGATAGTAATAGAAACCACCAAGAAATATAAAGCATATTAAGACAGTAGTAGGAAAATTTTTGAAGGAAGAGGGAAATACTGAAAAACTAAAAGCTTCCAGAAAACCATAATATTTTAATGCATGTACAACTAGGCCTGATAGATGTAGCTATTACACATGAATGTACTAATATATCAGTCATTTTTTAAAAGCAAATACAGATTGAATAGGACCCTCTGTTTGTTAGGTACTGGGATCATTGCTGAGAAAAGTGAGACAGACTCAGTTCTAGAGCTTAAAGTATTTCAAGCTCAAATACTGCTAGTGAAAGCCCCAAATTTGAGATCTTCAATTCTCTTAGGACTGTATATTTTATCCCTCTTGAGTAAATTCCTTTAAAGTTTTCCAAGTATGCTTTTAAAAAAAGAAATTATTTTTAATTGGAAGATAATTGCTTTACAATATTGTGTTGGTTTCTATTGATGTATTAATAGCAACATGAATTGGCCATAGGTATATGTATGTCCTCTCCCTCCTAAATCTCCCTCCCGCAAGTATGCTTTATTGCTCTAAAAAATGCCTTTTAGGATATTCTTATGTAGTTTCTTACCAAAAAAAAAAAAGAGAGAGAGAGAGAGAAGACTTAAAACTTTTCATTGTCTGGCTTACCATTTTACATAGCAAGTTTTTTTTGTAGAACTCAAGATTCTTGAGAGTCCCTTGGACTGCAAGGAGATCAAACCAGTCAATCCTAAAAGATTTCACCCTGAATATTCCACCCTGAGTATTCATTGAAAGGACTGATGCTGAAGCCGAAGTTCTGATACTTTGGACACCTGATGTGAAGACCTGACTCTTTGGAAAAGACCCTGATGCTGGGAAAGATTGAGGGCAGGAGGAGAAGGAGATATCCGAGGATGAGATGATTAGATAGCATCATCAACTTAATGGACATGAGTTTGAGCAAACTCTGGGAGATAGTGAAGGACAGGGAAATGTGGCATGCTGCAGTCCATGGGGTGGCAAATAGTTGGACACAACTTAGCAACTGAACAAACAGAAGAAAATATACGTGGATTTTGAAAGAATTTGAACAGTTTTGTGAAAAGCAGAGTCATTCTTAGCAACAAAGTAATGCTGAAAGGTTTGGAGTGTACACTCTGCTAAGGAGCCTATAAAAAACAGAGTTTGCGCCTTGGGATGAAGAACTGGGCAAGCCATGCAGTTGCGGAAGGACAACCAAGCCCTCCCTCTCCTGCTGAGGTTGTGCTGGCAACAGATAAGAGAACTTCAGGAATACTGGACCACCCAGTGGGGCAATTGCTGTGTTCTTATCTGATTGTATTTATTCTTTATTGTCTCATAAAGGACCTTTCACCAACTTGGCAACTTTGCCAGATAACACGTAGGCACTGTATTTTTATGTGGCCATAAAACAACATCAGTGATTGCAGTAAGCACACTTAACTGCTTTTTGGATGATCAGTGCTCAGCATGGATTATAATTGTTTGCTTTCTATATATGGAATTTTAAAAGATGGTAACGATAACCCTATATGCAAAACAGAAAAAGAGACACAGATGTACAGAACAGACTTTTGGACTCTGTGGCAGAAGGCGAGGGTGGGATGTTCTGAGAGAATAGCATTGAAACAAGTATACTACCAAGGGTGAAACAGATCACCAGCCCAGGTTGGATGCATGAGACAAGTGCTCAGGGCTGGTGCACTGGGAAGACCCAGAGGGATGGAATGGGGAGGGAGGCGGGAGGGGGGATCGGAATGGGGAACACATGTAAATCCATGGCTGATTCATGTCAATGTATGGCAAAAACCACTACAATGTTGTAAAGTAATTAGCCCCCAACTAATAAAAATAAATGAAAAAAAAAATGGTTTGCTTTCTTTACCTGGATTGAAGACCATATTCTGAGATGCTTTGTAAATAATTCTGAGATGTTTAGTAAATACTGTATGCAGCAACATAGAAATGTTTGTTTTACAGCGGTAGACAGGGTTGAGCAAAACAGAGCATTCACAGCAGAACTCTTGGGAAATGCGGAGTCTAGAAACTTGCAGTTGCATTTGTAAGTGTTGAAAGCTATACTCTTCCTCCTCTAAAGTTTTGTTTTTTGTTTGTTTGGTTGATTGGTTTTGTTTGTTTGCTTTGTTTTGCTTCAAGCGCTTGTTAGTCTTCAGACCATCAGGATGATATCCTGTTGCCACTGGGTGAATCTTGCTCTCCCAACTGGAACACGACTGTGTTGTGTGAGGGGCCTTTGAGAATCTCATCAAGGTGAACAGTTGATAAAGTTGAGACCTGCCGCACCTCTGATGAAAGCTTAGGGAAAAGCTATTCATGTAGGAGCTTGTCCGTCTCTGGGCTTTGTGCCCAGGCCTCTCTTTTTCACTCTCAGTCTTACATGTACCCCCATTAATTCTCTACACAAGAGGCGTTTTTGGTCCTTTCCAATTCAGAGGATATTGTAATAGGGGCGCCATTAGCACATGTTTTGGGTGGTGGAACACCGTGGTTCCGCCCCTTTCTTCCAACAGAACAGCCTGTACCGAGGCAGGCGGCAGCAATCCTTTGGAAGATGCTGACAGTCAGTTAATTAATGGCAGAACCCACGTGTGCATAGGGGGTATTATGACATGTTCCCTCTGAAAGATTATTTCTACTCAAAGTCAAAATGTTAATAAGCTAATGAGCCTGACTATGATTTTTTTTTTCAGATTTGGAGACTGATTTTAATTGCAGTATATCAATAGAATCAACACATTCTCATTTTCCTTTCTATATTCATTAATTTATTTTGAAATGCACAGATTGTGGAGATTGTGTAAACTATAACTTACACCATCTCAGCATTGCCCTGTGCTTGCTACAGGTTCACAGCATTGATCTGCCTCTTTCAAGTTCTTTTTCTTAATTTACAGCCTTGCCTGAATATGGGCTCTTTTGCCTTTCTTTTCTATTTATTCGCCTTCCACGAACCAGACCAAGGCTCAGCTGTTTCCTTTAGTTGCCATTCAGCCCTCAGAAATCAAGGTTCTACTTTGATTTTTTAAATACTTGTCTGCCTTCCATACTTGACCGGTTTAGATTATTTTGGTTGGGTCATCATGACATGCTGCATCATTTCTTAAGTTGTTTTCTTACATCCTTGCCTGCAATTCTATTTGATTAGATATAAGTAGATGAGTCATTTTGCCTGTTGTTGTTTAGCTGCTAAGACAGGTTTGATTCTTACAGTCCTGTGGACTGTAGCCCACCAGGCTCCTCTATCCATGGAATTCTGCAGGCAAGAATACTGGAGTGGGTTGCCATTTCCTCCCCAAAGGAGGAATAAAATCTGCTCTCTTGTCAGGTGTGTGTGTGTGTGTGTGTGTATGTGTGTGTGTGTGTGTGTGTGTGTGTGGTGAAGGCTAGTGGTGGTGATGGGGTGAAGAAGAAAATTTGGGGAGAAAAAACCTTCACATGACTATGATATTAGCAGCTCCCCCCAGTCCGAGGAAGGATTCTCCCGTTGAGATTTCCTAGAAAATACAGAGACTCCCCAAAATGCTTACAGACCACCCTAGGTTTCTCTCCGAATCCTGACATTCTTAGGGCTACTTGGCAAATAAAAGCAAAGAGATCTCTGAAAATAAGAATTTGCTTTGCAAAAGCCCCACACCTGTCCAGATTGATTTTCTTTTTTTAATTAAAAATTTTGTTTTAAATTTCAGGCTGGTCAAAGTAGCTAGTTTTTTCAAATCTCCCCAGGAGCCTATATCATGTGGGGAGAAGGGATATAATGGGCAGAGAGAGGGATGATATAGACGTTCACATGTGGTTGATTGAAAATATATGTGGGTGAGCAGGTTAAAATCTTTCTTTTCTTTGACAGTGAGTGATCTGTACACAGTAGACACTCAGAAAACATTTAATTTAAACATATTTAATATTTAATGGTTATTACTTACCAAAAAAGCTTTTTGGTAGCGATAAAAATACATGTTGAGTCAACTGAAAAGTTCATTTGGGTTTTCCTATAACATCATCCAAACAAACTGTTTGGCCAACCCAAGATAAGCTAAAATGTTTTAAAATAACTTCCAGAACGTTGTGTAAGTAACAATCAGGCAGAGATAGACCAACCAGTGCTCAGCAAGCCCCAAGAAAGGGCTGGAATGAGGAATACAGGAAAATCCTGCTTAGCACGTTCTTCAGGGGCCACTACCTGGCTGGTGAGCTGGCATCGCCAGTGTCCCACCCTAATTTGGTTTCATGACCCCAGGCTTTAAAGGGTCACCTTGAAAGGTGATCTCAGCACCAGGTGCCATGGTCACTGACCTGGCATGGCCTCTCCCAACTCTGCGTAGGCCCCGGAGCTAAGGAAGCTTTCACACTCCCCGATCCCGGTAACTCTGTGGGTGTCCCTGTCCTGGTCGGATCTGCCTGCAGGCTGTTGTTCTTGCTGACCCACACATAACAGGAAGCATGAAATCAGGCAGAAGCTATTTGCCTCTGTGCTCCTCCACATTCCTCAGCACCCCCTCCTCTGTTTCCCAGGAAAGCATGTCTCCCGGAGGTGCGGTCTGGCCAAGGACCAATGCCCATCAAGCCAGAACAGAAAGAAGCTGGGGAATTTTGCTCTCTCCTGATCCTCCCAGCCCAACCTCAGCCAATGAGGCCTTGAGTCAGTCCGGCAAATGTGCTGGACAAGAGATGTCAAAACCTGGGGATAGTCAATATTTGACCTGTGCCATTTCAGCCCCTTCTGGATGACTATTTATGCCCTAATAGGGACTTCCTTGGTGACTCAGACAGTAAAGCGTCTGCCTACAATGCAGGAGACCCAGGTTCAATACCTGGGTCGGGAAGACCTCATGGAGAAGGAAATGGCAACACACTCCAGTATTCTTGCCTGGAAAATCCCATGGACAGAGGAGCCTGGTAGGCTGAGAGAATTCACTTTCACTTTCTTTTTCACTTTATGCCCTAATAGGGCTCCCCAGGTGGCGCTAGTGGTAAAGAATCCTCCTGCCAATGCAGGAGACTCAAGAGATGCACCTTCCATCCCTGGGTCAGGAAGGAGGAAATGGCAACCCACTCCAGTATTCTTGCCTGGAAAATTCCATGAACAGAGGAGCCTGGAGGTCCACAGTCCATGGGGTCACAAAGAGTTGGACATGACTGAGCACACAGCACATCCTTCCTTACTCTCAGCTCAGCTGATTTTACTCAACCCTGTTGCATTGTCTCCAGTCTTTCAACAGTCTGAATTCAACAGACTGAATTCATGGTGGAGCCATGAATTCAGGAGTCCCACTCCCTGGAGTCTTGCTTCTTCTTGCTTCTGTGCTCCAGTGGGTATCTACCTATGCTGTACTAGAACTTGATGTGGGGTCACACTCACTTTTTTTTTTTAGAGTTTCTGTACTATACAGTAGATTCTCATTAGTTATCTATTTTATAAATAGTAGTGTATATATTGGAGAAGGCAATGGCACCCCACTCCAGTACTCTTGCCTGGAAAATCCCATGGATGGAGGAGCCTGGTGGGCTGCAGTCCATTGGGTTGCTACGAGTCGGACATGACTGAGCGACTTCACTTTCACTTTTCACTTTCACACATTGGAGAAGGAAATGGCAACCCACTCCAGTGTTCTTGCCTGGAGAATCCCAGGGACGGGGGAGACTGGTGGGCTGCCATCTATGGGGTCGCACAGAGTTGGACACGACTGAAGTGACTTAGCATCAGCAGCAGTGTATATATGTCAGCACCAATCTCCCAATTCATTCCATCCTTCCTCTTCCCCCTCTTGCTATGCACTCATTTGTCCTCTGTGCTGTGCTGTGGCTAGTCACTCAGTCTTGTCAGACTCTGCAACCTCATGAACTGTAGCCCACCAGGCTCCTCTGTTCATGGGGATTCTCCAGGCAAGAATACTGGAGTGGGCTGTTATGCCTTCCTCCAGGGTCATTTGTCCTTTCAGTTCAGTTCACTCAGTCACGTCCAACTCTTTGTGACCCCATGGACTGTAGCACACCAGACTTCCCTGTCCATCACGAACTCCCAGTGAGTTCTTCTCATAGGTGGTCAAAGGATTGGAGTTTCAGCTTCAGCATCAGTCCTTCCAGTGAATATTTAGGATTGATCTCCTTTAGGGTGGACTGATTGGATCTCCTTGCTGTCCAAGAGAATCTCAAGAGTCTTTTCCAACACCACAGTTCAAAAGCATCAATTCTTTGGCGCTCAGCTTTCTTCATAGTCCAACTCTCACATCCATACATGACCAATGTAAAAACCATAGCTTTGACTAGACGGACCTTTGTTAACAAGATAGTGTCTCTGCTTTTTAATATGCTGTCTAGGTTGGTCATAAGTTTTCTTCCAAGGAGCAAGCGTCTTTTAATTTCATGGGTGCAGTTACCATCTGCATTCATTTTGGAGCCCAAGAAAATAAAGTCTGTCACTGTTTCCATTTCTTCCCCATCTATTTGCCATGAAATGATGGGGCCAGAAGCCATGATCTTGGTTTTCTGAATGTTGAGTTTTAAGTCAACTTTTTCACTCTCCTCTTTCACTTTCATCAAGAGGCTCTTTAGTTCTTCTTTGCTTTCTGCCATAAGTGTGATTGTGATGTTATCTGCATATCTGAGATTATTGATATTTCTCCCGGCAATCTTGATTCCAGCTTGTGCTTCATCCAGCCTGGCATTGTACATGATGTACTCTGCATATAAGTTAAATAAGCAGGGTGACACAATGCAGCCTTGATGCACTCCTTCCCCAATTTGGAACCAGTCTGTTGTTCCATGTCCAGTTCTAACTGTGCTTCTTGATTTGCATATAGATTTCTCAGGTGGTCTGGTATTTGTCTTCTATGTCTATCTATTTCTACTTTGCAAGTAAGCTCCTCTGTATCATCTTCACACTCACTTTTCAAACATATCCAAGCTATTGGCTACTTTCTGGGAGGTCAGAGCCATCTCTGGTTCAGTTTTCAGAGCTGGAGCTCTTGTTTCCTCTTCTTGCCTACTGGTGTTTGCCTCCGAGGTCCCAGCATACATTCACACATCTGTGTGCAGGGTAAGAGCACACACCCTTCTTCTGCCTGTTAGAACTCTAATCTATCTAGATCTTATGCTGCCCCTCGCTGGCTGGAGTCCTTGCCAGTTCTCTCCTGCTTGTCCAGCTCCCTGCACCTGATGCTCCTCTCCTGTAACTAGTTAGGTCCTGGCAGGACAGATGGTCCTTTCAGGTCATTCCTGTTCTTAGTGATGCTTTACTTACCAATCAGCGTCCTAGTTTACTCCATTATCTTCACATAACCAGGTGAATCTGCTCAAACTGCATCAAGGATATTCATGCTCAATAAATATTTGTTGCCATTGATTTGATTTGCCCAATTATTGTGTGCCTTGTAAACTGTGTTCTCTCAAAGAAACTCAATGAAAATGAACTGAGCTAAGACAAACAAATTGGGTGACAATGTTAGTCACTTAATCATGTCCGACTCTTTGCAACCCCATGTACTGTAGACCTCCAGGCTCCTCTGTCCATGGAATTTTCTGGGCAAGAATATTGGAGTGGGTAGCCGTTTCCTTCTTCAGGGGATCTTCCTAACCCGGGAATCGAATCTGGGTCTCCCACATTCTAGGAAGGCTCTTTACTGTCTGAGCCACCATGGGTGATAGTCAATGGCTTTAAAATGGACTTATAAAAAATATCAACAGAAAGTTTCTTTATGTAGTGTTCTGGTGCATTTCTAACTACTGACAGAAAGAGGGATAGAGAAACAGTGTCAGGAATGGTACTGGCAGACAATTAAGCAGACATAAAGACAAAGTATATTTAAGCCAGTAAGAGTTGATTGCCTGAATTTTATTCAGCCACAGCTAGTCAGTAAGAGCTATATTAAAGAAAGCTTCATTATAGGCTAATTTGTATATCACAGATGAAATTGTCTCTATTCTTAAACCTACAACTTCATGTCCTCTTAATGCTGGAACAAAAGTAAGCCACTGTCCATCTCATCCTCCATTTCTTTGTTTTTAATATAAGAAATTTAATTAAAGTATAGTTGGTCTACAACATTATATTAGTTTCAGGCATAGTGATTCAGTATGATTACAGCTTATATGCCACTAAAAATTACTACAAGGTAATAACTGTAATTCCCTGTGCTACATCTTTGTCGCTTATCTATTTTATATAATAGTTTGTGTCTCTAAATTCCCTACCCCTAAACTGCCCTTCCCCACTTCTCTCTCCCATTTGGTAACCACTAGTTTGTTTTCTATATCTGTGAGACTGTTTCTGTTTTGCATATACATTCATTTGTATTATTTTTTAGAGTCTATATAAAAGTGATAGGGCTTACCTGGTGGCTCAGTGATAAACAATCCACCTTCAGTGCAGGAAACCAAGATTCACTCTCTGGGTGGGGAAGATCCCCTGGAGAAGGAAATGTCAACCCACTTCGGTATTTTTGCCTGGAGAATTCCATGAACAAAGGAGCCTGGCGGGCTATGGTCCATGGAGTCGCAGAGTCAGACATAACTGAGCGACTAAGCGTGCACACACACACACACACACACACACACATGCCCAACAGTGATATCATACAACATTGCAGAGTCTGTACACAGACTCCTCAGCCTTTTTCTCTGGGAGACACTGTGGTGAAATGGACAATGAACATGGCCTTGGGGCCTAAGAGTCTGTAGGTGTCGCTTGTTAACAGACTGGAGTGTAACCAGATCAATTACATCTAGACATGAAATAAATAGATGAATTGTTGAAGGCATTTGTAAAATGAGGACCACCACGTATTGCTTAGGTGGCACAGTGGTAAAAAATCCACCTGCCAATGCAGGAGACTCTGGAGATGCAGGTTCGATCCCTCGATTGGAAAGCTCTTCTTGAGAAGGAAATGGCAACCCACTCCAGTATTATTGCCTGAAAAAGAGGAGTCTGGTGGTCTACAGTCCATGAAGTCAATAAGAGTCAGATACAACTGTGCAACTGAGCATGCACATATCTCTGGGGCCTTGTGATGACCAAATGATGAAATTTCTGTAAAGTATTTTACAGGGTGTCCAGCTCAATACATAGCAGTTTCTTATCCCCTCTTTCTTCACTTTTCATATTTTCTCCCAAAGGAAGGAAAAAGAGCACGACCGAGGGCATCTCCTGTGCTGAACTGTTGCCCCAGCTCTCCCACAACCGGTTCCACTCACACCTGCCCTCCCTTCCAGGCGCAGTAGCTCCCCTCACCCCAGGCACTTTGTCTTCTGTTTGTGATGGCACCTTGAGAATATCTTCTGCTTTTTTCTTAGTCTCTGATGATTTTCTTCTTTTTTTCAAAGATACTATAGTAAGATGAGTTGTGAGTTTTTACTACCAATTTTCTCACCACGTGTCATCTCCTTAATCATTTTATTGATTTATTTTTAACTTTATTTTTAATTGGAGAATAATTGCTTTACAATGTTGTGTTGGTTTCTGCCATAGAACAACGCAAATCAGTCACAAGCATATATATGTCCCCCTCCCTCTTGAACCTCCCTCCCATCCCTCTAGCTTGTCACAGATCACGGGGTTGAGCTCCGTGTGGCTCACACACTTTTAAGTCCGTCTAGAAGGCAATCTCCAGTCTGGAATGCTGTCCTTCTGGCTTGATGAGATGACTAGTAACTTTGAAGTGTTCTCCATGCTTATCCGGCGATAGGAGTGTTCTTGTATGTGTAAAGAGTTAAAGCCCTTAGTACTTTTTGTATTGTATTGGAAAGGCTGCCTTAAAGAAAAAGACAATACAGGGAATTCGGGTCATAAAATTAGAAAATTCTGTAATCTTATATTTCCATCAGCACTAAACATTTGTGTTTCTGAAGCAAGATATAACATGTAATTAATAATCTAATGATAATCTCTAAATTGGTCAATATAACAACCAATAGGAAATGGGCTTTAGGTATATATGAACAAAGAAAAATAGAAAGATTGACTTGTGTTAGTGTCCCTTTAAGAAACATCTGTTATTATTTTGACCCATTTTTCAGAGAGAAACCCTTCCAGAAGCATCATACATTATACATTTGGCATATTGCCACACTTTTACCTAATTGCTCCTTTAGGAGCTAATGACCCCCTTTGCAGCTTTGTCTAAGACACCTGATGCAATCATCATGTTGCAGGAAGGGGGACCCCTGCCAGGGTCCGAAACTGTGCTCTTGTCTAACACTCGGAAGTGAATTGTCCGAGGAGACACATGTGCTGACAAAGCAAGAGATTTTATTGGGAAAGGGCGCCCAGGCAGAGAGCAGGAGGGTAAGGGAACCCAGGAGAACAGCTCTGCCACATGGCTTGCAGTCTCGGGTTTTATGGTGATGGGATTAGTTTCCGGGTTGTCCTTAGCCAATCATTCTGGCTCAGAGTCCTTCCCAGTGGTGCGTGCCTTGTTCAGCCAAGATGATGCCAGAGAGAAGGATTCTGGGAGGTGGTTGAACAGGTGGTGTCTCCTTTTGATTTTCCCGAACTCTTCTGGTTGGTGGAGGCTTATTAGTTCCCTATTCTTTACCAGGACCTGCTGTCATAAAACAACTCATGCAGATGGTTACTATGGTGCCTGGCCAGGGTGGGCGGTTTCAATCAGTGTGCTTCCCCTAACAATCACAGAAAAGGTATGCTCAGCCGCATCCATTGCTTTGTAGATTTGCACTTAGTTCAAAATCAAGTGCAATTTCAAAGTGTCTTTTAAAAAATCTAATCAATCTAGTATACTGTAAGCATTGCTGAAACTTACACATTTCTAAATATTTGTAAAGGTGACTTTGGTGAATGGATTTTTGCCCTTTGCAAAATGACTACTTGTGCAGAATCAACCCTGGAAATTCACAGAATGTGCCCTTTGCTCACTTAATATTGAAAATCACAGCATAACCTGAGTGACCTCATTTAGTTAAGAAATCTGTGTGTGATTATATAAGTACCATGCAGAAACCTTATCATGATCTATGCCCAGCATGCTTTTCTGTTATTTGTAGAAGTTGATTTGTAGATTGGATTTTCTATTATTTTTGAATAAATACTTGCTTTCTTGGCAAATAAAAGATGTTCAAGCTGGATTTAGAAAACACAGAGGAACCAGAGATCAAATTGCCAGCATCCATTGGATCATTGAAAAAGAAAGAGAGTTCCAGAAAAACATCTACTTCTGCTTTATTGACTATGCCAAAGCCTTTGACTGTGTAGATCACAACAAACTGGAAAATTCTAAAAGAGATAGGAATACCAGACCACCTTACCTGCCTCCTGAGAAACTGTATGCAGGTCAAGAAGCAACAGTTAGAACTGAACATAGAGTAGCAAACTACTTCAAAATTGGGAAAGGACTAAGTCAAGGCTGTATATTGTTACCCTGCTTATTTAACTTACAGGCAGAGTACATCATGCAAAATGCCAGGCTGGATGAAGCACAAGCTGGAATCTTGCCGGCAGAAATATCTATAACCTCAGAAATGCAGATGACACCACTCTCATGGCAGAAATCGAAGAGGAACTAAAGAGCCTCTTGATGAAAGTGAAAGAGGAGAGTGAAAAAGTTGGCTTAAAGCTCAACATTCAGAAAACTAAGATCATGGCATTCGTTCCCATCACTTCATGGCAAATAGATGGGGAAGAAATGGAAACAGTGACAGACTTTATTTTCTTGGGCTCCAAAATTACTGCAAACGGTGACTGCAGCCATAAAATTAAAAGACGCTTGCTCCTTGGAAGAAAAGCTATGACAAACCTAGATAGCACATTAAAACAGAGACATTACTTTGCCAACAAAGGTCTGTCTAGTCAAAGCTATGGTTTTTCCAGTAGTCATGTATGGGTGTGAGAGTTGGACCATAAAGAAGGCTGAGAGCCAAAGAATTGATGCTTTTGAACTGTGGTGTTGGAGAAGACTCTTGAGAGTCCATTGGACTACAAGGAGATCAAACCAGTCAGTTCTAAAGGATATCAATCCTGAATATTCATTGGAGGGACTGATGCTGAAGCTGAAGCTCCAGTACTTTGGCCACCTGATACGAAGAGCCAACTAATTAGAAAAGACCCTGATGCTGGGAAAGATTGAGGGCAGGAGGAGAAGGCAACAACAGAGGATGCGATGGTTGGATGGCATCACTGATTCAATGGACATTAGTTTGAACAAGCTCCAGGAGGCTGAAGGACAGGGGAGCCTGGTGTGCTGAAGTCCATGGTATTGTAAAGAGTCGGGCAAGACTGAGCGACTGAACAACAAAGCTTCATAAAGCTTAAAAATAGCTTTCTGTAAAAAGATGGATAGTATAATTCAAAACTACTTCTCTACTCATAGAATCTGAAAATTGTAAAGCTGGAAGAGCCCTAAAAATATAATATATTCCAGTATCCTTACTACACTGGCAAGCAAAAAGAGATCCATGAAAGACCAAGTGACTTGCCAAGGTCTATTTCTCCCTGAAAATTTGTTACCAAACTAGGATAAGAACCTAGTTTATGAGATACTTGATTGCGTGGAAAAGGGGAGGCCATACACACTTAGGAAGGGATTTTTCAAGAATTTAAAAATCATTTCATCCAAATCATGACAATATGGTGCAGAAGTAAACAGATTTATGTTGGAAAACCATCATTCTAATTAGTTGATTTTTTTTTTTCACCTATATAGAGTATCCTTTTCCAACTGAATTTTGTATTTGTTCACATTTCTTTTAAATGAAAATGAGTAATTCAATAGTTACTTTCATTTTCAGTTTCACAAACTAAGGATTTAATTAGTTACACTGATAGAAAAGAAGTGTTTTAGCTAAGTGTGATATATGAAAGCTATAATGAGAAGT
Organism: Cervus canadensis; assembly: GCF_019320065.1. Lineage (NCBI taxonomy): Eukaryota > Metazoa > Chordata > Mammalia > Artiodactyla > Cervidae > Cervus > Cervus canadensis. Next base: position 34,289,470 of record NC_057406.1, on the reverse strand, counting down.
TTTTTACCTGTATAATATAATCATCTAAGTATTATCCATTTATAGATAAATATAGCCAGGGGACTGTTAGTTTTGCTATTTACAAACAATCTTTATTCATTGTAAGATATTATCTACTAGTTTAACCTGGCTTTGGTGGTTATTTTTACCTAAAAATAATGGAAGTGTAGAATTGAATAGAGACTACTCTTTAATTCTAACAATTTGTATTATAGCATATAAACTGAGAGGATTTGCTTATGGTGATATTTCTCTGAAATATGTTTCCCTGCTGCATATGTTCAGTCTACTTTTTCCTCCAGTAATAGTCAAAGTCAGGGAGTATTGAAAAGCCAGGCCTTCAGATTAACACTTGTGAGTAGCACACACCGTCAGTCCCAGCCTAGCTGCTCTTCTAAGGAGCTTTGAGAAAATCTCAAATTAAAACAAAAGAGATTCCAGGGCCAAGTCAGGTACTGGCAGTCCATCAACAGGAAAGCAGAAGACAATTTAAAAGGGAGTTTAGATGCTGTAAAACAAGATTAACTGAAGAAGGTAGCACAATCAAATAATAAGTTAGAGGCAAATTAGAATTCAGAGCAAAGGAGAGGGCTGTGAGATCAGAGGGGGCTGAGAGGGAGATTAAGACAAGGATGGTTTCAGAACCCATTTATTGCACAAACACTGACCCCTAATTGCCACAGACTGTCTGGGAATAACTACCCTCCACCTGCTGGGCTGGAGTAGGTCTGCCATCAGGCACCATCTAGACCACCTCCTAGTTTGGGGCTGATCATTTACCAAAAACATGAATAAACATCTACTGTGTATGAGTGTGCAAGGTACTGAGACCACAAAGAGGAATAAGACAAAACTGTTATTCTTCAGAAGTTCAGTCTAATGGAGAGTAAAAGAAACTCACTATGGGCCGGCTGTCGTGGAGGGATTTTACATACATCAACTGTGATGGGTTGAATTGTGATCTCTGAAGCAATATGAGGTCCCAACCCCAGTTGGGGCATCCTTGTAGCTCAGCTGGTAAAGAATCTGCCTGCAGTTCAGGAGACCCCTGTTTGATTCCTGGGTCAGGAAGATCCCCTGGAAAAGGGAACGGCTACCCACTCCAGCATTCAAGCCTGGAGAATTCCATGGATTGTATAGTCCATGGGATCGCACACGACTGAGCAACTTTCACTTTCAACCCCAGTACCTCAGAATGTGACCATATTTGGATGTCCCAGGTGTCATTAGTTACTGGACTAGTAGATATATATATGAATTCAACGTGTGTCTGCATAAGTGTTTATATTAATATAAGAAGATGAGAAGAGACACAGATACACAGGAAGATCCCAGTGTGAGGACACAGGCAGGGAATAGAAGGATGATCTGTCAGCCAAAAACACCAAGGCTTGTGGCTGTCACCAGGAGCCAAGACAGGCATAGAACAAACAGATTGTCCCTCAGAACACTCAGAAGGAAGCAACCCTGGTGACATCTTGATTTTTGATCTAGCTTTCAGATTGTAAGGCTCAGTGGGTAAAGAATCCACCTGCAATGCAGGAGACACAGGAGATGTGGGTTTGATCTCTGGGTTGGGAATATCCCCAAGAGGAGAAAATGACAACCCACTCCAGTATCCTCGTCTGAAAAATCCCATGGACAGAGGAACCCGGTGGGCTACAGTCCATGGGGTCACAATGGTTGGACACCACAGCACAGCAGATTGTATGCCTGTGAACTACTCAGAAACTAATACACCATCTAATTTAATCTTTTTAAGAATTTGCATGGTAATAGTATAGTGTATGTGTGTGCTCAGTCATGTCCAACGCTTGACTCTGTGACCCCATAGCCCGCCAGGCTCCTCTGTCCATGGAATTTTCTAGGCAAGAATATTGGAGTGGGTTGCCATTTCTTACACCAGGGGATCTTTCCAACCTAGGAATCAAACCCATGTCTCTTGTGCATCTCCTGCATTGGCAGACAGATTCTTTACCACTGTGCCATGTGGGAAACCCAAGTAGTATTAGCCCCACTTAAAAACTAGATTTTAAAAAAAGAATGAAATAAGCACATTCTTTAATACCATACACAAAAATAAACTCAAAATGTGTTAAAAACCTAGATGTAAGACCTAATACTATGAAACTCTTAGAGGAAGACAAGAACACTCTTTGACATAAATCACTGCAATATCATTTTTGATCTGTCTCCTAGAGTAATGGAAATAAAAACAAAAATAAACAAATGAGACCTAATTAAACTCAAAAGCCTTTGCACATCAGAAGAAACCATAAACAAAGTAAAAAGATAACCCAGAGAATGAGAGAAAATATTTATAACTACCTTTATTTCAAAAGAAATAGCTTTGGGATTAAATCGAACTGTATTCACATTCTGGTCTGTCACTGACTAGCTAGAAAAACCTGGACAAATGGTTTAAACATTCCTAAGCCTACATTTGTCCATTTGTATGGAGATCATCCCACTGAGATTCATACTTCCTGACTCACACTGGCCACTAGGAAGATAATGACCAAATTTGTAGCCCAAGTATACAAGATCCCAAGTATGCTATTTTGTGTGTTTAAAAAGATTTTGCTACCATATAAATTTTTATTTGGCTGCTTTAAATTTTTGAGGGGGTAAATTAAGTTAGAAATAAACATAATTTTAGATGTGGCTGATCCCAATAAAATATCATCCATAAATCACAGGACAAGATTGATAATATCCTACCACAATCTAAATGATTGACCTCCAAAACAGGGTTTTTACACCCCAAGAGATGAGGGCTGGGGGAAGAAAATGTTAGAGCTAGTATTTATATTTTTATTTATCAAAAAAAGAAAGGGAATATGCTTTCCTAACATTTGCTAAATGTTTACACTCATAGTCTCATGTGATCCATGTTAGGACAGTCAAGTGTGAGACAGCCGGAGAAAGAGCAGGAGTTGACGGTTGACTGCAGTGCTCACCCTGGTTCTTCCATGAAGGCAGATTGTAAAATGTTGCACCTGATCTGTGCCTACTTAATTGAAATTATAGATCACATTATTTAGCATGACAAAGCTTACCCTCACAAAACAGACACATGGCTTAAAAAGAGACCTGCAAACAAATGGTGGATAGGAGATAATATGCAAATGCAAGTGAACAAGAAAATTGCAGGGTGGGCACTCCTGCTCCTAGGGAAAAAAAAAAAAACTCATTTTCAGCTACATTGTGCAGTTACAACAATGATGATTTAATTATTTATGATAAGAAATTAACCCCTGAAGTTCAAAATCATCAGTAAGATTATTTGAAATGTGAATTGTATTCACTATCATGAATAAGCTGTAAGTATATACTGTGCTTTGAAATGTTAGCTGAAAGTAGTCCATATGAATTATTTTATAAATTGCCTGAACAATGAATATATGCTCATCATCACCCTCTTCCTAAATCTCTCTTTAAGCTTCCTTACAGATTGTTTCTGTAATTACAAAACCAGTACGTGAAGAGGCATCAAAATGTTTTGAAAAATGGATCCAATGTGATAGGTTCAGAAACAGCTTTGATATTCTTTTAGTGTCTCCAATATTATGTCCAATGGAACTTTATACAATAATAGAAATTTTTATATCTGTGCCGTCAGTATGGTAACCACTAACTACATGTTGCCATTAAATACTTGAAGTATGGTTAGTGTGATTGAGAAACCGAGGTTTCAATTTGACTTAATTTTGATTAATTAAAATTTTTAATTTAAATACCCACATGTGGGTAATGCCTATATTACTGGACAGCACAGTTCTAGTACATGAGGTCCTTGAGACAGGCTGCTGAGTTCCTTCTAAGATTTCCCCAGCCCTCAGCACAGTGCCTGGTACATATTTGTTATATGAAATGATAAATCAGTAGATGTAGCACGCATTATTAGAGGACAAAGAATAATTCCCATGGCATGCATGCATATCATTACAGTGACCATTGTTCTCGTTATCCTAATATGTAATGTGGAAAGAATTTACTTAGGAAAATAATTGTGAAAAGTCCTTTGTTTATAGACTAATTCATATAAGGTAAAATATTTAAAAATAAATTTTCTGTATGATTAAACTGGGTTATCAAGCAGATAAGATCCCATAAAACCTATAAAACTTGTTACAGCCTTGCCAGGGCATGAGAGCAATAAACTCACAGGCTGACTTCCTTTTAAGGTGACTGCCTTTCTGGGTGAGCTAGGAGAATGTCCTACTCATGCTGGGCGCTCCACGTTGCTTCCCAGAGCAGGCGCATCAGGCCAGCCATTCTGTCCTTTCATTGATGTGGAGCTAAGGAAATTTGGCTGCTCTAGCTGTTCCTATGATTGTGTATGCCAGACTACTAGATCTGAGTAAAACAGGAGAAAGACTGGGGGAAGGTATTTTCAACAGTCAGCTAGAGCAGGCAGCACTGGCGTTTCCAGAGTCCAGACTCGCCACGCTAAATGGGAAATGGCTGCTGGATTTTTTCCATTGGGCAGTTAACTGGCTTACCTCATTGCCTTGCTATGCTATTAACACCTGACACTTTAGAAAATGGTCATATTTGTCATCGCCGCTGATAGGAAAGAACAGTATTCATAAATGTGTTAATGAAACTTCTAAGATAATGAAAATGGCACGAATTAAAAGGCTATTTTTGAGCAAAACATAACGCAGTCTATTGTGAGATGAAAAAAAAATTTAACAGATACATAGTATGATCCCAGGATTGTGGAAATAAACATGCATGTATAAAGTAAAAAGGGCTTCCCTGGTGGCTCAGATGGTAAAGAATCAGCCTGCAATATGGGAGACCTGGGTTTGATCCCTGGGTTGGGAAGATCCCCTGGAGGAGGGCACGGCAACTCACTCCAGTCTTCTTGCCTGGAGAATCCCCATGGGCAGAGGAGCCTAGCGGGCTGCAGTTCATGGGGTTGCAAAGAGTCGGACACGACTGAGCGACTAAGCACACACATAGAGTAAAAACAGGAAAGACGCATGAAAACGTGAACGGAAGTGTCTCACAGAGTGGACTTTTAGGTGATCATTCCTTTTGGCTTATCAGTATTCTCCAAATTTTCTCTAACATAAACACGTTACTTTTATAGTGAAAATAGCTCTGCATTTTAAAAACTACATTTTCTATCTTGAATGACTAAACAATCCTTTGCTAGTGATGATAGTAATGGACTTCCCTGGTGGCTTAGCGGTAAAGAATCTACCTGCAATGAGAATCTACCTGCAACCAGTTCAGTGCCTGGGTCAAGAAGATCCCCTGGAGAAGGAAATGGCAACACACTCCAGTATTGTTGCTGTGAAATTATATGGACAGAGGAACCTGGCGGGCTGCTAGAATCAGCCAGGTTCTGTAGAATTAGACAGGACTTAAAGACTCAACAACAGGAACAGAATAGGCAAAAAAAAAAAAGGAAAGGTAAAAAAATGTACTCAAATTTGTATTAAAAACTCTACTTTTATCAATTTTCAAATTTTTTTTCTGTCAGTTGCAATGAAATTGACTGTTTTCACAGACTCTTAGTCAAGAGGAACCATTTTGGTCAACTGGAGACGGTCAACCCAGTTTCAAGATTTTAAATGAAATAAATTCATTTAAAAATTATGATAAATGCTTTTTTGGGTAGCTAATGCTGGGAACTCAGTGGATGATAAAACTGAATGACTGAAATATTTATTCAACTAGTTAGTGCTGGAAATGAGGCAACATACTAGGGAAAAAAGAGTGACCAAGACAGACACAACCCCTGTGTCATAGATTTAATCACAGGTAGTTTTTTTTTTTTTTTTTTTTTTTAACTAATAAAGTTACTTGTTCTAAAAATTGGGTGTGTTGGATTGTAAAAAATTCTGCAAGAAATTACTGTTTTTTGGAACACCACATTATGGAATGGCCAATCTATTCAACATAAAGGCACTGAAGCCCTATTCTACCATTTTAAAAGGACTTCCCAGATGGCTCAAGCAGTAAAGAATTTGCCTACAATTGAGGACATACAGGAGACCTAGGTTTGATCCCTGGGTCAGGAAGGTCCCTGGAGAAGGGCATGGCAACCCACTCCAGTATTCTGGCCTGGAGAATCCCATGGACAGAGGAGCCTGGTGGGCTACAGTCCATGGGGTCACAAAGAGTCGGACACAACTGAGCATACATACATGCATATGTATGAATCAGCCACCTCTCATATGTGATATATGGTATGAAGTTTTTATATTAATGAATTATGAAGTTTAAAGACCAAAATGTAAACACTTAATCTGAAAGCAAAGTTTCTAGAGAAAAGCTAGATTGCATGTAAACTTTCTGAGACCCAGTAGATCCCACCTACTTTATAGGGATTTTCTAAGGCCACTGGGACATCACATTTGAAAAATTTTTCAACTCATGACAATTGGAATTTTGTTTTGGCCATCTGTTCAGTTAGAAGTGATTTCTCTCTCTCTCTGATATATGGTTGACACTTCCTTGCTGCATATTTCCAGTCTACTTTTCCTCCTGTAATAGTTAAAGCCAGAGAGTATTGAAAGATCAGGACTTTGGGTTAACACAGTGGGTAGCAGACACTGTCGGTTCCAGCCCAGCTGCCTCCATAAGGAGCTATACTCAATCGGTAAATCGTGCCTGACTCTTTGTGACCCCTTGGACTGTAGCCCACCAGGCTCTCCTCTCTGTGGGATTTTCCAGGCAGGAATACTGGAGTGGGCTGCCATTTCCTCCTCCAGGGAGTCTTCCCAACCCAGGGATTGAACCAGAGTCTCCTACATTGCAGGCAGATTCTTTACCACTTGAGCTACCTGGGAGGCCCCTCTAAAGAGCTTTGAGAAAATCTCAAGTTAAAACAAAAAAAAAGAGATCCTGGGCCAAGTCGAGTACTGGTGGTCCATTAACAGAAAAGCAAAAGGCCATTTAAAAGGGAGATTAGATGCTATAAAACAAGATGAACTAGGGAAGGTAGAATTCAGAGCATCAGAAAAGGGCTGTGAAATCAGAGGGAACTGAGAGGGAGGTAGAGGCTAGGATCATTTTGGGACCGATTTACAAATACTGACCTGTAATTGCCATTGACTCTCTGGGAATAACTGGCATGCTCCTGCTAGGCTGAGATAGGTCTGCCACCGTGCACCATCTAGAAAACCACCACTATGTCTCCTAGTTTTGGATTTATCATTTACTAAAACAAAAATGCCCAGTTCCAGTTAGAACTGGACATGGAACAACAGACTGGTTCCAAATAGGAAAAGGAGTACATCAAGGCTGTATATTGTCACCCTGCTTGTTTAACTTATATGCAGAGTACATCATGAGAAATGCTGGGCTGGATGAAGCACGCTGGAATTGAGATTGCTGGGAGAAATATCAATAACCTCAGATATGCAGATGACACCACGCTTATGTCAGAAAGTGAAGAAGAACTAAAGAGCCTCTTGATGAAAGTGAAAGAGGAGAGTGAAAAAGCTGACTTAAAACTCAACATTCAGAAAACTAAGATTATGGCATCTGGTCCCGTCACGTCATGGCAAATAGATGGGGAAACAATGGAAACAGTGGCAGACTGTATTTTTTTGGGGGGGCTCCAAAATCATTGCAGATGGTGGCTGCAGCCATAAAATTAAAAGACGCTTACTCCTTGGAAGGAAAGTTATGACCAACCTAGAGAGCATATTAAAAAGCAGAGACGTTACTTTGCCAACAAAGTTCTGTCTAGTCAAGGCTATGGTTTTTCCAGTAGTCATGTATGGATGTGAGAGTTAGACTATAAAGAAAGCTGAGCGCCGAAGAATTGATGCTTTTGACCTGTGGTGTTGGAGAAGACTCTTGAGAGTCCCTTGGACTGCAAGGAGATCCAACCAGTCCCTCCTAAGGGAAATCAGTCCTGAATGTCCATTGGAAGGACTGATGCTGAAGCTGAAACTCCAATACTTTGGCCACCTGATGCGAAGAGCTGACTCATTTGAAAAGACCCTGATGCTAGGAAAGATTGAAGGCAAGAGGAGAAGGGGACGACAGAGGATGAGATAGTTGGATGGCATCACTGACTCAATGGACATGAGTTTGAGTGGACTCTGGGAGTTGGTGATGGACAGGGGGGCCTGGCCTGCTGCAGTCCATGGGGTTGCAAAGAGTTGAACACGACAGTGAGAGAACTGAAATGAACTGAAAAAGAAAAACATTAATCCAGGTACCTTGGTTTCATTTTTGATCTCTAAATATGACTAGCCAAGAATTAGACCTTCATTCCTGTCATCAAAAGTATTATAGTATTATATAAAATCCCAACATAACAAAGCCAGATTTCACTCTAACTCATAACCCTATAAGGAGAATCCTTTCCCTTTTTTCTGGTTGACACGTCCCTTCACTGCCTACTCTAAGAGCACCAGCTTCCTAAATGGGTCCCTGACTCCCATGCAGCAGTGGGAACATGACTCTTTATTTTCCAGTAGTTAATATTTACTGAGAACCTATTATTTCTAGGCACTTTACATGCATTATCTTTCTTCAGGTGCATAATAACCCCTGGGTAACCATACCCCAGTTTAAAAGGATAATTTAGCATTCAAAGTGGTTAAGAAATACGCTCCTAGATATATGCCACAATCAGGATCTGAATCAGGTTGCTCTGACTTCAAGCCCAAGCTCTTTGCATTATGCTGTGATGGTATCCCATTGTTCAGTCTCATGCTATGTGGTCTATTTTACTGTGTCATTGCTGAATTAGCACACTACAGCTCCCCAATCACATGGCTGCTTCTCAGTCACACATAATTGTACCCTTTACTAGCAAAGGTCAGGCTCGGCAGGTAGTGGGTCATTTTGAAAAAGTTGTAGTAAATGCAAAGTAATCATGTATAAGCAGTCTAGCTCTTGAAAGTGGGAACTTGTTCTAATGGTCACAGCCCCTAGTCCTTCAACTCCCTTACTCTAGAGGCTTTATTGCAATTTATTCCTTAATTTTATCAAAGCTTCCAGTCCACTGATGCTGCCACTTTTTCACAGTTTTCACTACTGTCTTGGCTTCTCTGTATATCCAACTTACAATTCACAAACTATTATCAAAATAATTTTCTTTAAAACCTGCTAAATTCAAGTATAGGCCCCACTCTTCCTGTACTTGCCTGCCTAGACCCCAATCCTACAAGAGTCTACTAGCCATTTTCTCTATGCCTCTACCTACTGGAGATTGTATCACAGTTGTCTGTTGTTTGCACTTTAAATTTGTGATTCCAAACCTCAGATATGCCCGCATTACTGCCAAAGGGCCTCACTACCTTTCCCTAATAAAGTTCCCTTTGGAGTCTTTGAAATAACTATTTCATATTTCCTCTCTCCTCAAACCTCCCACACTGTCTCCCAGCTCATTCTTAGCTGATGACTTAGACTCATGCTTAACTGAAAAAAATCTAAGCCGTGTTACAGGAATGTCTGCATCTTATTAAATCTACACACCTTTCAGTCTCTGTGCCCATATTCTTTCTGTATTCTTTTTTTTTTTTTTAATAAAAGTATCTTTTCCTATCAGAGTTTGATCCTTCCGCTCATACTCTGATCCCACCACTCTCCCCTTTCCAAGGATTTTGCTCTTATATTTTGTTCTACTCCATACCATCAATGTCTTTCTCTGCAGCAGATCATTCTAGGCAGCATACAAACAAATTCTGTAATCTCCCAAATTATAATAACCCAAACCTTCCCTTGTTGATTCCCTCCATCGTATTTTTCTGTGCTTTTCACAGCAAATTTTCTCAAAATACTTCCCCAGCTCTCATTCATTCTTTGGTTACTCTATCAAGCTTCTGCTTAAGCAGTCACTGAGTCAGCTCTTGTCGGGGCACCAACGATCTCCTTATTACTAGATCCTGTGTGCGCTTCTTACGTTCTCAATGTACTCTCCTCTCAGCAACATCTGATCCAACTGCCCAACCCCTTTTTGGAAAACTTCTCTTTTGGCTCTTAAGACAAATACTGTCCTGCAACTAGGTCTGGCCTGTTCTTTCTTCACTTCTCCTTTACCTAAATATTGGGATACACCAGAACATAATACTGGACTGTCTTTTAAATATATAAACACTTTTCCCAGGTGATCTCATCCAATCCATAACATTAAATATCAGCCATTTGTAGAAGACTTCATCTGCCAACCATCTGACACGCTTCCCTGAAACCCAGATTTGTGTAACCAACTGACTGCTTGTCACCTTTGACTTGCACAACATAGGTTTTGTGTGATACTTTCCATCAAAAGTCTATCCAACAGTCATTCATCCCTTCTTCCTTGCCATCAGAAACCTCGAGTTTATGTGGTTTCCAGGTGGACCATACCCAGGGGTGATTAGGCATCCAGGCGAAACTTCTTATAGAGCTACCAAATGCTGCAGCCTAGTCTCACTCCTGAACATACATTCAGAACATACATTCAGGAAACAGGGAGAAGGCAGTTGTCTTGAATCAGGAGTAGGGCCCTAACCAAGAACTGATCATGCTGGCATCCTGATCCTGGACTTGCAAGCCTCCAGAACAGTAAGAAAATGTTTAGCTGTTTCAGCCACCCAAGCCATAACATTCTGTTATCACAGTCTAAATGGACTAAGACACCTCATCTCTTTTTGGCTATCTCTGCTGACAGGTGCCAGGGAATTCATATTAGCTCTATTTCCCAAATATAACTTTTTTCTTTTGAAAAAAAGTTTCAAAGTTTTCTTTCAGAAGAAAACTCTAATTCAAAAAGGTACATGCACCTCTATGTTCCTGGCAGCACTATTTACAATAATCAAGACACTGAAGCAACCTAAGTGTCCATTAACAGTTGAAGATACATATACATATGTATGTATATATATATAAGAAATATTATTCAGCCATAAAAAATTAAGCACTGCCATTTGCAGCAACATAGATCGACCTAGAGATTATACGAAGTGAAGTAACTCAAACAGAGAAAGACAAATATCGTACGGTATCACTTATGCGGCATCTAAAAAATAATACAAATGAACTTATTTACAAAGCAGAAACAAACTCACAGACATAGAAAACAAATTTACAGTTGCCAAAGGGGAAAGGAGGGTGGAAAAATAGGAGTATGGGATTAACAGATACAAACTATACATAAAGTAGATAAGCAACAACAATTTGCTACATAGCACAGGGAAATATTTTATATCTTTAATATCTTATAAACTAAAAAGAATGGAGAAAAAATGGAAACAGTGACAGATTCTGTTTTCTTGGCCTCCAAATCACTGTGGATGGTGACTGAAGCCACAAACTTAAAAGACACTTGCTCCTTGGAAGAAAAATTATGACACACCTGAACAGTGTATTAAAAAGCAGAGACATCACTTGGCCAACAAAGGTCCGTCTAGTCAAAGCTATCGTTTTTCCAGTAGTCATGTACGGATGTGAGAGTTGGACTGTAAAGAAGGCTTAGCACTGAAGAATTGATACTTTTTGAACTGTGGTGTCGGAGAAGACTCTTGAGAGTCTGTTGGACTGCAAGGATATCCAAGCAGTCAACCCTAAAGGAAATCAGTCTTGAATATTCATTAGAAGGACTAATGCTGAAGCTGAAGCTCCAATGCTTTGGCCACTTGATGGGAAGAACCTGCTCACTGGAAAAGACCCTAATGCTGGGAAAGATTGAGGGCGGGAGGAGATGAGGGCAACAGAGGATAAGATGGCTAGATAACATCACTGATGCAATGGTGAATCACTTGAACAAGCTCTCGGAGACAATGAAGGACAGCGAAGCCTGGCATGCTGCTGTTCATGGGATTGTAAAGAGTTGGAAATGACTTAGCGATTGAACAGCAACAAAATGGAAAAGAATCCAATATATATATATTCAGTTATTTGCTGTATAACAGAGACTAACAAAATCAAAGTGAAAGTTAGTCACTTAGTTGTGTCCAACTCTTTGTGACTCCACGGACTGTAGCCCACTAGGCTCCTCTGTCCATGGAGTTCTCCAGGCAAGAATACTGGGGTGGATTACCATTTCTTCTCCAGGGGATCTTTGCAACCCAGGGGTTGAACCCAGGTCTCCCGCATTGCAGGTGGATTCTTTACCAACTGAGCTACCAGAGAAATTGTCAACACGTTCAACCATACTTCAGTTTCAAAAAGTGCATGTGATATAATTCTGGCCAATGAATTGAAAGGAAAGTTCCTACAGAGCCTTCAGGAACATTTTCCTAGCTATTAAATAAATAAATAAATATGTAAATCAGGTCCTATCTCTTCCCTGTTTATCCCATGTTCTCTAAGGCCCTCTACAATCAGACCTTTGCTTATGTTTTTCATTTCATGCCATTCTTTGTTTATCCATCATGCTCCTATTTTTCCAGCACACCAAGCTTTCAGAGTCTGGGCCCTGCCTGGTTCCTCCAGTTCTTTGTATGTCTTGCTTTTTCTTATCATGAGTGACTTAAATGTCATCTGCTTTAAAAACTCTTCCCTTGCTTATTTCACTGTGACTCATTTACTGTTTAACTCTTATCACAATCTAAAACTGCTATTTTTATATGCCTATATTTTTGTTTATTTTCTGTCTTTTCCACTTATCTTAGAATATGAGATCCTTGAGAAACTTATTCTTGAGAGAATATTCTTCAAGTCTCTTATTTTGTGTGATATTTCCAGTCCCTAAAAAAGTGCTTGGCATATTTGCTGAATCACTGAATGTCTACTGGCCTCCAATATTGAAAATATGTGATAAACATAACAGGACCAAATAGTATACTTGCAAATACAGTCCTGAGAGGTTGATTTGCAGGCAGTATATATATATATATATATATATATATATATATATAATTCAATTGACTGTAATTGAGCTCAGATTGAAATTAATCCAGATATGGCACCAGAGTGAAATTAATCCATTAACACCAGCTAGGGGAGCTCTGTCTCAAAATAGAAATTCCTGAGAAACAGTTCCTCAATGCTTTTCTTTTCCAAAGTGAGGAGAGGAAAGGAGATCAAAAGATAGTTTTGTTGTTTATGTATTTTTTTAAAGAAAAAAGTTATATTTGGAAAATAGAGCTAATATGAATTCCCTGGCACCTGTCAACAGAGATAGCCAAAGAGAGATGAGGTGTCTTAGTCCATTTAGACTGTGATAACAGAATGTTATGGCTTGGGTGGCTGAAACAACAAAACATTTTCTTACTGTTCTGGAGGCCTGCAAGTCCAGGATCAAGGTGCCAGCATGATCAGTTCTTGGTTAGGGCCCTACTCCTGATTCAAGACAACTGCCTTCTCCCTGTTTCCTCACATGGTGGAGTGAGAGACCCTTGGTCTCCTTATCCCCTTCTGGGGACACTAATTCCATCATGGGGGCTCCAAGACCTGATCTTACCCTAATTACCTCCCAAAGGCACCACCTTCAACACGATCATGGTGGGTGTTCAATGTAAGAATTTGAGGAGGACACAGATTTTCAGCCTATAACATGGAGGTATTGTGTATAGTAATGACACTAAATAGTTGAACTCCCCAGGTCAGTAGGTCCCCAACATGCTACTGGAGATCAGTGGAGAAATAACTCCAGAAAGAATGAAGAGACGGGGCCAAAGCAAAAACAATGCCCAGTTGTGGATGTGACTGGTGATGGAAGTCCAGTGCTCTAAAGAACAATATCACACAGGAACTTGGAACATTAGGTCCATGAATCAAGGTAAATTGGAAGTGGTCAAACAGGAGGTGGCAAGAGTGAACATTGACATTTTAGGAGTCAGTGAACTAAAATGGACTGGAATGGGCAAATTTAATTCAGATGACCATTATATCTACTACTGTGGGCAAGAATCCCTTAGAAGAAATGGAGTAGCCTCATAGTCAACAAAAGAGTCTGAAATGCAGTATTTGGGTGCAGTCTCAAAAATGACAGAATGATCTCTGTTCATTTCCAAGGCAAGCCATTCAGTATCACAGTAATCCAAGTCTATGCCCCGACCAGTAATGCTGAAGAAGCTAAAGTTGATTGGTTCTATGAAGACCTAAGACCTTCTAGAACTAACACCAAAAAAGATGTCCTTTTCATCATAGGGGACTGGAATGCAAAAGTAGGAAGTCAAGAGAAACCTGGAGTAACAAAATGAAGTAGGGCAAAGGCTAACAGAGTTTTGCCAAGGGAACACACTGGTCATAGCAAACACCCTCTTCCAACAACACAAGAGAAGACTCTACACATGGACATCACCAGATGATCAAGACCAAAATCAGATTATTATATTCTTTGCAGACTCTGTGCAACCCTATGGGCAATAGCCCAGCAGCCTCCTCTGTCCATTGATTTCTCCAGAAGTAGAGAATTACTGAGAAGAATACTGGAATACTGAAGTGAAGAATACTGGAGTGGGCAGCCATTCCCTTCTCCAGGGAATCTTCCTGACCCAAGGATCAAACTTCGGTAATGTTCACTATTTTGAAAATCTGAGGGCCCTTCAGAATTATGAGACCTCTACTTTTCCTGTGCTCTATTAGTGGAACAACAAAGCTTGGATTGTGGCACATCTGTTCACAACATGGGTTACTGAATATTTTAAGCTCACTGTTGAGACCTACTGCCTGGAGAAAAAGATTCCTTTCAAAATATTACCACTCACTGACAGCACATGTGGTCACCCAGGAGATCTGACAAAGATGTGTGATGGGATCCATGTCATTTTCCTGCCTTCTAACATAATACCTATTTTGCCGCCCATGGATTAAGGAGTAATTTTTACTTTCAAGTCTTATGATTTACAAAATGCATTTCATAAATCTATAGCTGCCATAGATAGTGAGTCCTCTGATGGATCTGAACAAAGTAAATTGAAAACCTTCTGGAAAGATTCTAGATGCCATTAAGAACATTTGTGATTCATGGGAAGAATTAAAACTGCCAATATTAGCAGGAGTTTCAAAGAAGTTGTTTCTAAACTTCATGAATGACTGCTGGTTTCAAGATTTCAGTAGAGGAAGTAACTACAAGTGTGATGGAAACAGCAAGATAACTAGAATTAGAAGTGGAGCCTGAAGATGTGACTGAATTGCTGCAATTTTATGATAAAACTTGAGCAGATGAGGAGTTGCTTCTAAATTGATAAGCAAAGAAAAGTATTTTTTTTTTTGCCATAGAATTTATTCTTGGTGAAGATGGTGTGAAGATTGTTGAAATGGCAACAAAGGATTTAGAATATTAAGTAAACCTAGTTGCTAAGGCTGTTTGACAGGATTGATTTTAGTTTTGAAGGAAGTCCTACTGTGAGCAAAATGCTATCAAACAGCATTGCCTGGTACAGAGAAATGGTTCTGGAAAGGAAGAGTCAATTGCTGCAGCAAATTTCATTGTTGTTTTACATGAGGAAATTGCCAGTCACCCCAGCCTTCTGTAAACACCATTCTGATTAAATCAGGAGCCATCAAAATCCTGGCAAGATCCTCCACCATGGAAAAGATTACAATTTGCTGAAGGCTCAGATGATAGTTAGCATTTTTTAACAATAAAATATTTTAAAAATTGAGGTGTGTATACTTTTTTCAAGTTTATTGAACACTTACTAGATTACAGTTCAGGGTAAATGGAACTTTTATATGCACTGGGAAAACAAACATCTGGTGAGTCACTCTGTTGTGACATTCCCTTTATTGTGGTGGTCTGGAACCAAACTCACAGTATCTCTGAAATATGCCTATAATAATAACCTTACCAGGTAGGGAGTATATTATTATTATTCCCCTTTAATTGATGAGGTAACTAAGATTTAAATAATTTGTGTTAGGTCACATTGGTAGTGAGTGCCAGAGACAATATTTGAACCCATTTTTTCCTGACAATAAGCCCCAGAACATTTTCGTTGTACCTAGCTTACTACATCGGCCAATAATTTTGTTATTGCTATTGGTTTTTGCAGTCCACCTACTAGTTTATAACACCTAACTTGTAAAAGAAAGGAAATTAGGATATAAATGTTACCTGTTCTTGGTAAAATCCCATTTCTGATACTTTAATAAAGTTTTATAAAAATAAATACAAACAGAACACTTCTACTTACCAGACCTATTCTATGCATCTATTAATCCATTCAAAACTTATTTTTAAGCACAGTATATGCCAGGCTTAGTAGTAGGTGCAGAAAGTATTTTTTGTTTAACTTTTCAGTACTGAGCACTTCCTGATGTCTCATAAATATTTTCAGTATGAGTAAATGAACAGAAAACTAAAATACACTTTAAATTTAAAAAAACATTGAATCACCCCCAAAAGAAGCCCTATACCCATTAGCAGTCACTTCTCATTCCCCTCCCTTGTCCCCCAGCTTGGATCAACCACTAACCTATCTTCTATCTCTATAGATTGTCATATCCTGGTTATTTCATATAGAGGAAGCTTATAATTTGTGGTCTTTGTGGCTGACTTCTTTCACTTAGCATAATGTTTTCAAGATTCCTCTATATTGTAGTATGTATCAGTTCTTAATTTCTTTGTACTGCTCAATAATATTCCACTGTATGGATGTACTACATTCTGTTTATTCATTCATCAGTTGATGGACGCTTGGATTGTTTCCATTTTTTGGTTATTACAAACAAAGTTTCTATAGATATATATGTACAAGTTTTTGTGTGGATGTATGTTTTTATATCTCTTGGGTATATATCTAGGAATGGAATTGGTGAGTCATAAGGTAACTCTATATTTAACACTTTCAGAAACTGCCTTTTTCCAAAGTAGTAGCACCATTTTACATTCTCGCAAAAAATGTATGTGGCTTACAATTTGTCCACATACTTACCAAGATTTATTGTTGTCTCTTTTTATTAAAGCCATCCTAATGTGTGAAATAGTATCTCATCATGGATTTGATTTTTATTTCTCTTATGACTAATGATGTTGAGCATCTTTTCACATGCTCGATGGCTATTTGTATATTGTCTTTGGATAAATGTCTGTTCAGGGGCTTCCCTGATGGTCCAGTGGTTAAGGCTTTGCACATCCACTGCAGAGTGCATGGGTTTGATCACTGGTCAGGGAACTAAGATTCCTCATGCCACACAGCACAGCCAAAAGCCAACAAAAAAGAGGTTTAAAGGAGAAATGTCTGCTCAAAAACTCTGCCCATTGTAAAATTGGATTATTTGTCTTTTCATTGTTGAGTTGCAAGAGTTCTTGATGTATTCTTTGTATGAATACAGGCTGTATTTAATGTAAATTTTAAGATCAACTTCCCAATCTCTGCAAAAAAAAAGAAAGGTAGATGAGATTTTCATAAGATTGTGTTGAATCTGTAGATCAATTTGGGGTGTACTGTCATCTTAACAATATTGAATCTTCCAATCCATGAGCATAAAATGTCTTCCTCTTTCATTTATTTAGATCTTTCTTTCAACAGTGTTTAGTTTTCTGAGTACTAAGTACTCAGAACTAAGTACTAAGAACTCAGTACTAAGTACTGAGTACGTTTTGCATTTCTTTTGCTAAATTTATTCATAAATATTTTATTCTTTTTGATACCACTGTAAATAGAATTTTTTTCTTAATTTTGATTTTGGATTATATTGCTGATGGATAGAATTACAATTGTTAAGTACTATTGGATAGAAATACAACTGATTTACATATATTGACCATGTACCTTGCCACTTCACTAAACTCATTTATTAGTTCTAACAGGTTTTTAGTAGATTCCTTAGCATCTTCTGTATACAGGATCATGTTATTTTCAAACAGAGATAGTTTTACTTCTTTCTTTACAATTGTAATGCCTTTTTAAAAATACTCTTGCCTGATTTTTCCTGACTAGACCAGTCTGAAGAAAGAAAGACAACGTCCTTCTTGGCCACACCCACTCAGAATAGATCTTCCATTACATTGAACTGGGGGACAGGTAGGAAGTTGTAAGTTGAATGCTGAAGTCTTGATATTCTTCATGACATCTAGTAGATTTTCTTAAATAACTATCTCTCCATTTTCTGCATATCCTTAGGACAGTTTTCAGAGGCTTTAGATGATTGTTGTTTGTATAATTTTCATTAGGTATGATTTTTTCACTGAGGAGAGGGTTCACAGAGGACTTCACAGCACCAGTGCAAAGTCCTTCTCCCTAATATGGAGCATTCATTTCCTACAGCTGCTGTGACAAATTACCACTAACTTAGCAGCATGAAACAATGCAAATATATTCTCCTACAGTTCTGGAGGCCAGATGTCTGAAATCAGTCTCACTAAGCTAAGCCAAGGTGTTGGCAGGACTGGTTCCTTCTTGAGGCTCAAGGGAAAAATCCATTCCTTGCCTCTTCCAGGTTCTGGAAGGGGCTGGCATTCCTTAGCTTGGGGCCACAAAATCAGATCTTTGCCTTCATCGTCACAAAGCCGTCTCTCTGACTCTGACTTCTCCTGTATCCCTTTTTAAAGGAACTTTGCGATTATGTTAGGCCCACCTGGATAACCTAGGATAATCTCATTTCAAGATTTTTAACTTTTATCACATCTGCAATTTTCCTCTTGACAGGTAAAGTAACACTGCCCAGGTTATGGAAATTGGTGCATAAACATCATGGCACAGGGGAATGTGGGGAGAGGAGCAACTTTTCAGAATCGTACAATTTTAGTGTTTGGAAGAAGCTTTAGTCTTTGTGCATGAAGAACCTATAGCGTGGATTGTAAAATCATAATGAAGGTCTTATGACTGTGGTGTGACAGAGCTAGAAACAGGTCTCCAGACTCCTGTTTTAGAACATTAGACTTTAATGACTAAACAAAAATAAAAATATTATTTGTGGATTCTAAGCCATAGATAAAAATTTTAAATTGGGGAATTACAAAAACTCAAAATTAGTTTTTATCAAAACTGGCTTGTTGTTGTTCAGTTGCTCAGTCGTGTCCAACTCTTTGTGACCCCCTGGACTGCAGCAAACCAGGTTTCCCTGTCCTCCACCATCTCCTGGAGCTTGCTCAAACTCATGTCCATTGAGCCAGTGATGCCGTCCAACCATCTCATCCTCTGTTGTCCCCTTCTCCTCCTGCCTTCAATCTTTCCCAGCATCAGGGTCTTTTCCAATGAGTCGGCTCTTTCCACCAGGTGACCAAAGGACTAAAGCTTCAGCTTCAACATCAGTCCTTCCAATGAATATTCAGGATTGATTTCCTTTAGGATTAACTGGTTTGATCTCCTTGCCGTCCAAGTTTTATCAAAACTGGCTGTCTAAAACAAAAATAATATAAGCAATTCAATCGTTATATTTGAATTTTACCTTTTATAACATCCTTTACCTTTTAAAGACAAGAATTGGCTGCAAGCAAGATGTTTTCCCCAAGTTAATTTAATTCATGTTCATGAATATATGCAACAAAACATAGTTATTACCATATGCACTGTGGAATAAACATACACACATTTAGATAATTTATGAAGCATCTGTCATTTTGTGATTCCAAATGAGAGAAATTATCCACAATTTCAGAAAGAATCTGGAAAACTTGATTGAATGAACTGTGTGTGATATGAGAGGGTCTCTTTCCAAAAAATAGTTTCACTAATTGAAATTTATAAAGTGCGATTCTCTCCAATGCTTTTTTCTAGGTTGTTTTTCTCCCCAGCTCCTGAAGGACGCTCAAAGCACTAACATTTCTCTGTGACATATAATGACCCGTGGAAAGCACTGATTAATGATTACACACAGTTCTTTGAGGGAAAAAGTCATCATGAGAGTTGGAACTGTTCCTTTTAACAACAGTGTCTGCACTTAGAGCTTTTCAAAGCTATTTCACTTTAAAAAAAGAAAGAAAGAAAAAAGAACACACCTCCTTCCCTCTGTCCCTCCCTCCCTCCACCGAATGCCTTTCTCAGGCACATCTCCATCACTCAACAAGAAGTTGAACAATAAGCTATTGTCAGTTATAAGCAGTAGTTACAGAGAAAGAATCTGGCCCTTGAAAGGGATAGATTCCACTGCCAAAGAGATTTCATCTGACCTTCTCATTAGCATGTAAAATTCCCTTTGTAGTATCAGTTCAGAGAAAGGAAAAAAGGTAGCATGGGAGTGTTTTCTGGGCACAGGATTTCGGTTCTGTAGAATAGATCCTTTTTTTTTTTTTTTTAATTGTAGGATGTTCTTTACTAGACTTACAGATTTACTGCTAATCTATAAATTGAGTGCAAAACTGCATCAAACTTTTTCTCAAATGACTGAATTTAAAGGCCTCCTTTAAAAGAATCATAAAACAAATCTCTTTAATCAAGAAAAGCCATTGTTTGATGTATTCTCAAGGGATGTTCAAGCTCATTGAGAATATTTTTGAGGTTTTGGGTTGGGTGGGAGCAATTTTTTTATGAATATTCTGTTGGAAGTTCTACCGTCTACTTAGCACTCTTAGCCTGGGAACAAACAGGGAGAAATAGTGACAGTGCAATGCATGTTTAAAGAGTATAGAACTATAGAACAATGTTTCTAATCTCTATTGTGCTCTATCCTTTAACCAGTATGTTCACTTTTAGTGGGAAAGGACAAAGCTCTTAGGTTCCAGTAACTGCTGTTAGGAAATTCAGCCTGAGAATCACTAGCTATATTGATCAAATTGTACTTAATACATGTTCACAGAACATGAATCTTGTTACAATTTCTGCTCCTCTGGAAGCTGAGTTTTACTTGTTTGCATTAGGGGAAAATATTATTGACATGGCAGAGTTTTAAAAATCATCATCTGTTCACTTAACTTAAAAATATTTGTTGACTGCACCCCAGTGTTGATAGCAGCATTGTTTACAATGTTCAAGATACAGAAGCAACCTAAGTGTCCATCAACAGATGAATGGATAAAAAGATGTGATATGCATGTGCGTGCACACACGTGCGTGTGCACACACACACATACACACAGGAATATTACTCGGCAATAAAAAAGAACAAACTTTTGCCATTTGCAGCAAAATGGTTGGATTTGGACAGCCTTACACTAAGTGAATTAAGTCAAACAGAGAAAAACAAATACTACATGACATCATTTATCTATGGAAGCTAAAAAATACAACAAACTAATGAATATAACAAGAAAGAAGCAGACTCATAGACATAGAGAACAAACACTAGTGATCACCAGTGGGGGAGGGCAATATAGGGGTGAGGGAGAGGGAGGTACAAACTTTAGGTATAAGATAGGCTCAGGGATGTATTGTACAACATGGGGTATATAGCCAATACTTTGAAATGACTGGAAATGGAAAGTAACCTTTAAAAACTGTATAATTTTTTTTTTTAATTGTTGACGCATATGTACAAAAAATATCATGAGTATTCAGGTCTATTAACTTTAACAAATTTAACACACCTCTATAACCAGCACTTAGAATAACCAATTTGTGAAGAGGACTGAATTATTAGTTTTAAATCCACAGACTCTTTAAGACTGTAACTTTAGAAGCAAGTTCTGTACACAGCTCAAGCTGTTGGAGGCCACCACTAGGGGGAGACAGGATCACTACCCAGGCTCGAGTTTCTCTGGGCCATCACCTGGGCCGTCTTGGTGGTGAGAGCAAGGATCAGGCCGCACTCTGGCATCAGCAGAAAAAGTCTTTATGGACCAAGTTCACTGCTCAGATGATGATGGGAAGGTAAGGAGTAAGCATAGAGGTCTGAAAAGAGTGGGTTTAAAAGAATAACAGGAGCTGAAGAGACCCGACCTGGAAGAGGCAGAGAAGGATCTAGAATCCCTCAGAGACAGCAGACCAGACCATGGGGTCCATTTCACAGAAATTGTTCAGTGACTTCCCTAATATTATCAGTAGAGAAGCAGAGACCTAAGTGGGGTTCCCAGTAGTAGGAATGTGATTGGTGATGCTTGAACCAGAACGTTCTTCTCCCTGGCCTCTAGAGCTCATTTTGTTCTTTATTATTATTCAAGTCTCATTATTTTGATACTTTGTATTACTGAGTTGTGCCCCAAAGGTAAAATGGTTCAGGGGCCTGAAAGTTGAAAATTAGAGCCAGGCAGCTTTGAAAGCTGTTGGTTGAGAGTTACTGTGAAATCAGATAGGCTATTATTCAAAGAGCTCCTCATGCCAACATTATGCTCAACTGGCTAGGAAAAAATGAGGAGCAGTGTAAATGACACAAACTTAGCTGCAGGCATATGTCCATTGGCACTCTTGCCCTGGGTGTGTGTGCGCGCGCGCGCGTATGCATGCGCCCAACACTCAGATCTTTTGTGGCTATTGTAATGCTATTACATATTTACTTTTGGTCTACAGAACTCAATTTTTCCATAGCACCTGAAAATGTTAATAGAAGAATAAAAGTTTCAATTGCAAGGGCAATGTGTGGATGCCGGGATGTTTGCCATTTTATTTGCCTTCAGTCAGAGGTTATAGATAACTTGTTTTTTTTTTTTTTAATTTTTTTATTTTTATTTTAAATTTTTATTAGAGTGTGGTTGATTTACAGTGTTGTGTTAGTGTCAGATATACAGCAAAGTGAATCATTATACACATACATATATCCACTCTTTTTTTTAGATTATTTTCCTATATAGGCTACTACAGTGTATTGAGTAGAGTTCCCTGTGCTATATACACAACTTGTTTTATAAAAGTGAGTTTGTGGTCTTTATGTGTTTTGAAACCCAGATCATGTGGTTAAATGTAATTTAGTTTTAAATTAAAGAACATCTGAATAATGCAAATATGGTCATTTAATCCTCCTTTACCTTATACAAAAATTAACATTATTAAAAGCTTGTAAAATTTAGTGGATGTGTTTGGGTTTTTCACAGACTCTTCAACTGTGACTTGATAGCTCTTTTTTCTACTTTAAACAAGCCAAGGTCACTGGTTTAATCCTTACATTAACCTTTTTTTTTTCATAGCTTTCGTCTGTGTCACAGCTATGGACTGAGTACCTCTTCCTTGTTTTCTGCAAAATTTCTGAAAACCAGGGAATTCCATCTACACTGAGTTTGGTAGTTTTGCAGACAGTATTCAGCTTAAGATTGATAGCAAACTTTAAGGATAATTTAAGCCTTAAGATTTATGAGTTTGAGATGTGAGTTTGAGGAAACCCCAGGAGATAGTGAAGGACAGGGAAGCCTGGTGTGCTGCAGTTCACGGGGTCACATCACAAAGGGTCAGATACAACTTAGTGGCCGAACAGCAACAACAAAGATTTATGATTCTATGAGTTAACCACTTCTAAAAAGAAAAATCACTGAGTCAGGAACAACTCAAATTGCATCCTTATTGATGTTGTGCTGGTTGTGTCCTTTTCATATGTGAAAGGTATTTTTTAGTTCATGTTGAATATAAGAACCGTCATGGTGAGCTCTGAGGGTGGCCAATTCAAGTCTAGGTTAAGTTTGGGCTAAAGCTAGGGTGGGCTCTGAGGTGCAAAGGCCCAGTGAGAACTCATGGATAGCTGATGTGTGTGCATGCAGCTATTTTCCAGGAAATTCTGAAGGTTGGATTCAGGGAAGCTAAATTTTGTCATGAGTGCAGGCAGCAAAAGGCAGGCCAGAGCTTTGGAACAGACGCTGGCTGCACGCTGGAATGGAATTGGATGGGAGAAAAGGGGCAAGTGATGTGGGAGGGTATGGGGCAGTTGCTGAAAATATCAAAGCATGTCTGGGGTGTGTTTTTATTGTCTGTTCACCAAGTATGTGGTCGTGTGTGTGGCACACAGGCCAGAGGACTGGATCAGAGCAGAAACACAGCATTGCTGGAGAATGAGGTATTTCACTTTGATAGATTTTCCAAATACCTGAAACAAATCCTTCTAAATGTGTACATTCAATATTTCCAGAGAAATCTTTTATGTGGATTGTATGTTTCCTAATTTTTTAAGGCAGAGCGTATGAGTTTAATGTTGTTGTGATTCAGTCGCTAAGTCATGTCTGACTCTTTATGACCCCATGAACTGCAGCACGCCAATCTTCCCTGTCCTTCTCCATCTCCCAGAGTTTGCTCAAACTCATGTCCATTGAGTCCATGAGGCCATCCAACCATCTCATCCTCTGTCATCCCCTTCTCCCTCTGCCTTCAATCTTTCTCAGCATCAGGGTCTTTTCTAATGAGTCAGCTCTTTGCATCATGTGGTCAAAGTATTGGAGCTTCAGCATCAGTCCTTCCTGTGAACATTAAGGGTTGTTTTCCTTTAGGATTGACTAGTTTGATACCCTTGCAATTCAAGGGACTCTCGAGTCTTCTCCAGCACCACAACAATTTAAAAGCATCAATTCTACAGCACTCAGCGTTCTTTATGGTCCAAATCTCAATCTGTTCATGACTACTGGTAAAACCATACCTTTGACTATACAGACCTTTGTAGGCAAAGTAATGTCTCTGCTTTTTAATATGCTGTCTAGGTTTGTCATAGCTTTTCTTCCAAGGAACAAGCGCCTCTTAATTTCATGAGTTTAATATAAACCTTACTAAATGACCATTTCTGACTGTATTGTGCTTTAAAATAGAGAGGCCTTTAGGTTTGTTAAGCTTTAACAGACTTCTTGTCCATACCAAACATATGAAGTCTACCCAGACTTACACGGTCTTTTAAAAAAAAAAAATCATGTTTATTTAAATTTTGTATTTTTTCCTCCTCAGCAGTGCAGTGGTATTTCTTACTACATCTAACCCTTCTCTGTGTGACCACCTCTGTTACTGCTCCTCCCTTGTCGCAACTTATTTCTGATTTGTCTGTTTGGGGCTACAAAAACAGATGTTTAGGTTTGTTAAAATCTTGCGTAAAGTAAGAATTGGGTCCTGAAAAAATGTCTTCTGAATTAAGCATATAAACTTCAGTGCACAAATGCCCAACTTCAAACATCTATTTAACTACTCAGAATAACTTTTAGTGTCTTTATGTTTTCTTCTGGGTTTTTGTTTTGTTTTTTAATTTTTTATTGGAGTATGGTTGATTTGCAATGCTCTGTTTGTTTCAGTTGTATAGTGTTTTTTTTTTTCCATAGCTGAGATTGTCAGTGGTTATCTTTGATTATCTGAGGCAGTAACATAATCTGTTTAAGTGTTATTTAGCACTATCCATTTGCTGTCATGCCTTTTCTAGAACTGTGACTGACAGAGTGAGGGTTTAACAAATATTTGTTTTAAGAATAACAACATTCGTTGATGAATGAAAGCAGAATGTGCAGTTTCTATCATACAAATTCAGCTACGTGCCCAGTTTAACAAAAGGTACATATCAGTATTAACTAAGAAAGATGTGGATGAAAGCCAGTGGTCATTTTGGGGATTTGCAAACTCAAGGTCAAGGGCAATATGGGCCAGCACAACTTTTTATTTTATGTCACTGCCTGTGGTCATGCATGCACTCCAGTTCACTGGCCTCACCCCTGCTTCGCTGTTTTATACTTGGCCATGTCATATAGTTAGGTGTCTGCTCGGCAGACCCTGAGAGTGTTTCGATTTTTGGGTCTCTGGGTTGCTGTCTTGTATGCTCAGTCATGTCCGACTCTTTGCGACCCCTTTGCGAACTGTAGCCTGCCAGGCTCCTCTGTCCATGGGATTTCCCAGGCAAGAATACTGCAGTGGGTTGCCATTTCCTTCTCCAGAGGATCTTCCCGACCTAGGGACTGAACCCCCGTCTCCTACATTGATGGCAGATTCTTTACCACTGAGCCGCCTGTGAGCCTTCCTCACTTTCAAAGCTGCTACCAGAAAAGCTGTATTCCATTTTGTATCCCCTTGCTTCTGTTGTTGTTCCTTATTGTTGACTACTTAGATTTGTTTAGATTTGTTAAAACAAATCTACTAATTGAGAAGGATTCATCTCAAATACACCATCTAATTTCCATAATTTTTAATCTCTGGGGCACTTTGCCTGATGAAGTTCACATAAATCATCTTTACATTCTCAGGGGCCTCAGGGGCCTCAGGTCTCATGGTTCTCAGGGTTGCTGTCTTATATAATTGTTCTTGAATACTCTCACCGTACAAAGCAGTCCCAGACGGCGAGAAAAAAATGTTCAAAATCCAAGTTCTTGATTTTCCTCCAATCCCAAGCCTAGTTCTCGCAGAGCCTTCCCAATTCAGTAAATGCCCTCCTTCAAATGTCTAAAACCTTGAGGCTGTTCCTCTTCCTTTCATTTCCCATTTCACTCCATCAACAAATCATACCATCTTTGAAAGATATTTAGAATTTAAGTATTTCTCATCATCCCCATCACTGCTATGCTGGTCTAACCTACCATCACCTCTGGCCAGAACTATTGGAAGAGCCCCTGACCTGTCCCTCTGCTTCCATGTGTGCCCTCTTACAGTTCTCCCACAGGGAGATTCTTTTACTAAAGAAGTAAATCCCATCAATTCTCTGTTACAATCATCTGTTAGTTTCCCATCTCACTCAGTGTAAAGGCTAAAGTTCTCTCCATGGCCTATAAGTCTGTCCCTTCCTTCTCCACTTCTCTGACTGTCTTAGTCCCTTCCTCTTTGTTCACTAGAACCATCCACACCAGCCCCCAATTGCCCCTGGAACACGCCCAACATGCTTCCACCCCATGGCCTTTGCAACCACTCTTTCTTCTCTTTGGCCCTCTTTACCTAGATAAGCAAATAACTCACTTCCTTCCCTCCTTCAGGTGTCTGCACAAGTGTCTGCCTTTTAGACAAGCCTTTCACACCTACTTTTGCTAAAATAGCACTCTTCTGTCATTTTCTAGCCTCTCTCCCGTGCTCTTTTCCATCACAACAACTCCTTACCTGATAGTAACTATTTATTAGTCAGTCTTCTCTGTCAAGAATGTAATCTTGGGACTTGACTGGTGGTCCAGTGGTTAAGAATCCACCTTCTAATACACGGGGCACAGGTTTGATCCCTGGTTGGGAAACTGAAATCCCAGATGCCTTGGAGCAACTAAGCCCTGTCTTGCAACTAGAGAGAAGCCCATGCGCCACCAGGAGACCCAGAATGACCAAAAAACAAAGAATGCTGTCTCTTTTTTTTCCAATAATTTTATCTGTTTGTTTATTTTTGGCTGTGCTGGGTCTTCATTCTCTAGCTGTGGAGAGCCAGGCTGCTCTCTAGCCTCAGTGTACAGGCTTCTCATTGCAGTGTCTTCGCTTGTTGTGGAGCACGGGCTCTAGGGTGCTTGGGAGTTAGGGGCTCAATCAGCATTTTTTGATTGAACAAATGAATGAATAAGTGAAAGAGAAAATGAACAAAGGAGATATATTCAGGTAAGAAATATTCGTTGTGTGTTCATTACGTGTCATGCATTGCTTGAGGCCCTTGGAATACTTCAGGGAAGAAGCCAGAGGAGACCTGCTCTTCTGGAGGTGGGGTTCAGCAGGGCATGGATGGAAGATGCAGACAGTGGCAGCCCAGGAGTGCTAGGAGCCCAACTCTGATGCCAGCTCACCCAGCTTTGAGTCTCCCTGCCACTTATCTGACTCTCTTGAAAAGTTACTTAAGCCTCTGATACTTCAGTTTTGATCTCAGGGGGCTTTGGCCTGCAGCAGCTTGAGGCAGGGTTTCAGTTCCCAGCCAGAGACTGAAGTCAGGCAGAGGCAGTGAGAGCGCTGAATCCTAACCACTAGATCCCTCCCCTGCCGGGGGCCAGGGGCCAGTGATAAGGCCCTGGCCCGTCAGCTGTGTAGAAGTGAATTTCTACTTAGAGACGGTAAGTAGTAAAATAAATAAAGTGTTAACCAGAAGGAAAAAGAGTACAGTACGTGAGGATAGACACACGGGCAGGCTCAGAGAGAGTCGTGCCTTACTGGCAGTTTGAATCATTTTATGGGGCATTTTTTCCAGGTTTCCTTTGACCAGTCATCTTGCTTTGCCTGGTTCTGAGTCTGTATTTGGTATATCTCAGGGTCCTCCCATATGTGCACACAGCTCTTAGCCAAGATGAATTCTAGTGTAGAGGCCTGTGGGTAGGTTGACATCACTTACTATGAGGTGATGCCCCTCCCTTTTTGACCTCCAAAGAAACTTTCGGCACATATTTTAGTCAGGAAGATCTCCTTGACTTCAGGAATGAGGAATATGAGGTCTTTTTTCTGAGCAGGGCTCAGCTCCTCTCTCACTCCTGCTATTGTGGAGTTTGTGTCCATGGGGTACAAACTCCAGCTGCTCAGCCTGGGGCCCGTCTATCTCCTGCCTCAGTTTCTCTCCATCTGTCTTTAGTTTCAAGTTTCAGTTCAGCGCCTCAGTCATGTCCAACTCTTTGCAACCCCATGAACTGCAGCATCCCAGGCTTCCCTGTCCATCAACAACTCCTGGAGCTTGCTCAAACCCAAATCCATCAAGTCAATGATGCCATCCAACCATCTCATCCTCTGTCATCCCTTTCTCCCGCCTTCAATCTTTCCCAGCATCAAGGTCTTTTCTAATGACTCAGCTCTTCGCATCAGGTGGCCTGAGTACTGGAGCTTCAGCTTTAGCATCAGTCCTACCAATGAACATTCAGGGTTGATTTCCTTTAGGGTTGACGGGTCTGATCTCCTTGCAGTCCAAGGGGCTCTCAAGAGTCTTCTCCAACACCACAGTTCAAAAACATCAATTCTTCGATGCTCAGCCTTTTTTACTATCCAACTCTCACATCCAAACATGACTACTGGTAAAACCATACCTTTGACTATACAGACCTTTGTAGGCAAAGTAATGTCTCTGCTTTTTAATAGGCTGTCTAGTTTTGTCATAGCTTTTCTTCCAAGGAACAAGCATCTTTTAATTTCATGGCTGCAGTCACCATCTGCAGTGATTTTGGAGCTCAAAAAAATAAAGTCTCTTACTGTTTCCCCATCTGTTTGCCTTGAAGTGATGAGACAGGATGCCATGACCTTAGTTTTCTGAATGTTGAGTTATAAGTCAGCTTTTTCACTCTCCTGTTTCACTTCCATCAAGAGGCTCTTTAGTTTTTCGCTTTCTGCCATAAGGGTGGTGTCATCTGCATATCTGAGGTTATTGATATTTCTCCCTGCAATCTTGATTCCAGCTTGTGCTTCATCCAGCCCAGCATTTCTCATGATGTACTCTGCATATAAGTTAAATAAGCAGGGTAACAATATACAGCCTTGAAGTACTGCTTTCCCAATTTGGAACCAGTCTGTTTTTCCATGTCCAGGTCTAACTGTTGCTTCCTGACCTGCATACAGATTTCTCAGGAGGCAGGTCAGGTGGTCTGGTATTCCCATCTCTTGAAGAATTTTCCAGAGTTTGTTGTGGTCCACACAGTCAAAGGCTTTAGTGTAGTCAATGAAGCAGAAGTAGATGTTTTTCTGGAATTCTCTTGCTTTTTCGATGATCCAGTGGATATTGGCAATTTGCTGTTTTGTTCCTCTGCCTTTTCTAAATCCAGCTTGAATATCTGAAAGTTCTAAGTTCACGTACTGTTGAAGCCTGGCTTGGAGAATTTTGAGCATTACTTTGCTAGCGTGTGAGATGAGTGCAATTGTGTGGTAGTGTGTGCATTCTTTGGCATTGTCTTTCTTGGGATTGGAATGAAAAGTGACCTTTTCCAGTCCTGTGGCCTAGCAGGGGTGAAATACCTGTTGCACAGCGCTGGGGAGAATCACATGACACGGTGCACATAAAACACTTAACACAAGGCAAGGATTCAGTAAATTTTCCAGTTGAGCTATTTCAGATCCTAAAAGATGATGCTGTGAAAGTGCTACACTCAATATGCAAGCAAATTTGGAAAACTCAGCAGTGGCCACAGGACTGGAAAAGTCCACAGGACTGGAAAAGTTCTGCTTCATTGACTACACTAAAGCCTTTGACTGTGTGGACCACAGCAAACTCTGGAAAATTCTTCAAGAGATGGCAATACCAGACCACCTGACCTGCCTCCTGAGAAATCTGTATGCAGGTCAGGAAGCAACAGTTAGACCTGGACATGGAACAATGGACTGGTTCCAAACTGGGAAAGGAGTATGTCAAGGCTGTATATTGTCACCCTGCTTATTTAAGTTATATGCAGAGCACATCATGAGAAATACCAGCCTGGATGAAGCACAAGCTGGAATCAAGATTGCCAGGAGAAATATCAATAACCTCAGATATGCAGATGACACCACCCTTATGGCAGAAAGTGAAGAAGAACTAAAGAGCCTCTTGATGAAAGTGAAAGAGGAGAGTGAAAAAGTTGGCCTAAAGTTCAACATTCATAAAACTAAGATCATGGCATCTGGTCCCATCACTTCATGAGAAATAGATGGGGAGACAGTGGAAACAGTAAGAGACTTTATTTTTTTGAGCTCCAAAATCACTGCAAATGGTGACCGCAGCCATGAAATTAAAAGACACTTGCTCCTTGGAAGAAAAGTTATGACAAACCTAGGCAGCATATTAAAAACCAGAGACATTACTTTGCCAACAAAGGTCTGTCTAGTCAAAGCTATGGTTTTTCCGGTAGTCGTATATGGATGTGAGGGTTGGACTATAAAGAAAGCTGAGCGCCACAGAATTGATACTATTGAACTGTGATGTTGGAGAAGACTCTTGAGAGTCCCTTAGACAGTAAGGCGATCCAACCCGTCCATCCTAAAGGAGATCAGTCCTGGGTGTTCATTGGAAGTACTGATGCTGAAGCTGAAACTCCAATACTTTAACCACCTGATGGGAACAATTGACTCCTTGGAAAAGACCCTGATGCTGGGAAAGATTGAAGGCGGGAGGAGAAGGGGATGACAGAGGATGAGATGGTTGGATGGCATCACCAACTCAATGGACATGGGATTGAGTAAACTCCGGGAGTTGGTGCTGGACAGGGAGGCCTGGCTGCAGTCCATGGGGTCGCAAAGAGTCAGACACGACTGAGCGACTGAACTGAACTGAGAACAAATGAAGACATGGCATCAGACAGTACTGGTTTTACAGATGAATACAATACACTCAGGGTTTTGTGCGAAGAACAAGGCGACCTGGTGCCTGAAGCTGCAATGCTGACTTTTAGACTTTTGTGTTCAACACAAGAAGAGATGTCAGTTCAGAGAAAAGACAGGGAGAGAAAAGTCAAATTGAATGACCTGCTCTATGAGAAGCTGGCATGTCCCCGGAGCCCATTAAGATGAACAAGTTGGGGAACAGTTTTCAACAGTTTTTGTTTTGCTGTGGCAGGAAAAGCTAGGAGCTTTTCTCCTATCATGTTGAAGAAAAAGAAACTTTTACTTGGAAAAGGTGCATTGTATAAGATAGCATGTATCTTATGCTTTAGAGAAACAACAACAAAACAGACCGATTGCATTTATTTTGCTAACTGTGAATGTTGGAATTGAGTTCATAGAATTGAAGAGAAGATGTTAAAGTTCTTCTTAACATTAAAAAGGCCTGTCTGCTGTTTTTTTTTTGTTTGTTTTTTCTGAAATGCCCTTTTAAAAAATTGAATGGGTGACTTCCTTTGTGATCTAGTGGTTAAGAATCTACCCTGCGGGCCTGGTGCACTGGGAAGACCCAGAGGAATCAGGTGGAGAGGGAGGTGGGAGGGGGGATCGGGATGGGCGATACATGTAACTCCATGGCTGATTCATGTCAATGTATGACAAAACCCACTGCAATGCTGTGAAGTAATTAGCCTCCAACTAATAAAAATAAATGGAAAAAAAAAAAAAAAAGAATCTACCCTGCAATGCAGAGAATGCAGGTTCAACCCCTGGTCAGGGAAGTAAGACCTCACATGCCAATTACTGAGCCCTCACACTCTAAAGCCCATGCTCCACAACTAGAAAAAGCCTGCATGCTGGGGAGAAGCCCTGGTGCAGCCGGAAGTTTAATAGTAGGAAAACCCACAGGCTCCCCTGTCCACAGAATCTCCAGGTAAGCATACTGGAGTGGGTTGCCATTTCCTACTCCAGGGGATCTTCCTAACCCAGGGATCGAACCCCGGTCTCCCGCATTGCAGGCAGATTCTACCATTTGAGCCACCAGGGAAGCCCATAGGTATTGGTATTCCATCTAAAATACAATCATATATGAGAACATACAGTTTCCTCTGGAAAGGAAACTCCATCAAAACTGGTGGGAATGCAAACTAGTACAGCCGCTATGGAGAACAGTGTGGAGATTCCTTAAAAAACTGGAAATAGAACTGCCATATGACCCAGCAATCCCACTTCTGGGCATACACACCAAGGAAACCAGATCTGAAAGAGACACGTGCACCCCAATGTTCATCGCAGCACTGTTTATAATAGCCAGGACATGGAAGCAACCTAGATGCCCATGAGCAGACGAATGGATAAGGAAGCTGTGGTACATACACACAATGGAATATTACTCAGCCATTAAAAAGAATTCATTTGAATCAGTTCTAATGAGATGGATGAAACTGGAGCCCATTATACAGAGTGAAATAAGCCAGAAAGATAAAGACCAATACAGTATGCTAATGCATATATATGGAATTTAAAAAGATGGTAACAATAACCCTATATGCAAAACAGAAAAAGAGACACAGATGTACAGAACAGACTTTTGGACTCTGTGGGAGAAGGCGAGGGTGGGATGTTCAGAGAGAACAGCATTGAAGCAAGTATACTATCAAGGGTGAAACAGATCACCAGCCCAGGTTGGATGCATGAGACAAGTGCTCGGGCCTGGTGCACTGGGAAGACCCAGAGGGATGGGATGGGGAGGGAGGCGGGAGGAGGGATCGGGATGGGGAACACATGCAAATCCATGGCTGATTCATGTCAATGTATGGCAAAAACCACTACAATATTGTGAAGTAATTAGCCTCCAACTAATAAAAATAAATGGAAAAAAAAAAAAAAACTGAACGTAAGCTATGGCAATAACCAAGCTTTTCTTCCTTTTTCTCAACATGGCACACCCAAATTTCAAGTCGAGTTTGCATCATAAACTACACATGGTCATCACTATATGCATTTCACATCTCTTGAGTATTTAAAAGCTAAAACTTTTGGAGATAGAGAGTTCAAAGGATTCCCTGAGAAGGGTCAGAGACTTCCACTTTGAGTTATTCGATTACTGCCAGAATTTACATGTTAGTAGAAAAATCTTACAGTGAATGCTTCAAAAAGGCTCTGCCCCACCCGCCAAGGGCTGGAAGTTTGCTTTGGAAAAAACAGCAGAAGGAGCACCTGCAGCCTTAGATCATTCTTTCCTGGATCTCAGCCTGACTACCATCAGCCAGGCTGCCCGGAAGAACCATCTGGAGATGGGAATATTCTCCTAAACAGCTTCTCTGGCAAAGACAGACATAATGGGGTGGGGTGGAGTCAGAGTGGTAGTCTCTTTTAGCCATTTTATAAGCTGATTACAAAAGGGGGACTCAGAACTTTGAGTTTATTTATTATATATTTTACTTGCACTGGAAAGAAGTGAAAAGGTGATTCTAATGTGCAACTGGGGCTGAGAATTACCAGCTTAAATGAAAGAAGAGTTCTGAGGAGGGATAAAAGAATTTTAATACTTGCAGTGCAATTACTTTGGGTTAAGAATTTTCTCCCTTAAAATGGAAATGCTCTTAAGAGGTTGGAGCCACATGTTAAGCCTCTAAAAAGATTTAAGTGGGAGTGATTTTATCAACTTTCCTTTCGCCTCATGAGTAGATCTTCAGGTAAGGCCAGCAGTAGAATCAAAGAAGCCAAGGCTGACTAGAAAGCCATTGATTTGCTCTGTGTTTATTTTACAATTTAGAATTTTTATACTTTAAGTCAAATTGATAATCTTCTGTTAATATTTTTCATTTTGTGTGTTAATTGTAGTATATAGTTGGAAACCTAGTTGATAATGTATAAAAGGTTGCTAAGCACACACCACCAACCCAGCAATTCTACTTTTTTGGATATATTCTGGAGAGACAGCTGTGTGAACTACAGGCAAATATATGCAAAGGTGTTTTTTGTATTCTTTTTAAGAGGAAAAACTGGGAACAATCCAAATGTCACCGAATACAGAAATGGATCAATAAATTGGAGCAAGTTATAGAATGTTCTTAAAATAGTGTGGCAAAGACTGCAACTCAATCACCAAACCTCTCTTCTGGGGCAAATCATTTCACAGTGATGAAGATGGGTGATGAATTTCACTTATTCAACAGGTGTGTAATGAATGGCTGCTAGGTTTTAAGTGTAATAATACCATGCTAGGTACTGTAGATATAGAAAGACAGATCACCTGCTTTCGCGAAGCTCATAACCTGGCCATCTTTGTACTTTACTGACCAAAGTATGAACCGACAATTTATTTAGGTATCTTTTGATCATTTTAGCAGCTGACTTGGTCTTGGAGTCAATTATTAAATTACATTGACAAATATTCAAATTGATATCAAATGATTTTACTGACAGAGCAAATCATTGACTTTCTAGTCAGCCTTGGTTTCTTTGATTCTACTGTTGGCCCTTCCTGAAGATCTCCTCAACAAGGAGAAAGGAAAGTTGATAAAATCACTCCTACTAAGATCTTTTTAGAGACTCAACAGGGTGCTCCAACCTCTTAGAGCATTTCCACTTGAAGGGAGAAAATCCTTAACCAGCCAAAGTGATGGTACTGCGAGTATCAAACTCTTTAATCTACCCCTCAGCACTCTTTTCATTCATTTATGTCAGTGACTCTAAGTCCCAGCTGCACATTAGAGTCGCCCGGGGAATGAGTCTTAAAAACACTGATCCCTGAGCCCTAATAGAGACCAATTAAGTCAGAATTCCCAAACGTACATCCTGGGACCCGGAATTTTCTAGGAGCTCCCTTGGCAACCCTAATAGGCACACTTGGTTGAAATCAATCAAAATGTCCATCTCCAGTAAAATTCTATGGTTAACTAATGCCTAAACAACCACCGAGGGACAAACAGGAGACTGAAAAGGCTGTTCTTGTTATGGTACTAGTGATGAAGAATCTGCCTGCCAATGCAGGAGACACAAGAGATGCAGGTTCGATCCCTGTGTTGGGAAGATTGCCCTGGAGTAGGAGGAAATGGCAACCCACTCCAGTACTGTTGCCAGGAGAATCCCACTGGCAGAGGAACCTGGTGGGCTACAGTCCATGTGATCAGAGTCAGACATGACTGATCGTCTGAGCACAATTCGTCTGGAAAAGTTAACATTGGGGAAATAATGGAGAGAGCAGTCTCTGGAGTCAGACCAGGCAATTCTGCACACACAAGCTGTGTGCGTGGGTACATCAATCCCTTGACCTGTAACATGGGAGCAGGAATAATACCTACCTCTCCTAGGATCAGTATGAATAGAAATATTGGGTTGGCCAAGAAGTTCATTTGGTTACTGAATGCATTGTTCAATAAAGTTCTTGGTGAAATTGAAAAAAAAAAAAAAAGTCTTATTTTTTACTTAAAACTGAACAAACTTTTTGGCTAAGTCAATACTTAGGCCAGAGTCTGTCTATTACCATTAGATCCTTCCAGTGCTGCTTCAGATTTCCCTTACTCTTTAAAATTTTCTTTCAGTCACTCAAGAAGAGTATATTACTTGCTTCTCTGGGCTCACACTTTCTCTACTGAGACTAGTATTACTTAGCTGTTTATCACTTGGCATTGCAGTTGATGTTCTTCTTGTCTATCTCCCCTTACAGTAATTTTCTGTTAAGTGAAGTGTTTTACACTAGGAAGAATTACCTTATCACTAAAGGAAATAAACATCAATTCATACTTTACTGATACTTTAAAATCACCCTTCCTATTTTAACTCTTTGAGAAAGTAAACGTCACCAGAAGAAAACGTCTGCAGGCTCCCAACACCACCTCTACCCGCTGCCTGCATCCATGCCAATACACCCACCCACCTTCCTTCACTACCATGGATGCATGATCCTCTCCCCTAATAAAGACCATCCCCTCCACTGGTTCATGAGGTCTCATCCTTTCTTGCCTACTAAGATGCTGCCTTCTGGATTTGACTAGTATCAGTGAAGTGTCTGGACTTGATGTTGCCTCCAATCAAGAGGCAGATGATACCCAAGATTGCACAGGGACACTGGAATTCTGTAAAATTCACTTCTTCCCTAGGTACTACTCATTAAAAATCAATAAGGGAAAACCCTCTACCCTACAGGGCCTCTTCTTTAATATTAACAGTAATGTTAATATTAATTTCAGGCCATTATTCATCCATTAACATTAATGTTAATATTAAAGTTAATAGTAATATTAATAGCAGCAAGGGGGAAAGTAAGTCTCAGCCAGAGCTTGTGAGTCTTACTAGAATGTGTAAGTTACTGGGCAAGTTATTTATCCTCCCTGAGCCTCAGTTTCCTCTTTTGTAAAGCAAATCATGATAAACATTCAGTGATATAGAGCCTAGTACAAATGTCTGACACATAGTAAGTGCTCAAGAAATACTGGGTATGATTCATCCAAAAAGTGAAAGTCGCTCAGTTGTATTTGACTTTTTGTGATTCCATGGACTGCAGCCTGCCAGGCTCCTCTGTCCATGGAATTCTCCAGGCCAGAATATTGGAGTGGGTAGCCGTTCCCTTCTCCATGAGACCTTCCCAACCCAGGGATTGAACTCAGGTCTCCCATACATGCAGGCAGATTCTTTACCAGCTGAGCTACCAGGGAAGCCTGGATTCATCCAAGTCTTTCCTTAAATATTTCTTTCTTAGTCCTTCACTAACCACACTGTCTAAAATAGTATCAGTGATGTTATCTTTTTAACCTGCCTTATTTATTTTCTTCATAGTCCTTACCACTACCTGACATTATGAAGTGTGTGTGTGTATGTGTGCATGTGTGTTAGCAACCTCAGATAGAGGTGATTAATTATAGGGAATGACATGCTTTTTCAGACAGTTTATTCATTTATGTTAACAAGAAACATTTGAGTTTCCCTTAAAAATGTTAACTTTGCTGAATCTCTATCAAATGCTGTGGCATTTTTCTTATTTCTGCAGTTAGCAGTAGAAAGAAAAGCTCTATCTCATTGAACTCACAAAAAACCCTTTGAATAGGTCCAATTATGTTAAAGGTTAAATGGTAAAGCAGGTTTAATAGGCACATTCTACCCCCGAAGTTTTGCTGTTTCAAGGAAAAGTATCTTTGACTGATAAACCTTTACTCTTTAATCTGCCACACACAATAAAGGCAAGCAGCCAAAATGGTGAGCAAATGAAACATAAATTTATAAAGAACTGTTTAAATAAGAAATCAGTTTAACACAAAATGAGTCCCATTCTAGTATCATATTTGATGTAAAGCTCTTACTCTCTCAGGACCTAGGATTCAGCACTGAAAATGTTCTCATTTTACTTAACTTACCTGCCTGTATGAAATAATTTCATGGTCAATATGAAGTTAACTTGGCTTGTCAAGTCACTTGTCTGGGAGATAGATCAAGATGGACAGGAAGACACGGAAAGAGAGGCAGGAAAGGCAGTGGTCTATTTCACAATCATATTTTGGGAGTTTTTTTTTTTTTATTAAACTTCTGTTCTTTTGGAGAAGGAAATTGCAACCCACTCCAGTACTCTTGCCTGGAAAATCCCATGGACAGAGGTGCCTGGTAGGTTACAGACCATGGGCTCTCAAAGAATGGGACAGGACTTCACTTTTACTTTTTTTCTTTACAGTAATATACTGCAAATGTTCTTAAGTTGAATACTTGAATGCTAGCACTAAACCATTATATTTGACTAGACCATGGATAGGATGTACTTTACTATCTCAACTCACCTACAGAGTCAAGGATTCCACAGTGTGCTTCCCTCTTCTTCTCACCCCTCCCTCTTCACTGTGTCCTTTAACTGCCTGTGCTCAAGTGTCCCCATCCTTAATAAAACCAACATCCCCCTCCCACCCCCATCATAATGATCAAACAGGTTCCTTTGATCTTATTAATCTTCTCCTTCACTTGAGTGGCAGTTTTCTTTATGTCATTAATTTTTGTGGTCTCCCTTTCCTCATGACCTACTCATAGCCCAACATCTTAGGTAATTGCTCTCTGATATGCCACTAAAATTACCCTTTAATAATATGTATTCTTAATCACCAAGTGGGATTGCTTTCTCTCAGTATTTATTCTCCCTGACTTCCCTGGCATTTGATGATTTTCTAAAAAAAACTTTGATTTTTTTTAGTTCAGTTCAGTTCAGTCACTCAGTCATGTCTGACTCTTTGTGACCCCATGGACTGCAGCACGCCAGGCCTCCTTGTCCATCACCAACTCCCAGAGTTTACCCAAACTCATGTCCATTGAGTCAGTGATGCCATACAACCATCTCATCCTCTGTCGTCCCCTTCTCCTCCCACCTTCAATCTTTCCCAGCATCAGGGTCTTTTCTTAGGAGTCAGCTCTTCGCATCAGGTGGCCAAAGTATTGGAGTTTCAGCTTCAACATCAGTCCTTCCATTAAACATTCAGAACTGATTTCCTTTAGGATGGACTAATTGGATCTCCTTGCTGTCCAAGGGACTCTCAAAAGTCTTCTCCAACACCACGGTTCAAAAGCATCAATTCTTCAGCACTCAGTTTTCTTTATAGTCCAACTCTCACATCCATACATGACTACTGGAAAAACCATAGCTTTGACTAGACAGACCTTTGTTGGCAAAGTAATGTCTCTGTTTTTTAATATGCTGTCTAGGTTGGTCATAACTTTCCTTCCAAGGAGTAAACATCTTTTAATTTCATGGCTACAGCCACCATCTGCAGTGATTTTGGAGCCCAAAATAAAGTCTGTCACTGTTTCCACTGTTTCCCCATCTATTTGCCATGAAGTGATGGGACCAGATGCCATGATCTTAGTTTTCTGAATGTTGCACTTTAAGGCAACTTTTTCACTCTCCTCTTTCACTTTCATCAAGAGACTTTTTAGTTCCTCTTCACTCTCTGCCATAAGGGTGGTGTCATCTGCGTATCTGAGGTTATTGATATTTCTCCTGGCAATCTTGATTCCAGCTTGCAATTCATCCAGCCCAGCATTTCTCATGATGTATTCTGCATATAACTTAAATAAACAGGGTAACAATATACAGCCTTGACGTACTCTTTTTCCTATATGTTAAAAACAAATTTATGGTTACCAGGGACTAAGAGCAAGGGGAGGGATAAATTGGGAGACTGGGATTAACATAGCCACACTATGATATATAAAATAAATGACTAATAAGGACTTACTGTATAGCACAGGGAGCTCTACTCAATATTCTATAATGGCCTATATGGGAAAAAAAATCTAAAAGAGAGTGAATATTTATAACTGATTCACTTTGCGATAAAGCGGAAATTAACACATTATAAATCAACTTACTCCAATAAAAATTTGAAAACAAACAAAAGCTTGATCCCTCCCTTTATATCCCTACCCTGGATTGTACGAGTTCTCTTCATTCTCCTCTGCAGCTTCTGATTCCTGTAAACCCCTGAAAGTAGGTGTGTCTCAAGGTCCTCTTCTCTCTTTAAAGACACTGCTTTGAGGGTCTTACCCACTCCCACTGTCTCAACTGTTAAGGGAAGAAAGCTCCCCAGTTTTCCTTCATTCTTAGCCCCTGGTGCCACCTCAAACTCTACATGTCCAAAACCGAACCCAACATTTTCCCTTGCGGTTGATTGTGCCTTGAGATTTTCTCGTGAATATCTGATGAATGAAACCACTATTTTCCCAGTCCAAATGAAAAGCCTTGGAAATTCTGTGGCTTCTCCCTCTCCCGTCTAATGAGATGCCATCTGATGAGGCGTCTGCATCTCTGTGCCCTTCCCATCACACACCCTCTGCACGATCACCGCTCTAAACCAGCCTCTCACCGCCTTTTTCCTGGAACATCACTTTGCAGGCGTGTGTGATGTCACTTCACTTGTGTCTGACTCTTTGCAACTCTACTGACTGTAGCCCGCCAGGCTCCTCTGTACATGGGATTCTCCAAGCAAGAATACTGGAGTGGGTGGCCATGCCCTCTTCCAGGGGATCTTCTCAACCTAGGGATCAAACCCACATCTCCTATGGCTCCTGCATTGCAGGTGGATACTTTACTGCTGAGCCACTGACAAAGCCCAGACCAATACCCTATTTCCTAATTACCTCCCTCTTTCTGGCCTCCAGTCTGTCTTTTACTAATGCAACTGTAGCCGCTGACAGCCTGTGCTCAAAAGCCATGGAGGCCTTGCATTGCCTACTACATTAAGTCTAAATGAAGGGGGCCTTAATCTGCATCAGTTACATGAGGATGTCTATGGAAAGAGTAAGACGGGTAGTAAACTGCTTCTCTGCACATAATGTCTTCAGAATTGTGTCCTACGGAAGTGTTTGCCCTAAAGGGGATATCAGGAACACTGAGTTCAGTCAGTATTCAGTGACCAGGATGGGGAATGATGAATGACCATATCATAGAATGAATGGTTTTAAAAATTGGAGGTATTTTGGCCATAAGGACCACAATTGGAAAAAAAGAAAAAAAGACGTTGGAAAAGGGCTTTTGTTCTGTGTGGCCGTAAGACGTAGAACTTGAGCAAACAGATTCAAGTCATAAGAAAAATGATTTTAGCTCAATAAAGGGAAAATAGAAGTAAATAAAGTTGGAGCAGGAACTCTCAAGAGGCAGCAGATTCTGCTCTCAGAGGTTGCCATTTAAACTAGATGTATTTGCAAGAATGTTAAAGAATTGAATCAAGAATACAGTTCTTTTCAGTCAGGCAATTACTTGGTTGCATAGCTCTTTCTTAGTCTAGTAGGAAAGACCAACTCATTTTCAGAGCTTTCTCTCTCAGTTTTCATGCATGTCTTTGTTATTACCTAGCTGCAATTTCCTTGACTTATACTTTTTCCTGTCAAAATCTTACCAACTTTTGAAGGGCCAAATCTTCCATTTCGGTATCGAAGTATAGTTGATTTATAATATTTCTGTTGTTGTTGAGTTGCTCAGTTGTGTCCAGCTCCTGTGAACTAATGGACTGTAGCACAACACGGTCCTCTGTCCTCCACTGTCTCCCAGCATTTGCGCAGATTCATGTCTATTGAGTCAGAGATGCTGCCATCTCATCCTCTGCCACCTCCTCCTTTTGTCTTCAGTATTTCCCAGCATCAGAGTCTTTTCGAATGAGTCGGCTCTTCACATCAGGTGGCCAAAGTATTGGAGCTTCAGTTCTTCCAATAAATATTCAGGGTTGACTTCCTTTAGGATTGACTGGTTTGATGTTTTTGCAGTCCAAGGAACTCTCAAGAGTCTTCTCCAGCAGCACAATTCAAAAGCATCAATTCTTTGGTGCTTAGCCTTCTTTATGGTCCAGCTCTCACATCTGTACATGACTACTGGAAAACCCATAGTTTTGACTATACAAAGTGATATCTCTGCTGTCTAGGTTTGTCATAGCTTTTCTTCCAAGCAGCAAGAGTCTTTAAACTTCATGGCTGCAGTCACCATCCACAGTGATTTTGGAGCCCAAGAATATAAAATCAGTCACTGCTTCCATTTTCCCCTTTTATTTAGCATGAAGTGATGGGACTGGATGCCATAATCTTAGTTTTTTGAATGTTGAGTTATAA
Source organism: Cervus canadensis (assembly GCF_019320065.1). Lineage (NCBI taxonomy): Eukaryota > Metazoa > Chordata > Mammalia > Artiodactyla > Cervidae > Cervus > Cervus canadensis. The sequence goes on along the minus strand of NC_057406.1, from coordinate 34,248,068 downwards.
GCCAGCTTTTTCCGCTCTCCTCTTTCACCTTCATCAAGAAGCTCTTTAGTTCCTCTTCACTTTCTGCCATTAAAGTGATATCATCTGCATATCTGAGGTTGTTGATATTTTTTCCCCTCAATCTTGATTCTAGCTTGTGATTCATCCATCCTAGCATTTTGCATGATGTACTCTGCATAGATGTTAAGTAAGCAGGATGATAGTATATGGCCTTGTCATACTCCTTTCCCAATTTTGAACCAGTCCATTGTCCTATGTCTAGTTCTAACTGTTTCTTCTTGACCCACATACAGGTTTCTCAGGAGACAGGTAAGGTGGTCTAATATTCCCATCTCTTTAAGAATTTTCCACAGCTTGTTGTGATCCACACAGTCAGAGATTTAATGTAGTCAATGAAGCAGAAGTAGATGTTTTTCTGAAACTCCTTTGCTTTCTCCACGATCTAAAGAATGTTGGTGATTTGATTTCTTGTTCCTCTCCCTCTTTGAAACCCAACTTGTACATCTGGAAGTTCTCAGTTTATATACTACTGAAGCCCAGCATGAAGGATTTTGACCATAACCTTGCTAGCATGTAAAATGAGTGCAATTTTACAGTAGTTTGAACATTTTTTAGCATTGCCCTTCTTTTGGATTGGAATGAAATGTGACCTTTTCCTTTGGCCACTGCTGAGTTTTCCAAATTTGCTGACATGTTGAGTGCAGCACTTTAACAGCGTCATCTTTTAGGAGTTTAAATAGCTCAGCTGGAATTCTGTCACCTCCACTAGCTTTGTTGATAGTAATGCTTCCTAAGGCCCACTTGACTTCACACTCCAGGATGTCCGGTTTTAGGTGAGTGACTGCACCATCATGGTTACCTGGGTCATTAAGATCCTTTTTGTATAATTCTGTGTATTCTGTGCCACCTCTTCGTAGTCTCTTCTGCTTCTGTTAGGTCCTTATCATTTCTGTCTTTTATTGCACCCATCCTTGCATGGTGTTCCCTTGATACCTCCAATTTTCTTGAAGAGATCTTCAGTGTTTCCCATTTTGTTGTTTTCCTCTATTTCTTTGCCTTGATCATCTAAGTGGATCCTCTTATCTCACCTTGCTGTTCTCTGAAACTCGGCATTCGGTTGAGTGTGTCTTCCTCCATCTCCCTTGCCTTTCGCTTCTCTCTTTCCTCAGCTAATTGTAAAGCCTCCTCGGACAACCTCTTTGCCTTCTTGCATTTCTTTTTCTTTGGGATGATTTTGGTCAGTGCCTCCTGTACAATGTTACAAACCTCTGTCCATAGTTCTGCAGGCGCTGTGTCTACCAGATCTAATCCCTTGAATCTATTCATCACCTCCACTGTATAATCCTAAGGTATTTGATTTAGGGCTTCCCTGGCTCAGACGGTAAAGAATCTGCCTGCAATGTGGGAGACCCAGGTTTGATCCCTGGGGTGGGAAGATCCCCTGGGGAAGGAAATGGCAACCCACTCCAGTGTTCTTGCCTGGAGAATTCCATGAACAGAGGAGCCTGGAAGGCTACAGTCCATGGGGTCAAAAAGAGTTGGACATGACTGAGTGACTAACACACTGAATGGCCTAGTGGTTTTCCCTACTTTCTTCGCTTTAAGTCTGAATTTTGCAATAAGGAGCTCATGATCTGAGCCTGTCCATCTTGGGTGGCCTTGAACAGCATGGCATATAGAGCTTCATTGAGTTATGCAAACCCTTCGCCATGACATGGTTGTGACCCCTGAAGGGTTTATAGTGTTGTGCCAACATTATATTGAATATAGTTCCCTGTGCTATACAGTAGGACCTTGCTGTTTATCCATCCTATATATATATCATAGTTTATATCTGCTAATCCCAACTCACAGTTCTTACTTCCCCAACCTTCCTCCTTCTTGCCAACCACAAGTCTGTTCTTTCTGTCTATAAGTCTGCTGCTGGTTCATAGATAGGCTCATTTGTGTAATATTTTAGATTCTACATATTATTGATATCATATGGTATTTGTCTTTTTCTGACTTACTTCACTTAGTATAATTTCCGGTTGCATCCATGTTACTGCAAATGCCATTATTCCATTCTTTTTTATGGCTGAGTAATAGTCCATTCTATCTGTCGATCACATCTTCTTTATCCATTCATCTGTGATGGACATTTAGGTTGTTTCCATGTTTTGGCTATTGTGAATAATGCTGCTATTAACACAGAGGTGCATATATATTTTTGAATTATAGTTTTGTCTGGATATATGCCTGAGAGTAGGATTGATGGATCATATGGCAATTCTATTTTTAGTTTTCTGAGGAACCTCCACGCTATTTTCCACATTGGCTGCACCAATTACATTCCCACTAACAGTGTAGGAGGGTTCCCTTTTCTCCACACCCTCTCCAGCATTTATTATCTGTAGACTTTTGATCATGGCCATTCTGACTGGTGTGAGGTGGTACCTCATTGTAGTTTTGATTTGCATTTATCTGATAATTAGTGATATTGATCATCTTTTCATGTTGCCTACTGACCATCTGTATGTCTTCTTTGGAGAAATGTCTATTAAGGTCTTCTCTGCGCATTTTTTGGATTGAGTTGTTTTGTTGTTTTTGAGTTGTATGAGCTGTTTGTGCATTTTAGAGATTAAGCCCTTATCTGTCACATCATTTGCAAATATTTTCTCCCATTTTGTAGGTTGTCTTTTCATTTTTTATGGCTTTGTTTGCTGTGCAAAAGCTTGTAAGTTTGATTAGGTCTCAAGAGCCAAATCTTATTTTATATTTTTAAAGAAAATTTCTCTCTTCCAACCTCAGACCCCACCATGAATTTTTGAGTTGTTCTTCTACTCCAAAACTTCAGTGCTTCATGTATCCATTTGGGACACTTTAATATTCTTGCTCATGTTATTTGTGTATATTTCTCCTTTTGCCTATTGGGATATCAATTTCATGGGGGCAGGGATTACCTTTATGTCCTCTATAAACCTTACTGGAATAGAATTCCTTTCTTAGTCATTCAACACACATTTATTGTTTCTTTAGAATTAAAAGACTAGACTAAATCATCTCTAAGGAGCCTTTCAACTTAAAAAAAATGTATGAATCTAGTTCTAGGACTTATATAACAAATGTACAAAAGACCTCTCTGTGCCCATATTGACTGTGAGAGTTAAGAGTCAGATATGCTGATGTCACGCTGGTGTTATAGGAAAGTTTATAAAATCTGATTTTGAAAAGTAGGTAAGTTTATTTTTCAAGAACTTTTGCAACCTTTCTGTTGAGACATTCAACACATGTTCCTGATAGAACTGTGAACATTAAAAGAACTGCACATCTGGTTACAGTTTTATGAAATTAAGTGACACTAAATCAGAGCTCCACAAAGTTAAAGGTTGTATAATTAAGAACATCCAAAAGGTAAACAGGGAACTCTGGCAAGACTTAAGAAAGGGAACATCTTATTGTGATCTATCAGAAACATTTACCACTCATTTATCTCTACCATTTCTTCCTGCTCTTTATGGCAGCAACCACTGTTGCTGACTTGTGCTTGGCAAATTGCTGCCAAGAGTCCAGATGTTTCTCAGTGCGCATCTATGGAAACTTGTGTTGTCCAAATTTCAGAAGATGGGCTCTCAGACTAGGTTAGATAAAACAAGGAAAAAAAAAACAAAACTCAGAGCAACTTAGAAAATGAAGCCTGAGGTTTTTTTGTCTCAACTCTTCTCCTCTTTTCTCTTCCCTTCTGTGAGCACCTCTCAGGGACTCAAATTAGGGAGGTTAAAAGCCAAATTAGTTGGAAGGCATGACTCCCACCTTCAGGAAAATCCCAGTATATGGAAGTCTAGTGGGTAGTTTGATCAGGTCAGAAGTCTCTTTTACTTTCAGTCCTTCTCAGGAAACAGTCTTCAGAATTTTTTTGACTGTCAGTCATTAAAGTGAAGTCTCTCTGTCATGTCCGACTCTGTGACTGCATGAACTGAAGCCTGCCAGGCTTCTATGTCCATGGGATTTTCCAGGCAAGAATGCTGGAGTGGGTTGCCATTTCCTTCTCCAGGGGATCTTCCCGACCCAGGGATCGAACCTGGGTCTCCCACAGTGCAGGCAGACTCTTTTACCATCTGAGCCATGAGGGATGCCCTCAGTCATTAAAAGCCCCTTAGAAAAGTTTGAGAGGAAGCTTTTCCATGTAAGTCTGCGGCAAAGGTGATGCTGAAAAGAAGAGAACATCCCGTGACTCCCTAACCACAAGGGCACCTCCGGCATTCACAAAACTCAGAGGTTTTCCTCAAAGCACAGCCTAGACTTTCTTTTATTTCTTCAGACTTTATATTGGGGTATAGCCGATTAACAGTGTTGTGGTAGTTTCAGATGAACAGTGAAGGGGCTTACTATATACATACATGTATCCATTCTCCCCCAAAGCCCCGCATCCAGGCTGCCACATGAAATTGAGCAGAGTTCCCTGTGCTATACAATGGGTCCTTGTTGGTTATCCATTTGAAATATAGCAATGTGTACACGACCTTCCTAAAGTCCCTAACTGTCCCTTTTCCCCAGCAGCCATAAGGTCATTTTTTAAGTCTATATGAGTCTCTTTCTGTTTTGTAAGTAATTTCATTCATTATGTTTAGATTCCACATATAATGGATGTCATACGATATTTCTCTGATTTACTTCATTCAGTATGACACCCTCTAGGTCCATCTGTGTTGCTGCAAATGACATTATTCCTGCAACCCCACTCCTGGGCCCATATCCAGAGAAAAAAATATGATCACAAAGGATACATGCACCCCAGTGTTTGTTGCAGCACTGTTTGCAATTGCCAGGACATGGAAGCAATGGCTTATGCTTTCTGCTGCTTGCCCCTCCATCTTCTGACTTCTCCTCCCTTTCAGCCTGAACAGGAGAAAGTCAGAATAATACAGTCCAAAAACAGTCAACAAGATGGTTGCAGGTTTTTTCTTTTCACCTGGATACATGCTCTAAAGAAAGAAAAATTAAGGATTGACAAGTTGCAATGAGAGTCATGCTGCCCAGTTACAAATGTGATCTCATACTTTTCTGGTAACTTGACAATGAGACTAAAAGATTTTAAAATTTAATATGACCCCCTCCCTGCTTTTTCTGATATTATTAATTAATTACATTTCTAGGTTATAAAAGAAGCATGGTTAAAAATAATCAAACTCTGACATTATTGCCTAAAACATGCTTTCTAACATTATGGCATAGGCATTAACGTGTTGATGGACTATTCAGAAAAGAATGGTTTTCAGCAAGAGTAGAACATGAGGGCTGATGATTAAGTATTGATTTTCTTTTCTCATAAACTTGTATCTTGCGCTTCCAAAGCATTAGCCTTGTTTTGCAGGGGAATTGAATCTTCTCTTGGGCTTTAATCCCCGCAAATGTGTGAGTTCTCTGGAATAATGCGTGAAGAATAATGGGTGGCCAATTTGAGTTCAGCTTTGGTATAAAACATTTCTGCCAGTGCAGGGACTCGTAGGGTAAGTGGGCATGGGTTATCTGCACACATTAATTCTTTGTGCAATCTACACTCTCCTAAGTCTAATTGGTAAACTAGAAAGCATTTTTTTTAATATAATTATTCCAAGTGGAATAGTCTTGCCATAAAGATTGTAAACCTCATAATCCCTTCCTGGAAACTTGTCTGGTACCTGGGACATCAAAACAATAATAAGATTCTTTATTTTTAATGTCAATAACTTAAAAAATGAAAGATGTGATATAATCAAAAACATATGTAAAATAGATGTAATTTAAAAATAAGTAAAATGAATGAACTTCTATCTACCACCCAGCTTGAGAAATAGGAACAGATAGAATGTTAACAATGTCTTATAGTCACCTGCGTGTCCAATTTTAATACCAGCCCCCAATAAGCACCCTCAACCATTACCCTAGTTTGGTGTTTATCAGTTCCTTGCTTTTCTTTGCAATTTTACCCCTTATGTATGTATCTCTAACAAGCATGTATGTAATTTTGTGAGTTTTTAATTTTATATTAAAAAATAATACTTTTTTTCTGTTGACTTGATTTCCTTAACATGGTTGTAAGATTCATTCATGTAGATGTGTGTGTGCTCAGTCACATCCAACTCTTTGTGGCCCCATGGACCGTAGCCTGCCAGGCTTCTCTGTCTGTGGGATTTCCCAGACAAGAATACTGGAGTGGGTTGCCGCTTCCTACTCCAGGTGATCTTCCCATCCAGGGACTGAACCTGCATTTCTTGCCTCTCCTGCATTAGTAGGCAGATTCTTTACCACTAGCACCACCTGGAAAGCCATGCATGTGTACACATCTATGTTAATCTATTTCTGACTGTTAAATAAATAGAAATGTTATTCTTTCTCCTATTGATCAATACTTGAATTGTTTCCAAAATTTTGCTGTTATAAATGATGTTGCTATGAACATCCTTATGTATGTATCCGGGCTTCCCTGATCGACCTTGGTTCAATTTCTGGGTTGGGAAGATCTCTTGGAGACAGGAAAGGCTCCCTACTCCAGTATTCTGGCCTGGAGAATTCTATGGACTGTATAGTCCATGCGGTCGCAAAGAGTCAGACACAACTGAGCAACTTTCACTTTCACTTTCTTTTTATGTATGTAGCCTGGACAGTAATTGCTGGGTTGTGGGCATACATGTGTTAGCTCTGCTAGATAATGCCCCAGTTGTTTTTTCAGTTTGGTTTCCATAGCTTATAGAAGTTTCTGTTCTTCCATAGTCTCACCAAGAGTTGATATTATCATACTTTTTAAACATATTTGGTGGGTCTTAAGTGGTATCTCATTGCATTTTTAATTTGTATCTCCCTGATTACTAATGGTGTTGAGAATATTTTTAATGTTTAATGACTACTCAGTTCTGATTTTTTGCCCACTTTCCTATTGGAATGTTTCATTTTCATTTATTAACATGCAGGCCTTCTCCCCTTTTAATTGTGAAATATACATAAACAAAACTCCACAAAACATTTATGGACAATTTAATAAACAATTTCAGGGAAATATTCATGTAAGTACAACCTATGTCAAGAAATAAATGTCTCCAGGATATGCAGGGAGGAGATCAAGATGGTGGACGAGAGGGATGCTGAGCTCACCTTCCCCAGTGCACACATCAAATTTACACCTACATTTTGCAGGAAGGGAGACCCCTTCAGGGCCTGAGAGTGGGCTGTTGTCTAACACTGGGAAATGAATTGTCCGAGGAGACACATGTGCTGACTAAGCAAGAGACTTTATTGGGAAAGGGTACCCGGGCAGAGGCCAGGAGGGTCAGGGAACCCAGGAGAACTGCTCCATCATGTGGCTTACAGTCTCAGTTTTATGGTGATGGGTTTAGTTTCTGGGTGTTTTAGGCCAGTCATTCTGACTCAGGGGTCTTCCTGGTGATGCACCCATTGCTCAACCAAGATGGATGCCAGTGAGAAGGATTTTGGGAGATGGTAGGACATGTGGCATCATCTTTTGACCTTTCCCAAACTCTTCTGGTTGGTGGTGGCCTATTAATTCCGTATTCCTTACCAGGACTTTGTGTCGTAAAATAACTTATGCAGATGGTTACTATGGTGCCTGACTAGAGTGGGCAGTTTCAATGTGTTTCCCCTAACATACATGTGAAGCAATTCTCACTGAAAACAAACTGGAGACTGGTAGAAAGACTCATCTACAATTAAGACTGTAAAGAAAGATCTACCCAGAGCCAGGTAAGAAGGGAAGGAGCAACCACCAGGGCAGGGCCTACACAGAAGAGGAGGGGAATTACATAGGCTCAGAGATCCTCCCTAGGGACTAAGGGATCCAAACCATGTATTGGGGCCCCCGCCCTGGGATCCAACACCAGGAAAATAAGTCCCCTTATTTGGTTTAAAAACCAGTGGGACTTACAGGAGGGCTGTAGGAAACCAAGGCTCCATTCATGAAGAGTGTGCACACATTTGCTTACTTCCCTGCGCAATGTGGGAGAAGCAGATTGAAACTGCCCAGGGCTCTGGCCAATTCCCACCCCCCAACCCTCCAATGCATGCCCCAGCCCCTCTAGCTCCAGCACATACCCTCACCAGGGAGAAGGCTGCTGTACCAAAGAGAGTTCACACTTAGGGTGGGGGGACAGAGGCAGCTGGGAGCCAGTACTGCATCTGTGTGGGGTATGGGTGGCCATTGCTGGCGCTCTCAGAGGCAGTGGATCTGGATCAGTCTGCAGGTCAGGCTGGCGTTCTGGGACCATCCCAGTGTGTACCCTGGCTGACACTGGGTGCCCACTCTGGCCCACTTCCTTTAGCACTGATCCCCACTGAGTTGAAGGAGCTATTGCCGGGAGATGGGAGAGTGCACATTTAGAGGGAACAAAACCAGCTCAGACCAGAACCTCGGGGCTTCTGATCTAGCATCTTAGGACCCAAGCCCAGCCCAGGTAGGATGGTGACAGCGCTGTGCATAGGAGAAGCCCCAGATCACACGTGGCTCTGGCTCCAGCCTCTCCATTTTCAGCCCCACCCACCACCGAGGTAAGAGCTGTGTCATCACACCTCAGGGAAGGCGGGGCTCATACTCACTTCAGATCCAGCGCTCCACCAAAGTCACGGGGCACATGAAGACTGCATAAGGATGCTCCCATACAAGAAAACGCCTTCAAGACCTGGATAGATAACTATTTAATCCAATTTCAGAGGGACAAGGGGCTCCCCTGGTAGCTCAGCATTAAAGAATCCACCTGCAATGCAGGAGATACAGGAGATGGGAGTTCAATTCCTGGGTCAGGAAGATCCCCTGGAGGAGGACGTGGCAACCACTCCAGTATTCTTGCCTAGAGAATTCCATGGACAGAGGAGCCTGGCAGGCTATAGTCCATAGCGTCGCAGAGTCAGACACGACTGAAGTAACTGAGCATGTACATAGAGACAAGGTTAACAAAATAAGACAGGAATTTGTTTCAAATGAAAGAACAAGAAAAACCTCTGAAAAAAAACCTAATAGAACAAAGATAAATAATTTACCAGATAAAGAGTTCCAGGCATTAGTAATAAAAATGCTAACTGAACTTGTGAAAAGAATAGATAAACACAGAATTTTAACAAGGAACCAAAGGGTATTAAAGAACCACTCAGAGCTTATGAATACAATAACTGAATGAAATAGAAGGAATTAACAGCAGGGCCGTCTATGGGGTCACACAGAGTCAGACACGACTGAAGCGACTTAGCAGCAGCAGCAACAGCAAGGGATACAAAAGAATGCATAAGTGATCCAGAAGATAGGACTAATGGAAATCACCCAAACAGAAAAGCAAAAAGAAAAATAACTTTTAAATGAAGACAGTTTCAGAGACAATATCAAGTATACTAACATTCACACTGTAGAGATCTCAGAAGAAGAGAGAGAGAGAAAAGGGTAGAAAATATATTTGATGAAATTGTAGCTGAAAATTTCCCATACCTGAAGAAGGAAATATACCTGCAGGTACAGGAAGCAGAGAGTGTCCCAACAAGATGAACCCCCAGAAGCCTATACCAACATAAAAGTAAAACAGCAAAAGTTACCAAGACAGATAATTCTAAAGACAGAAAGATAAAAACAAAGGGTCACATACAAGGGAACCACCATAATGCTATCAGCTGATTTTTCTACAGAAACATTTGCAGGCCAGAAAGGAGTGGCATGATATATTTAAAGTACAAAGGGAAAAACCTACAACCTAGGATACTTTACTCAGCAAGATTATCATTCAGAATTGAAGACGAGATAAGGAACTTCTCAGACAAGCAAAAACTAAAAGAATTCAAGAAAACTACACCACCCTACAAGAAGTGTTGAAAGTGGAAGTCTAAGTGGAAAAGAAAAGGCTACAATATGAAATAAGAATTTATAGGAAAGGGAAAAATCCCACTAGTAAAGGCAAATATACACTAAAGGTTGTGGATCAGTCACTTAAATAAGCTAACATGAAGATTAAAAGGCAAAAATTGTAATATCAATTATAACTACAATAAATAGTTAAGGGATAGGGATAAATATGATGTCAAAAACACAAAAATGGAGGAGGGGAGTAAAAACATAGATCTTTTAGAATGTCTTTGAACTTAAATGGCTATCATTTTAAAAGTAGATATGGGAGCCCATGTAAGTATGGGACATGATCAAATTTATGTTTCAGGAATATTACCTTTAATTAAGACTTTGTGGAATTTGGGAGGTCAGCTGTATGGTGAGTATTAGGGTTGACTTGATTGATAGTAACCCAAAATAACACTACTTTAAAAATCTTTGTCCACCTGTAACAAACACAACATTATAAATCCACTGTACTCCAATAAAATCTTTTTTAAAAGTCATGTCCAGAGAGAGACCCAGTTCAAGGTCTAATATGGCATCAAAGGCTCTGGATGTCAAAGACTCAGTGTCTTCTTACATTGCTGCTCTCATGAGTGGTCCCAATCTAATGCCCAAGATGGCAGTATCCTCATTTCAGGCGGTAAACTTCAATAGGGACACAGTAAAAGAGGCCAAAGTATGTCCATCAACAGTCCTTTTAAGAAGATTCCCAGGAACTGTCACATGACTCTTCTACTTACCTCCCATTGGCCAGAACTTAGTCACATGGTCATGCCCACTGCAAGGTAAACAGGGAAGTGTAGCAGAGAAAATGGAAGCGCAGGCAACTGGCAGTTTCTGCCACTGAGAAACAAAATATTGGAAACAAGAGGGGAGCAATAACTACTGCAGACTACTGCAGTATTGTAGTAAGGAATAGTAGGGACTATGTTTGTGAGGATGAAGTGTGAAGGCAAGATCTAAGAGCCGTCTGGGAAGCAGGTGGCTTAAGAAATGGTGATCTAGGGAGTGGGTTGATGGCTCTTGATTTCTGACTTGAGGGACTAAGTAGATAGAAGTCTCACCATGGGGAATTTTCACTATCACAAAGCAGATAGAAAGAAAAAACAAAATGGAGGGGAAAAGGCAAAATAGTTTGGATTTGACTTAAAAGCAGAAGGAGAGATACAAATATCCAAATAACATAGGATGCTGGGCATTTCCTTCTAGCCAAGACAGTGGAATAGAAAACTTCCAGACCTGACTGTCACCAACTAGAAGAACAACTGTGGGCAAGTGATTTCATCCTCTGGACCTTAATTTTCTCATCTATAAAATGGCTTCCCTGGTGGCTCAGATGGTAAAGCATCTGCCCACAATGCAGGAGACCCGGGTTCAATCCCTGGGTCAGGAAGAATCCCTGGAGAAGGCAATGGCAACCCACTCCAGTACTCTTGCCTAGAAAATCCCATGGATGGAGGAGCCTGGTGGGCTACAGTCCATGGGGTCGCAAAGAGTCAGACATGGCTGAGCGACTTCACTTTGATAAAATAGGAAATTTCCACCAGATAATGTCTAAGTTCTCATCAGCTGTAGAACTATTTGATTCACCAATCAGACCAATCACCTGTGCTAACCATTAGGATGAAATGCAAAACTTTGCATCACTTCAGCTCATGCATTCTGTGCCAATGGAGAAAAGTAAAAAGGTTATATCTTTAAGTCCAAGCAAACACAATTTCCTGTGTAATTGCTTCATATCTCTTTTCAACTTGGCTGTTGGAAACCCAGTTTTGTGTGGTCAGATGGTATTAAATTTTGGCAAATTTACAAAGTCTCTCATTAAAGTGGGGATGGTTTTGTGAAACTTCACTTCAAGATCATTTTAAAAGGTTTTACTTGGTGAGAAAAAGATTGTTTTTCCTATTATGTACATAAATCTACACGTGGTAGTTGAAAATATCTCCCTTGAGTTAAGAATTTTCCCTTTTGGTTGGTCAAGTATCATTGTTCCACCTACTACAAAGGATTAAAATGACTTGTTTCATCACAGAACAAAATAATGGCCACAGCATGTGATTTTTGGCAGAAAGAACACTTTGTAATTGCTAATTTCCTATATCCAAATTCAGCTGAAGATTGCACCCTGAGTCCACAGTGCTTTGCAAGTCTTAACAACAGGATCGAAGGACTCTACGAAGCTTTGTAAAATGCCAATGAATCTAGACTAGCAGGGAGTTTGCTGAGAACGAGCCTTTTGAAAGGAATATTCTAATCCAAGACCCCAAATTCTTTATGGAGATGTGAAAGAGTCCGCAGGACACAACTGGTAGACTCAGGTGTTGGCTTTGGCTGGTGTTTCTCTTCTCATCTTCATTGTGTTCTATGCCAACTGGCAGCTGTCCTCAAGGTCAGACTCTTTTTTTAAAAACTCAGCAATTTAAATGAGAGCCAGTGGTGCTTTCAGCAGGTATAATCCCTTTTACTTGGAAAGTGTTTCAACTAGTATTTCTTTTGATACAAAAAAGTTTGGAAATCTGATATAAGTATAATATTTTCGAACTCATCTCTCACACCAAATTTACATTCCACAGCCAAAGAAAAATGTTTTTTACTGAATAAGTATTAGATCCCCGTCTACAAAGAAAACATACATTTTCTAAGTAGCTGAAAGAAAACAAATGATAATGAAACTATGATGATATAATCAACTTTGATGCCACAGTTTTCTATCCCTCTAGTATCCAAATAATCTTCAACCCTGTCTCTTGTATTTTTTAATGAATTATTCTTTGCATTTGAAAACCAGACCTTAAAGTGCAAATATATTTACTCTTTGTCAGAGCATTCCATGTAGATCCATTTGCAGAATGTGGGAACTGGAGTTACAGCTGATACCACTGAAACACTGCACTCCTAATTAGGTCTATAAAATATCTTGAATTATATAAAATCTGTGAATTCTCAAAATCCAAAACACTGTGTTATGACTTTTGCTGACCAAGAACTGGAGATGTGTGCAGGAACCACGGTGCTATAGGGCAAAGAGAATAGGCTCGGTATAACCACTGAGTCATACTCAAGGCCAAGTTTGTCCCTACCTAGCAAGGTGATCTTGGGTAAACCAGTTGGCCTCTCTCTCACCAATAATTTCTAATTGTTTCAGTAACTCTTTAAGTGAGAAAAATCATCACTATGTCACATATATGAGATAGGTTACCTATCCTGTCTATATCTATCTTACCTGTTGGATTGGCCAAAGAGTTCATTTGGGTTTTTCCATAGCATCTTATGATTTGTTTTCAAAATGAATGTTTTGGCCAACCCAATATCTATCTATCCATCCATCTATGTTTCATTCATCTACCTATCAGTAAACTAGTAGCTTAATTCCTAAATCCCTGAAGTCATCTTGTCTTCTCACCTCTCACTCCTCACTTCTAATCTACCACCAAATTCTACCAGCATTTCCTTCAGAATATACCCAAAACCTGACCCTTCTCATCGCCCTTCTTTGCCCATGGTGGTGCCCAGCCCTGTCAGCTCTCTTTGGATGATGGCATTGATCACCTCCCCTGATTTCTCTGCTTCTTGCTCTCCTTCAAGGTATTTTCAATACAGAAGCCAAAGTGACTTTTTAAAAACAGAAGTCAGATCCTCTCAGTCCTCAGCTCAATGACTGATCAGCCCCTGAGGATCTGACCTCCCTCATCACTCTCTAGCCCTTTTCCTGCCTCTGCTGTCTCTGCCCCAGCCTCAACAGCCTCTTGCCAGACATGCCGCTGCCTCAGATCTCTGCATTGCTGCTTCCTCTGCTGGCAGAGACTGGTTCACCTACCCAAACTTGAGTTAATGTGGGCAAAATATTTGCATTCAATCATTGGGAATGAAAAAGATATAGTAAATCTAGAGCACTTTCTTATAAAGTAAGAATGAAACTTTGTAAGTGTTAGTTGCTCAGTCATGTCTGACTCTTTGCAACCCCATGGACGGTAGGCTGCCAGACTCATATGTCCATGTAATTCTCCAGGAAAGAATACTGGAGTGGGTTGCCATTTCCTTCTTCAGGGGATCTTCCCAACCCAGGGATTGAACCCGGATCTCCTGAATTGCAGGAGGATTATTTATCGTCTGAGCCACATTCCTAACAAAGGCACAAACTTTACAGGACTCAGTGACAAATTGGAGAAAGGGATTAAAAAGGGTAAAAATAGATCTGTGTTCCTATATGAACCAAGGATATTTTTAAATATTTTGTTATATTATTTAAATAACATTATATATTATGTTCCAAAGTTTTTCAGGTGTGGAATTGTTATACATTTCAAGTTCAGCATTTTGAAGTATCTTCTAACTATAATTAACAAGTACTATAAAATAATTATGTAAATCAAATACAGATATGCTTTCTCACATAACTGTGCTTATAGAATATTGATGCAGTCTTATATGGCTTCCCTTGTGGCTCAGCCGATAAAGAATCTGCCTGCAATACAGGAGACCTGAGTTTGATCCCTGGGTTGGGAAGACCCCTGGAGAAGGGAAAGGCTACCCACTCCAGTATTTTGGCCTGGAGAATTCTTGGACACGACTGAGCGACTTTCACATTCATTAGATTTATATAGATTACTAGATTTATGTTACTGTATTTAAGAAAAAAAATTTTTTTCAGCTATGTGGTTTTATGAGAAATATTTTTCTACTTTTCAGAAATAATTTACGAAGAACCAATGAAATTTTAATTTTAATTTTGAGCATTCCACCTTTCTCTTGCTAGACTGGGTGTGTGTGTGTGTGTGTGTGTGTGTGTGTTATGTGTGTTTAATGAATCCGTTAGTTCATGCAGAAGCCAAAAAATTAAAATGGATCACCAATTTCGGGCAACTAAGCTACCTATTATTTCTTGCATGCATAAAGATTGATATTTTTTAACCTATGTGATGTATTTCAACCCACGTGGATCAGATATAAAAAGGTTTTCTGTGCCTGTCCCCTGACCCAGTGCCAAGGAGAAAAGAAGTTTAAATAATTCTAACTTCTTAATAGCTTATCCAGACAACAAAGCCTCTGCCTTTGGATAATGCTGCAGTTTTTTTTAAAGTAGTGTTTGCATAGCACTTTAGAAGAGCTATTATTAAAACTGCGGGTCTTTGAGCCTTGTTCCAAACCTTCTGAAAATTATTTCTAGTGCTGAAGCAGGAATCTGCTCCTTAGTTGACCCGCATATGTTAAAATTTGAAGATTACTGCAAAGAAGGTATATTCCATGTTCGGTATGAAAATGAGAATCTAATGAGCATTGCTTGAGGATTCTAAGTCAATATGTTGAAAACATTCCCTTAACATTATCAGTCGTGTTTTGTGTCAGCTGCATTAAGAGCTCTGGGTATTCAGTTGTTATTGTATTATTGTTAAGTAACAGCTTTATTCAGAGCTAATTTATATACATCACTCATTCAGAGTGTGCTATTTAATGGTTTTTAGTATGATCATAGAGTTGTGCAACAATCCTAATAATTAATTCTAGATCATTTGAGTCATTCTCAAAAGAATCTCCACACCCCTTAGCTATAACGTCTTTTCTCCTCAGCCCAAGGCAAACACTAACCTAGCTTCTGTGTCTATAGATATATGGTGAACATTTGTGTACAAGTTTTGGGGTTAACATATGTTTTCATTCTCTTAGGCTTTTAACACTGAGTGGAATTGCCGGGTCTAATTTTAACTCTATGTTTAACTTTTTGAGCAACTGCCAAACTGTTTTCCAAAGTAGCTGTACCATTTTACATTCCTGCCAAATATTTGAGAATTCTGATTTGTCTACATTCTCACCAACACTTACTATCTATCTTTTTGATAATCCATTCTAGACAAATGGTATTGATTGGCATTTCCCTAATGACTATGTCAAGCATCATTTCATGTGCTTATTGGCCTCTTGTGTATATTCTTTGGGGAAATGCCTATTCAGATCCAGTTTTTTAATGAGTTTTTTTTATCTTTTTATGATTGAGTTGTAAGGGTTCTTTCAGATAGTCTAGATAGTCCCTTATCAGATGGATGATTTGCAGATATTTCCTGCCATTCTATGGATTTTATCATTTTCTTGGTAATGCCCTTTGTTGTACAAAAGTTTTTAATTTTATTGAATTCCCATTTATTTCTTCTCTTGTTGCTCATATCTTTTTGTCCTAGCTAATAATTTGTTTCCAAGTTCAAAGTCACGCAGATTTACTCTTTTGTTTTCTTCCAAGAGTGTCATAGTTTTAGCTCTTAACATTTAGATTTTTGATCAGTTTGAACTGATTTTTGTATATGGTGTGAAGTAGGGGTCCAGCTGCATGCACATGTCCAGTCGTCCCATTACTATTTGTTGAAAAGATTATTCTTTCCCTCATTGAATGGTTTTGTTGTTTAGTCACTAAGTCGTGTCGACTCTTTTGCAACCCTGTGGACTGTAGCCCTCCAGGCTTTTCTGTCCATGGGATTTCCCAGGCAAGACTATTGGAGTGGGTTGCTGTTTCCTTCTCCAAGGGATCTTCGTGACCCTGGTATCAAACCTGAGTCTCCTGCATTGGCAGGCAGATTCTTTACCACTGAGATAACAGGGAAGCCCTTGAATGGTTTTAGCACCCTGTAAAAAGTCAGTTGATCATAAATGTGAGAGTGTATTTCTGGACTCTCAATTCTATTATTGATCTATTATATATTCATCCTTATGCCAGTAGCATACTGCCTTGACCACTGTGGCTTTATGATAAGTTTTTAAAATCAGGAAGTGTGAGTCCTTCAACTTAGTTCATCTTATATTAATAAAAGATGTTTTAGTTATTCTGGATCCTTTGGGTTTCCAAATGAATTTTAGGATCAGCATGTCAATTTCGACAAAGAAGTCTGGTAGGATTCTGATAGAGATTTCACTAATTTTTAGATCAGTTACAGAAGTAAAGTCATTTTAACAGTGTTAAGTCTTCCAATCTATAAACATAAAATGTCTTTCTACTTATTGTTCTGTTCAGTTCAGTAGCTCAGTCGTGTATGACTCTGTGCGACCCCATGAACCACAGCACGCCAGCACCCCTATCCATCACCAAATCATGGAGACCACCCAAACCCATGTCCATTGAGTCAGTGATGCCATCCAACCATCTCATCCTCTGTCGTCCCTTTCTCCTTCTGCACTCAATCTTTCCTAGCATCAGGGTCTTTTCCAATGAGTCAGCTCTTCGCATGAGGTGGCCAAAGTATTGGAGTTTCAGCTTCAGCATCTGTCCTTCCAATGAACACCCAGGACTGATCTCCTTTAGGATAGACTGATTGGATCTCCTTGCAGTCCAAGGGACTCCCAAGAGTCGTTTCCAACACCATACTTTGAAAGCATCAATTCTTCGGCACTCAGCTCTCTTTATACTCCAACTCTCACATCCATACATGACCACTGGAAAAACCATAGCCTTGACTAGACAGACCTTTGTTGGCAAAGTAATGTGTCTGCTTTTCAATATGCTGTCTATGATGGTCATAACTTTCCTTCCAAGGAGCAAGTGTCTTTTAATTTCATGGCTGCAATCACCATCTGCCCCCAAAAATAAAGTCAGCCACTGTTTCCACTGTTTCCCCATCTATTTGCCATGAAGTGATGGGACCACATGCCATGATCTTAGTTTTCTGAATGTTGAGCTTTAAGCCAACTTTTTCACTCTCCTCTTTCACTTTCATCAAGAGGCTTTTTAGTTCCTCTTCACTCTCTGCCACAAGGGTGGTGTCATCTGCATATCTGACGTTATTTATATTTCTCCCGACAATCTTGATTCCAGCTTGTGCTTCCTCCAGCCCAGCATTTCTCATGATGTACTACTCTGCATATAAGTTAAACAAGCAGGGTGACAATATACAGCCTTGATGTACTCCTTTTCCTGTTTGGAACCAGTCTGTTGTTCCATGTCCAGTTCTAACTGTTGCTTCTTGACCTACATACAGGTTTCTCAAGAGGCAGGTCAGGTGGTCTGGTATTTCCATCTCTTTCAAATTTTCCACAGTTTATTGTGATCCACACAGTCAAAGGCTTTGGCGTAGTCAATAAAGCAGAAATAGATGTTTTTTTCTGGAACTCTCTTGCTTTTTCAATGATCCAACGGATGTTGGCAATTTGATCTCTGGTTCCTCTGCCTTTTCCAAAACCAACTTGAACATCTGGAAGTTCACGGCTCATGTATTGCTGAAGCCTCGCTTGGAGAATTTTGAGCATTACTTTACTAGTGTATGAGATGAGTGCAATTGTGCAATAGTTTCAACATTCTTTGGCATTGCCTTTCTTTGGGATTGGAATGAAAACTGACCTTTTCCAGTCCTGTGGCCACTGCTGAGTTTTCCAAATTTGCTGGCATATTGAATGCAGCACTGTCACAGCATCATCTTTCAGGATTTGAAATAGCTCAACTGGAATTCCATCACCTCCACTAGCTTTGCTCATAGTGATGCTTCCTAAGGCCCACTTAACTTCACATTCCAGGATGTCTGGCTCTAGGTGAGTGATCACACCATCGTGATTATCTGGGTCATGGAGATCTTTCTGTACAGTTCTGTGTATTCTTGCCACCTCTTCTTAATATTCTTGCCACCTCTTCTGCTTCTGTTAGGTCCATACCATTTCTTTCCTTTATCGAACCCATCTTTGCCTGAAATGTTCCCTTGGTATCTCTAACTTTCTTGAAGAGATCTCTAGTCTTTCCCATTCTGTTGTTTTCCTCTACTTCTTTGCATTGATCGCTGAGGAAGGATTTCTTATCTCTCATTGCTATTCTTTGCTTATACAAGTATATAAAAATAAGGATGACTTTTGTATATTGATTTGTATTCTGCAACCTTGCTGAACTTGTTTACTCTAATAATTTTTTTAGCAGATTCTTTAGGATTTTCCACATAAAAGATCATGTCATTTGCTAACAGAGATAGTTTTATTTCATTTCCGGTTTGGTTGCTTTTGATTTTATTTCTTTTGCTTGCCTGATTGCCCTTCAACAATGTTGAATAGAAGTGGAAAGAGTGGACATCCTTCTTGTATGAAGATCTGACCTTAAGGGGAAAGTTTTCTGTTTTCTCCATTAAATAAGTTTTCAAAAAAATAGAAAAAGAGTCTTACCCTTATAGAGCTTACTGTCTAATAGAGGAAACAGGCAAAATCAAGTATTTGCAAACTCTCACCTTTTGGGTTTTTATAGAGCCTTCATTGCCTAGGCACAATTGATTAAATCATTGGCCTTAACTCAATCTCCAGCCCCTCCCACCTACCCAGAGGTCTGTGGGGTGGAAATGAAAGTTCTAAACTGATAATTACATGGTTGATTCCCCTGGCAACCAGCCCCCATCCTTAGATGGGTCCAAAAGTCACCTAATTAACATAACAAAAGACATTGATCACTGTCATCACTTAGGCAGGCAATTCCAAGGGTTTTAGAAGCCAGTTCTGATTATGCTGATCATATGGCTGCTATTAATGTACTAGGGATAAATTAGAGGGCCAGGACAGCTTTTTCTTAGTCAAAACAGGAACTATTTTTTTAACCCCTAAAGCATCTAGTTTTAAAAATCTGAATCCATTTCCAGTGGTGGCTACTCTTTTGCTGATGAAATATGAGGAGCAATTAGATAGTTCTGTTGGTTAGTCAACTGTCAAGATTGGTAGCATAATCATTAGTATTTTCACATAATCTTCTTATTCCTCAGTAAGGAAGCATTTCACACTTCTTGGGTATTGGTCCCATGGTACCAGGATTTTTATATTTTCACATGGACAAGGAGGGATAGAAGCAGAATAGGGAAAGAGGTTTTCGGATATAAGAGTAAATATATTTTCTAACCTAGATTTAACTCTTTTAACATCAATTATTTCTATCCATCAATTTTCCATGTTAAAAAGTAAATTCCTAGGATAATATTAAAAGAGTTTAATCAAAAGAGTTTGAAACAATTATTTTTTTCTATTAAATTTCGTGACTTAGAGGTATTCAACATTGCTTTGTCTCAGAATCACCTTTCCTAGTTCTAACAGGTTCAGAGGGCCGGAGAAATAAAACAACTATGATTACATCACCAATCTTGACAGTTTGTTTATCAGCTGCATTAACTAGTTACTCGTCATATTTCATCAGCAAAAGAGATGTCTCCCTTGAAAATGGATTAAGGGGACTTCCCTGGTGGGCCAGTGGTTAAGATTTTGCCTTCCAATGCAGGAGGTGCAGGTTCCATCCCTGGCTGGGGAATGAAAAGCCCACATGCTGCACAGCTCAGCCAAAAAATAAAAATAAATGAAATAATAATAAGAATTGTAAAATAATGTTTAAAAGAAAATGGATTAAGATGTTTTAAAACCAGATGCTTTAGGGGTAAAACAATAATAATTTCTATTTTGGTGAGAAAAAGTGTTGGGCCTTTAGTTTATCTCTATTGTTAAGTGTTAGTCACTCAGTCGTGTCTGACTCTTTCCCACTCCATGGACTGTATGTAGCCCACCAGGCTCCTCTGTCCATGGGATTCTCAAGGCAAGAATACTGGAGTGGGTTGCCATTTCCTTCTCCAGGGGATCTTCCTGACCCAGGGACCAAACCTATGGATGATGAACAGTACCTATTCTATACCATATATATGGATATCCAAATATATGTTTGCATATGCATATATGGGGTTTCCCTGGTGCCTCAAACGGTAAAGAATCTGCCTGCAATGCGGGAGACCCGGATTTGATCCCTGGGTTGGGAAGATCTCCCAGAAAAGGGAATGATTATCCACTCCACGGGGATCATGAAGAGTTGGACACAACTGAGTGACTAACACTTTCACTTCACTTTCATGCATATGTACATTTTTAACTTCATAGACAATTCCTAAGGAGGAGACACTTTGAAACTAAGATATATCATTGTTGCTTCTTTAAGAGAAAAATTTATTTTAGTTAGTTTATGGTTTGAGTCAACTTATATATCACATATAATTTATAAATATCAAACATACTCAAAAACAAAGTTTGGCTTATTTGGATATTTCATTGAGCTAATAAGCCCAAGGGTAGATCTTGATTGACTATAGGTGAGTTTGATTAGCAAATATTCCTGAGACAAATCTTCGAAGAGCATTTTTATTACTTTGCTCTAGTGAATTCCAAGATTTCGTGCTGTCATATAGTAACAGGCTGCACATAAAACCTTAGTACTGACTCAGCAAATGACAGCTGGGGCGACTCCTCAATATTGGTGCATACTCTGAATTGGCTCTAGTCTACACCAATGGTGGAGAGTCTTCATTAGAATATTAAACAACTTTCTCGCTTATATGGTTTTGCATTAAAGCGATTCACATACACATGTAATACATTGTATGATTGGTATCTCAGGTTGCACTGAAAGCATATCCTATTTGTATTTGGTGACCAATCCTCATGAGCTTCCCTAAGGGAAAAAAACCTACAGAGTTGAGTAGTTTGTTTTGGGCATAGTCTCACCTACCAGTGTCACGGCTTCCTAACCGTGGCGCGCCTAGTCCTCAAGCTAAATCTGCTTGCCCAAAGGCACTAGTGTAGCGTTTGACTCAAACCTGCCCTTCCATGTACCGGGGCCACTTTTCCTCCTCCTCTCTGGTGGCATTTAAACTCCCATTGAAGGAAATGTCATGTTTTAGGAATTTAGGTTTGTCCACAGTAGTGTAAAAGTGATCAGCTAATCTTCCCAGTCTGTGTGTGTGTATATGTGTACACACATACAAAGGTGTGCTCTGTGATGTAATATGTTGCACGGATGACCTGCTTCCTGCTCTGCTCTGTGAGGTGGGAAAGGAAGACAACCAAGCAGGTGTATAATCAGGAAGGTGAGCACTGCAAGAAGCCTCTCGGGGTGAAGCTGAGGCACTAGCAGGTAGAAGGAGTCAGTCCACTGGGACTAGAGAATGGGTTCTCGCCATCTCCTCTCTAATCCCAGATAGTCTCCTACATGGGCTCCATTAAGACAGGATGGGGAGACCAGCACAGACCCTCAAATGCCCTATGCTCTTAGAATCTATTTTCTGAGTGCAAGGGTTCTTCCTAACGGGTCTCTGGAAGAGAAGCAACTGGTCCCAGTCAAAAGGTCAAAGAAAGAGAGGTTTGTTTTTACTTTTTATCTCCCTCATTAAGTTTTGTACAGAGCTTCTCAATACATAGTGGAAACAATGTATTACAGCAATTCTAAGATTATTTTTTTTTACAATTTAACACTTCTGAAACTGAGATGCATCCTGTGATCAATGGCAATTTACAGGACTGATGTTGCCTGGATTGAATTTCTTACATGAGCATGTATTTCCACTAGGGTCACTACCGACCTGAGACCGTTTTAAATTAGATTATCTCCCTGAGTTGTTTGCAATGCCCTGGTGGTGTGAATTCAGATCTCATACCTATGTGAGTAAAGGTTATTGTTCAGAATCTCAGGGAGGAGTTTTCTTTCTCTCTCCTACCAGGGCTGAGGTTGAAAAATGAAATTGTCCCTTGGGAATTCCAGCTTTATGCCAGGGTCTCTTATTAGATTTCCTATCGTAGACATTTTTCTTGGTAGTTGATAAAATAATGGCTTATCTTATAGCCAAAAGAATTTTAGAAATTCCATAATGGAATTAAAAATGCTTGTCTCCAGGGAGAAGCATTTCTTCCCAGTTTCTTACTTGAATTGAAAATGATTGTCTCTAGGGACAAGCATTCTTCCCAGTTTCTTACTTCTGAGTAGCAACACTGCCTTCTTCAGGTCTTCACTTGTCTTTCAGAGCCTGCCAGACTTCTCAAAAAGAGCCAGGTAATCA
Organism: Cervus canadensis; assembly: GCF_019320065.1. Taxonomy (NCBI): domain Eukaryota; kingdom Metazoa; phylum Chordata; class Mammalia; order Artiodactyla; family Cervidae; genus Cervus; species Cervus canadensis. The sequence goes on along the minus strand of NC_057406.1, from coordinate 34,225,424 downwards.
CCCTCCAGATGAATGATTCACTGTGCAATTTGTGGATATAATGGGATTTGTTCATTTGTAATTTCATCAAGATATAATTTTTGAGTAAATATTGTTGTAATGCTATAATTACCACTGTGGTGAATCTGTTCATTTGCTTTTGCAAATATTTATAAGGTTATCTATTCTATGCACTGGGGAAGGAAAAAAGATGCCCAAGAAATGGCCCCTGACTTAAGGGAGCTTTGAGTCTGTTATGATTGGGTAAGGCATGCGCTAAGTAACTGTAATGTAATGTAATGTAGAAAGTGATAAAACCAGAGGAAAGGAATGGAAAAGCTATCCCATGATATTCAGGAGAGAAAGAAATCATTTCTAGTCTGGGAGAATCAAAAAATACTTTATGGATGATATGAGTTATAATATTAAGGGGGAAAGTAATAAGGATTATCATTTAAAATGCTTTGTGCACTTAGTCACTCAGTCGTGTCTGACTCTTTGTGACCCCATGGACTATAGCCCTCCAGGCTCCTCTGGCCATGGGATTTTCCAGGCAAGGATACTGGAATGGGTTGCCAAGCCCTCCTCTTTGCCATGCCGCCTCCTCCTTTAGTTACATTATTTTATGTAGTCCTCTATGAAATCAATGTAAATTCCATTTTACAGCTGAGAAAACTGGTTTTGAAAACTGAACAGGTTTTTAGAGGCATAAACCTTGTTGGGAAGACTGATGCTTATCAGTGGGAATAGTCGGAAGGAAGGCAAGGATGTGGGAAAGCCAGGGGCACATGCACAGATACTACACAGATCATTGGAAGCGTAAAGGCAAGTGATAAGAGAGATAAAACCGAGTGCTTTGTTTTAGCTAGATAATGAAGGAATCTATGAGAGTTGTCATGGAGATAGAATAAAATAGCCTGGTTTACTGAAGTTCTAACAAAGGAGGAAAGTGAAAGTGAAGTAGCTCAGTCGTGTCTGACTCTTTGCGAGCCCATGGACTGTAGCCTACCAGGCTCCTCCATCGATGGGATTTTCCAGGCAAGAATACTGGAATGGGTAGCCATTTCCTTCTCCAGGAGATCCTCCCAACCCAGGGATTGAACCTGGGTCTCCTGCATTGTAGGCAGACACTTTACCGTCTGAGTCACCAGGGAAGTCCCTACCAATGGAGGAATAGTTGTCAAGCATGAGGCAGTGATCCGGGGATTAAGTGTCTAGGAGAAAGTAATACTAGAAGAAATAGTGAGCACAAGAGAATATGGGACATTAAGGTCCTGTCCTAATGAGCTTAATTACAAGTATCCCAATACTGTCTGTGCCAGCAGAGTAAGAGTTAGGAGAAAGGGCCAAGCAATTGTAGGATGTAATCAGTGGTAAGGCTAGTGCCCATGGAGGGATCATCTTAGACCAGAGTGCTTCAGACTCAAATGTGGTTCAGTGAGGTACCATAATATGCAAAAAGTGATCCTCATACGTGGACCTTGGTGACTCATGAAGTACAGGGAGACTCATTCTCATCAAGGAAGACCTTTCAGTGCCCAATGAGAGAGACTGAGAGCAAATCTGAACCACAAGGAAAAAGACTGATTTATGCAAAAGGGGGCTTCTCTGGTAGCTCAGCTGGTAAAAAAAAATCTGCCTGTAATGCAGGAAGCCCTGGTTCAATTCCTGGATCAGGAAGATCCCCTGGAGAAGGGATAGGCTACCCACTCCAGTGTTCTTGGGATTCCCTGGTGGCTCAGATGGTAAAGAATCCACCCACAATGTGGGAGACCTGGGTTTGATCCCTGGGTTGGGAAGATCCCCTGGAGGAGGGCATGGCAACCCACCTCAGTGTTCTCTCCTGGCAAATCCCCATGGACAGAGGAGCCTGGTGGGCTACAGTCCGTGGGGTCGCAAAGAGTCAGACACGGCTGAGCGACTGAGCACAGTACAGCACAACGTGCTAAAAGCATTGATCAGAACCAGTTCTGCCCCCTCTGCTAGTTACCAGTTTCCTAGGGTGCGAAGTTGACTTTTAATCCCCATTCTATCATTGGACAAACTGGCATAACAATTGGGCATCAGAGACTTAGGTGGAAGGATCAGCCAAAGAGTCTTCTGGCTGGAGATTTGTGGTCTTTCAGTGGAAGACTGAAATGGTATGCTCTACACCGCTCTAGGGATCTGTTAATTTCAAAGCACCCTTACATTAAGCATGAAGAAGTCAAAGAATTACATTACTTCTAGTCCATGTTTGTTTACAGAGAAGGTAACTGATATCTACTGCCAGCCTGAGTTCTCGTTTATTCTAAATATATATATATATATTTTTTATTTTTGACTGTGCTTTGTTTGGGTCTTTGTTGCTGTGCATGGGCCTTCTCTGGTTGTGGAGAACGGGGGATACTCTCTAGTCAAGGTGTGCAGACGTCTCGTGGTGGCTTGTCTTATTGCAGAGTGTGGGCTCTGGGTGCGTGGCTTCAGTACTTGTGGCTCCCAGGCTCCAGAGCACAGGCTTGGCAATTGTGGCCCTTGGGCTTAGTTGCCCCATGGCATGTGGGATATTCCCAGACTAGGGATCAAATCTGTGTCCCCTGCATTGCAAGGCAGATTCTTAACCACTGGACCACCAGGGAAGACCTCATTAATTCTAGAACAATTATGGGTAGCTTGAGTAGGGTTGGAAAAATCTGAAACCATCAGTAGGCGGTTGAAATCACTCAATTAGTTTAAGAGGAGAGCATAAACAAGAGATTTTAAAGTCGTGAAGATACAATGTGTGTGTGCTCAGTCGTGTCCAGCTCTTTGAGACTCCCTGCACTGTAGCTTGCCAGGATCCTCTGTCTAATTTTTCCAGGCCAGAATACTGGAGCAGGTTGCCATTTCCTCCTCCAGGGGATCTTCCTGACCCAGGGATTGAGCCTGAGTCTTTTGCATCTTCTGCATTGGCAGGCAGATTCTTTACCACTGCACTACCCGGGAAGCCCCTAAACAGATACAATGGTTGCAAGTTTTTTTTGTGTTTTTTTTTTAAGTGAAATTGTTGAAGGAAATAGGAAAGGGAAAAAGCAAACAGAGGGAGGATCCAAGGACTGACACAAAGGGCTCCTCTGAACATGGAGAAAAAGAGGAGGAAGGGGAGTTGCACAAGAATTTGGAGAGAAGGAGGACAGGAGAGAATGACAGATGTCGTACAGAAACAGAGAAGGAATAAAACCATTAGATGGTCTACTAGGAGGTCATTGTGACCCCTAAGAGCAAGCATGATTTATGCATGAGTGAACAAATCATACCACAGTGGATGTAACATGAGTGAGCAGTAAGGAAATGAAAGCAATATAGTTTTTTCCCCTCAGAGATACTTGGCTGTGGAAGGAAGGAAGGAGGGAAGGAGAGGCAGGAAAGGAACTCTGAGCATAGAAACTCAAGAGTTGAGAGAAGTTTTTCATTTTGATTTTCAAATCTTTGAAGTGTTGTCTTTGAAAAGAATTTTCCCTAATCTTCAGTGTCTTATTGCTTCTATTTTCGGCCGTGGGGTCAGAGTCATAGGGTCCTGGGTTCAGTTTATGCTGCTGCGTACTAGCTTTACCTTTCCCATGGAGCATAAGGTGTATGATTTTGACAAGTTACTTAATCATACTTGTTTCACATGCAGATGAACATTATGCTTTTTTTACTTTGTGATCCTTCTTCCCAGGAGGAGGTCTGATTAAATCAGTTGTCATCATTCAATGAAGCGCAACACTTCTGCAGAGAATAGTTCACCAAGACCTTCTCAGATGTGCTGCTAATCTATCTGCACAAGGTTTTTACAAGATAAATGATTATGACTCTAGAATAGTAATACCACCTTATACATGCATTTTTCTTTAAATATTTACAAAGAACTTTCACAGGCATTTTCTAATTAAATTTGCATAACATGCTCTCTGAAAGCAGAAAGAGTGAAGTAGCTTAAAAAAAAAAACTAGATAATAAGGCCAAATAAAAATTTCCAAGTGGCAAAATAAATTTAATCTCATCTTGAATTTGTCATGGAACCTATAAGCTATAGGACCAGTTCTTTTGTCTAAGCACAATACCAAAGGGAATATTTCTTTTGTTGACTCCAGTATATATTGTAAAGAGTTGAGCCAAAAGACATACAAATATTTTATTTAAACAATATGAGAATCGGGATTTAGTAAGGGCTGCCCAGGTAATTTGGACTAATTCTCCTACTGAAAACAAATAGAAAAGCTGGGGAAATGTAATAGAACTAAAGACACCAAAATGCTATCAAGTCAGTCAAGCGCTGTGTTTCTAAGATCCAAAAGAATGAAAAGACCCAGAAGGATAACCAATCTGTAAAGTCAGATTTGGCCTAAGTTTGTCAGGTTATTTTAGGAAGAAATGGTTGAGAGAATAAACAGAGATTTTACAGATTTATGGATACAGAGGACAGAAGTTGGAGTTCAAGGCCCAACAAAGAGAATATCTAGTAACATCTCGCTCCAGATTCTTGTTGGAACCTTGAAGGTCCAACCTAGGCGTAAGAACAGGCCAGACAGAGACTGGCCTTCACTGAAACAGAAACCCAGCTCCAAACTGTCCTAAGTCCTAATTGAATTAATTAAGTTAATATGGACTTTCTGTGTCCCCAACCACATTAAAGGAATATATCATCTTAGGCCTAAATTAGATCTATAATTTTTTCATAAACTATAATTGTTAATCAAGAGTACTCAGAAATATGAGGAAACAAGACAGGTGCCTAACACTAAGAAATAATAGGTATAAGGAACTTACGCTACTCAGTAGGGAAAGATATATATGGTTGTTATTTATTTGCTGACTTGTGTCTGACTCTTTTGTGACGCTATGGACTGTAGGCCACCAGGCTCCTCTCTCCATGGGATTTTCCGAGCAAGAATACTGGAGTGGGTTGCCGTTTCCTTCCCTGGTAAAGAGTCTGCCTGCAATGCAGGAGAGTTGGGTTCAATCCCTGGGTCAGGAAGATCCCCTGGAGAAAGGAATGGCTATCCACTCCAGTATTCTTGTCTGGAGAATCCCATGTACAGAGGAGCCTGGTGGGCTATAGTCCATGGGGTCACAAAGAGGAGGACACAACTGAATGACTAATTTTCTTTCTCCAATACATACACACACATATATAGATATAATCTAGTAAAAAAAAAAAATGAGCAAAGGACCTGAATAAACATTTTCCCAAAGAAGACATACAGATGGCTAAGAGGTATGTGAAAAGATGCTCATCACTAATCCATCGGAGAAATGCAAATCAAAACCACAATGAGATATCACTTCACACCTGGACATAGTTTTTGTCAAAAAGACAAGCAATAACAAGTGTTGGTGAAGATGTTGGGGAAAGGGAATCCTTTCACACTGTCGGTAGGAATGTAAAATAGAGACAAAATCTGCAAAAAATGATGAATCTTCCCTGTCTGTAATTTTTATAAGTAGGAAAAAATCAGTGAGGATAAAAATAACACAAATATTGCTGTTACTTTAATTGAGACATATAAAACCCTATACTCAACAAATTCAGAATATGCACTGTCTTCAAAAGCAATAAAAATTTTTACAAATATGGACCATATGCTTGTCATGAGGTAATAAAATTTCAAATAAATTATTCAGAGTATGAACTCTGGCCACAGAGGGATTTAATTAAAAATCACTTAGAAAAAATCACTTGAAAATCTTTATATGTTTGGAAATTAAGCAACAGCTATCTAAAAAACTATGTAAATTAAAAATACATATTTAAATAAGTGATAATGAAAAGACTGAGTAGTAACATTTTTGGAATAAAGTTCTGCCTATATTAGAAAATAAAAATATGATGTAATTATCTAACTATCCATCTTAAGTATTCACAAAAAGAATAGCAAACTGAACCCAAAGAAAGTTTAAAAATGTATAATAAAGAGGATCAAAAGCCAGTGCTTGGTTCTTTAAACAGACCGAGCAAATTAATGAAGGGAAAAATATGTAGAAGAGCCAAATAACCAGTATCAATAATGAAAAGGAGATAACATCATGGATTCCACCAACATCAAAGAGACTGTAGGAAAACACAGCTTACCAGAAATTAATGAAGAAGAAATAGAAAATATAATCAGCCCTATAACTATTACTGCCCAGAAAGTAAAGTCCAGAACCAAAATATTTCACAAATACATTCTACATAGGACATAAGGAAATCATAATGCCAATCCTGAGCACTGGAAAAAGAGAAAACACTTACCAGTTTGTTTTATGAGACCAACATAATCTTTCTTTTCTTTTTTTGGACAAGGTAATGGCTATAATTCCCTGTGTTGTACAATGTATTATTGATGCTTATTTATTTTATCTTTTAACCCCATTCCCCTAACTTGCCCCTCCCTCTTTCCCACTGGTAACCACTAGTTTGTTTTCTGAATCAGTGAGTCTGTTTCTGTTTTGCTACATACATTCATTTGTATTATTTTTTAGATTCCACATATAGGTAATATTGTTTCCCAACTCAGGGATCAACCCAGGTTTCCTGCATTGCACACAGACTTCTGCATTGCAGGTGGATTCTTTACTGACTGAGCTATGAGGGAAGCTCATTTATGGCTGAGTAATATTCTATTTTGTGTGTGTGTGTGTGTGTGTATAAAATACATCTTCTTTATCCATTCATCCATTCTTGGACACTTGAGTTACTTTCATATATTGGCTCCTGTAAATAGTGCTGCTAGGAACATTGGGATGCATGTATTCTTACAAACCAATGTTTTCATCCTTTCCAGATACATACCCAGGAGTGGAATTGCTGGATCATCTGATGGTTCTAGTTTTAGTTTTTTGAGAACCCTCCATGTGGTTTTCCGCAGTGACTGTACCAATTTACATTCCCCACCAACAGCGTACAGGTGTTCCCTTTTCCCCCACATCCTTCCCAACATTTGTTATCTGTAAACTTTTTAATGATAGTCATTCTGATAGGTGTGATACAATAGCTCATTGTTGATTTGATTTGCATCTCTCTAATAATCAGCAGTATTGAGCATCTTTTCATGTGCCTGTTAGCCATCTGTATGTATTCTTTGGGAAAATATCTATTCAGGTCTTCTGCCCATTTTTATTGGGTTACTTGTTTTTTGATTTTGAGTTGTATGAGCTGTTTATATATTTTCGGATATTAACACTTCGTTCATTGTCATTTGTGAATATTTTCTCCCATTCTATAGGTTGTATTTTCATTTTGTTCATGGTTTCTTTTGCTGAGTAAAAGTTTAAAGTTTAATTAAGTTCCATTTGTTTATTTTTGCTTTTATTTCAGAGACCAGCATAATCTTCATACCAAAACCTGACAAGACTATTATCAGAAAGGAAAGTTACAGGTAATCCATTCTTTCCAAATTGATCTGTACAGTCAGTGCAATCCCAAACAAAGTCTAAGCTGGTATTTTCACAATTGACAAAGTGAAAGTGAAAGTCACTCAGTTGTGTCCGACTCTTTGTGACTCCATGGACTATATAGTCCATGAACTTCTCCAGGCCAGAATACTGGAGTGGGTAGCCTTTCCCTTCTCCAGGGGATCTTCCCAACCCAGGGACCCAACCCAGGTCTCCCACATTGCAGGCAGATTCTTTACCAGCTGAGCCACAAGGGAAACCCATAATTGACAAGATTATTCTAAAAATTCACATGGAAATCAAAGAATCTAGAATGGTCATGATACTATTAATTTTTTTTTTTTAAAGACCTGTGTACAATACTGGGGCTTTGCAAGTGGCTCAGTGGTAAAGAATCTGCCTGCTGATGCAGGAGATGAGGAGAGATCCCCTGGAGAAGGAAATGGTAGCCCACTCCAGTGTTCTTTCCTAGGAAATCCCATGGACAGAGGAGCCTGGCGGGCTACAGTCCCTGGGGGTCTCAAAGAGTAGGACCCAACTTAGCGACTAAAACAACACCACGAAGTATACTACAAAGTTACCTTGATTAAGACAGTGTGGTAATGGCACAAGGATAGACAAATATACTCTACTCATAAAATGCATCTTTCAGAGAGTGAAAATGTAAATTATAATCTGAGAGAATATATTTGTAATACATAAATTCAGCAAAGAAATTTGACCTGGAGTAAAGTACGTCTATGAATCCAAAAAAGAAAAAGAAAAACACTCATACTCTTACATACAAATAGAAGCAAGAAACTCCTGAAATATCCTGTTCAGTTCAGTTCAGTCCCTCAGTTGTGTCCAACTCTTTGTGACCTCGTGTGCTGTAGCATGCCTGGCCTCCCTGTCCATCACCAACTCCCAGAGCTTGTCCAAACTCATGTCCATCGAGTCAGTGATGTCAACCAAGGAAATATTCTGTAATTAATCTAATTATTGACATTGTTGTTGTATAGTCCTTAAGGCATGTCCAACTCTTTTGTGACCCCTTGGACTGTAGCCCAGCAGGCTTCTCTGTCCATGGGATTCTCCAGGCAAGAATACTGGAGCGGGTTGCCATTTCCTTCTCCGGGGGATCTTTCTGACCCAGGGAGCAAACCATCATCTCCTGCATCTCCTGCATTGGCAGGTGGATTATTTACCACTAAGCCACCAAGGAAGCCCATGTAGTGCATAGTGAGAGTGTATTCTTCTCCTTGGCCTGGGTTCACAGCCCTCTCTGATCTGGTCTCCACTATGCATCTGACTCTACCTACCACTGCACACTCAGGTCATCTCTCTGCCTCAGCCATTAATATTCCTAAACCATGCCTATCCCGGATTTGAATGCTTGCAGGAAAAGTACATCAATACTGTCGAGTCATAACAAATAATTAATATGTCTCTGTTGAGTGAATGCATGCATGAAAGAATAAAATAATATCTTCCTTCCTGTTCTCCGCTTTTCAAAATCCTATCTATCCTTTGAGGTCCACACATACTGCATATCCCATCTCTTCTGTGAAGGCTTTCCTACTAATTCTTCCCTGAGTTCTTCTAGCTCTTAACAGAACTATCCTTTGATTTTTATCACATTCTGTAATGCATTATCTTTTTTTTCATATTCACAGATGCTATTGTCCCATCAAAAGAATAAATTCCAGAAGAGCAAGGAACATGTCTGTCATCCATTAGTATTATAAAGTATCTGTCCAACTGTCTTGTAAACAGTGGTGCTCAATATTTTTCAGGGAAAGAAGAAGTGTAATGATGAAAAATGCAGTCCCTAAATTCAGATAGACCTGAACTCTGGCCTTGGTTCTGCTGTGTGGCTCTGGGCAGTTACCTGACTGCTCTGTCAGTTTCCTCATCTGTGAAAGATGGATAATAATACATCCTTAAAAGGATGCAATGAGTGCATGCATGTGTGCATGCTTAGTCTTGTCTGACTCTTTGTGATCCCATGAACTGAAGCCCTGCCAGGCTCCTCTGTCCGTGGGATTTTCCTGGCAAGAATACTGGAGTGGGTTACCATTTCCTCCTCCAGGGGATCTTCCCCACCTAGGGATCAAACCCACATTCCCTGAGTCTCCTTCATTGGCAGGCAGATTCTTTACCACTGTGCCACCTGGTAAGGCTATAATATACATAACAAAAATAGGAAATACATGTTAAATGATAGCTAGCAGTAGTATTCAGTATTAATTATGGCTCTGACTTGTAAAAGCATTCACTCCGAAAATTAACAGGGAAACAAACATGAACACAGACCAGTAACCAAAAAACTGAGAATAATAGAAAAGCCAAAGAAAATTTCCAGCATGTGAAAATGTCCAGCTTGTCTTTCTTCTACTGCAGACTAATCTACACATGGCCAAAGGTCTTCAGGGAGTTCTGTTTCCTAACACTGCAGGAATTTTCTCATTCCATCTCAGATGTCTGTTTTCTCCCCTCTTTCTGATATACAGGGTCTCAAACAAATGACACAGGATAGCTTCAAAGACAGTATTATCCACCCCAGTAATTTCTTTTCTGCTCGTAGTGAAGGTCAGAAGTGTCCTTCTCTTGCAAAAGACATAATGCAAACCTCAGGGTTCTTATATCCTTTAGGACCCTCTCAATTTCTTCTCCTGTCTCATTAGCACATGAGAAGAAAAGCTGCTAAATAACTTAAATTTAATTTTACATTTGTTTATACTTCAAATTAAATGGTTAGATAGTATCACCGGCTCAATAGCAAACTCTGGGAGATAGAGGACAGAGGAGCCTGGCGTGCTGCAGTCCACGGGGTCACAAAGAGTCAGGCACAACTTTGCAATTGAATGACAAATGAAAATACTTCAGATTATCAGGAGAATAGTTAAAGCACCTTCATTTATGTATCTAGGATTCTCACGGGATTTCTCAAGAGTAACTGATCCATCCTTAGTGAACTGTACCCCTTATTGCCACCTATTGCCATCATTACCATCAATGATGAATAATGCTGAGAGTAGCTACCACAGATAAAATTTGTTACGTGTGCCCTAACCAAGCAGGAAGGGGTGAGGCAGGATTGAAGCCCCTTCTTGCCTGGGTGTGCTTCCACACTGAGTTGGGAGAGGCTCCATTCAATCTTACTTTTGTGCCTAACACCATGGGCAGAGCCCATATTCAGGTTTCTAATAACTCTCTTTCATAGTCCTTTAATCCATGGCTACTCACACTTGTTCGCAAGGGGCACTAGTGTTCCATAAGCTGTACAGAGCAAGTGTTTGACTGTGATATTGAGAGATTGCCTTTACCCTATTTACAAAGGAAAAATGTTAATGGATCACATATTCTCAATTCAAATTTTTTCTCCAGTCATTTTTTACAAGTCCTTGTCTCCAGACACCACTCCTGCTTAAGGTTGCCAGTAGATGAGAGAAGAAAATGAAATTGCAAATTCCTATGAAGAGGAAATCTCAAAACCAATCATTTGTTCTTGGCTGAACACTTTGTTGGGTGATATATTTTAAGATGTGTGAGCTGGTAGTTGTGAGTTTATATGGTATCTAAATAATATAGGTGCATTTCTTTTTGCTAGTAAAATATATATATAACTAGTGTGTAGAGGAAGTAAAAATGTATTGATTTGTGTTTTTTAAAATATTTAACAAAGAAAATGTTGTTCTGCAAATAAGAGCATATGTTCTGGATCTCTGCCCTTCTGAACAAGTCTGAGATGCTCTGTCTCAGAATAGATATTTTATTCCTCCAAAGAACATGGATAGAAATGATTCATGGATAAAGGCTGAGCCTCAGTACATGTACTTATTTATTTTACATGTAATTTCATGTATCTATGTAGCTATTTATGAACTGTTGCTGAAATGGATATGAATGTTTGAGGATTCAAGCCGTTGTTTGACATTTAGTATCGCGTAAACAAATCTGAGTTCTTAGTTTTGTTTGGCAATAGAATTTTGTGATTGGGAAGGGCCATGAAGGTATTCAGAGCAAAATATCTGAAACTTGAACCTCCCAATAACTGGCCTTCTGCCCTCTCCTGTGAACACCTCCAGCAGGACCTTCACATGACCCTAACTTCAAGGTGAAATAATAGCATCTCTGTTCAAGGCCGTGTTATTTACGTGTGGATCTGTGTGAAGGAAATGAAGCAACACAGCACATTCTTAGACTAGCAGGATGCTTTACAGTAGGAATTTGTACCATGAGTGCAAATGTGAAAGTGTATCCCTATGTATACAAATTCTTTGAATCATAGATAGTGGAGCAAAATCATGTTTTAAATTGTAATCTTCAATTACATGATACTCAGTTTAGAAATTTCCATCCATGGCCTGAGAGGGGAAGAAAATTCTCTTTATATATACTACCTTCATTCACACAAGACATTTTATTTATATTACTGATTTAATCAAAATCTCCTACTGTGCAAATGTTCTCCATATGGGGAAACAGAAGACCAGAGTGCATAAAGCCAGTTCTTTGTGTCTTTCAACTTTTAAAAAATTATGGACATATAATGTTTTGCCTATTTTTTTTTTTTTTAGATTACAGGATATGGCATTTTTTTTCTTAATCAAGGTAAAAGCTAACAATATAAAACTCAGTTATCATCATCTTATTTTGCCCTGTATATACTCTTTCAATTTCTCAGGCAAAATTTTGGTGTCTTCCCAATAGAGGATATGGTCAAACAGAAATGATACAGAGTCTGAACGATGGGAGAGAGTGATCTGAGACCATAGCAAAGAGAAAGATCAGGACTGAACTGGTTCAGGGGCAGAGAAGTAGTTAGGCAGTTACCATGGAAGGAGTTAGGAAGCTATTGGAGAGTAATTACAGCAGAGAAACAGGGAGTAGAGTGAAGGGGATTTTGTAAGAAATGGATGTGAGACCAAATCCTGGATCAGCCATCCAGTGGCCATATACCTTTGGAAGAGGTTTTCATCTCTCTGGACTGCCATTTCCTCAAATGGGGAGACTCCCATCTTCCAGAGCTGTGGGGAAAGAACCTGTGTGAGGCTGGTGAACCTCATAAACAGTGTTTTTGCTTTTCCCTTTCAGCTCTAACTTGACTCTGTCCTTCCTGAATTAGAGACAGCCGTGATGATGATGTTATTAAGTGTAAAGAGTCTGTCGTTATTGTTCAGTTGCCCAGTCATGTCCAACCCTGCAACTCCATGGACTGCAGCATGCCAGGCTTTCCTGTCCTTCACTCTCTCCCGAAGTTTGCCCAAGTTCATGTCCATTGCATCGGTGATGCTATCCAGCCATCTCATCCTCTGACACCCTCCTCTCCTTTTATCCTCAATCTTTCCCAACATCAGGGACTTTCCCAATGAGTCAGCTGTTCACATCAGGTGACCAAAGCTTCAGTATCAGTCCTTCCAATGAATGCAGAGTCTACACATCCCCAAATGACCCTCCCTTTTCACTACAGAGAATTTCAAAATTTATAGAAAAAATAAAATGTATAACAAACCTCTGTGTACCCATTACCTAGCTTCAACAATTACAAGTCACTGTCCATCTTTTTCATCCACAACTCCATCCACTCCCTACTTTCTGCATTCAGATCAGTTCAGTTCAGTTCAGTTGCTTAGTCGTGTCCGACTCTTTGAGACCCCATGAACCGCAGCACGCCAGGCCTCCCTGTCCATCACCAACTCCCAGAGTCCACCCAAACCCATGTCCATCAAGTCGGTGATGCCATCCAACCATCTCATCCTCTCTCATCCCCCTCTCCTCCTGCCCTCAGTCTTTCCCAGCATCAGGGTCCCCTCCAATGAGTCAGCTCTTCGCATCAGGTAGACAAAAGTATTGGAGTTTCAGCTTTAACATCAGTCCCTCCAATGAACACCCAGGACTAATCTCTTTTAGGATGGACTGGTTGGATCTCCTTGCAGTCCAAGGGACTCTCAAGAGTCTTCTCCAACACCACACTTCAAAAGCATCAATTCTTCCGTGCTATTTTTTATAGTCCAACTCTCACATCCATACATGACCACTGGAAAAACCATAGCCTTGACTAGATGGACCTTTGTTGGCAAAGTAATGTCTCTGCTTTTTAGTATGCTGCCCAGGCTGGTCATAACTTTCCTTCCAAGGAGTAAGCGTCTTTAAATTTCATGGCTGCAATCACCATCTGCAGTGATTTTGGAGCCCCCCAAAATAAAGTCAGCCACTGTTTCCATTGTTTCCCCATCTATTTGCCATGAAGTGATGGGACCAGATGCCATGATCTTAGTTTTCTGCATTATTTTGAAGCAAATCTAGACATCATATCATTTTATCTACAATGTTTCAGGATGTATCTCTAAACAAGGAATTTTTAAAAAAAAATACAGTCATAATACCATTGTTGGTTGTTTTGTTGCTAAGTCATGTCTGACTCTTTTGCAACCCTATGGAATGTAGCCCATCAGGCTCTTCTATCCATGGGATTCCCCAGGCAAATACTAGAATGGTTTGCCATTTTTCTTCTCTACATAATACCATAATACACCTTAAATATTTAACAGTTACTCCTTAATATTATTAAGTATCCAGTGTACTTAAATTTCCAATGTCTTTTGCATTTTTTAGCTTACTTGAATTCAGATAAAAGTTATATTCACAAATTACACAGGTTGTTTTTTAAATATCTTGATCTATTAGCTAACGTGCTCTTCTGTTCTCTGTATTTTATGTAAATTAGAAGATTCATCAGATTCATGTTGATTTTGTTATTGTTGTTGCTACCATTATTACCTATGTCAGATAAGTTATATCACATGAACACACCAAGTGGTATTGCTTTTGAGGATGTAATTTTTCCAACTGATGAACAACTTTTGGAAAAGGTCTGAACAAACCAATCTATAATCTTCCCTCAATGTAAATAGTGCATAATTACTTCCTGGAAAATTTGATATATATTAAAATGTACAAATATTTGTCACTTATATGTAATATGGAGTTGGGCTTTAGACTCAGATAATTATAAATTATTTTTCCTTCACAATTTTAAAGCTTTTCAACATTTTTCTCCATTGGCAGAATTTTGTTTCTCCAAACAGTATTGGAAAATGTGAATATGTTTTCTGATAAAACAAATGATATCATAATGACATCCTGGGAATATATGTAGTTCAAGTATAAAATTGTTTCATAGCTAGGAAACCATCCCCATAGGAAGATGTAAGGAAACTGGGATGGTGGCAAAAAATAATAAATTCATTTAAATTCTTTTCTGAACATAAATATAAATTTATAAATCTCTTTGTGCTGATATAATTGGCCTATAAGTCTAATAAGGAATTTCCCTTCATCTCTGAGATGAAGAAAATATAGTCAAATGTATGCTGTCCTCAAATTTACTTGTGTCCTTATGTGATATACTTCTTGCCTTTTTCTTTTATTAAAACAGTTACTTTCTTCATTGTCCTTTGTATTGATATTTAAATACTGTGCATCATTCCAAGATGGAAGTCATTTTCTAATCTAAATTAGAAGATATTTTATCATTATTCCTTGAGGCAGGAATTGTTTGTTCATAGTACCTTGATGGTTCCTGGTAATAGTAAATGCTTGTTTAAATATCTATTGAATGAACTTACTCATCCAGTAATCATCATTAATATATCTTATTATTATGCACAATTATGTACTTTCATGTGTGTTAATTGTATCCCCATGCCATTATTATTATGACACATTAAATGTGTATCTTTTTACTCAAGGTAGAATCATAACTAAGTGATCTCTTCTAAGTCATATTGCTGGAATAACTAGGAGAAGAATTTAGAACTCCTGGCTTTGGTTTCATTATTTCTACCAATAGGTTTCTTTTTGCCTCAAAATATACAAGTTTTCTGTTTGTGCTGCCTAGTCGTTGCCATGTCTTCAAAAAACATTTGTCAAAACAAATGAACCAACGCCCCCCACCCCCAGAACAGTGAGTAACTGCCCCCAAATTTGCATACTAGCTTTAACCCTCAGAAATTCAAAATAGGAAAACAGTCATTTTGATGACAAAATGTGCCTGGTAGGAGAAATGGCTCTCTTAAAAGCAAGTTACGTTATTCGATGTGTGCAAACTGCAAAGCAGGTGCAGTATCAACGCAGTAATTGTTCAGAGGCTGGAACTTTGTAACTATGGAGACATTACCTCATAGTGTTCCAACAGGCAGTGCCGGCCAGATCGGAAGTTGTAAGCATAAAGGTAGCTTTGCTGGGTTACCGCCCTGTGTCTTGAGTTGCTTCCAGTGAGTGCTAAGCACCTTCATCGTGATTTGTTTAACAATCTTAGCCAGTATCAGTATTGGCTGTGTCGGTACTTACACATTCACATTAGAATCCTGGCATCAGCTTGGTGAAGAAATCACAATGTCTGGAGAGTGCTTTAAGGTATTTAGATTAACAAGTGAGGTCACTTGAAAAAGAAAATCTGCCTTGAATCTCAGTTCTCTTCATTGCCTAATGCCATAATTTATTTTTCCAGAAAAGAAAAGATTCTTGTCTTCCAGCCAGTTTGAGAGACGCAGAAACCATTCAGGAAATGTCAGCAGTCCTGCAGAGTGGAGTCCATGAGCTAGAAGATAAGAAGGAGACTCAAGCACAGTAAGAAAGTCACAAATGAGTTTCAGAGGATGAGGATGGAACATTTGAACTATTTGTTTCAAAACGGCTTATAAAATAGAACTAGAATCGAGTCTACAAATTTCTTAAAATTAATGATAACATACGACAGTTTCCTCAACCACTGTTTTGTAATGTTTAGTCCCTGAGTAATAGAAAAATTCACCTAGACAGATCTCCATCATATCAGACCTGGTAGAGTTTCCAAAACTCATATCTAAACATGTTAAAGTAATTGGCAGACAGTTTCTTTAAAACTACTTTACTAACAGAGAACTGCTGGAGAATTTTGGTTTAGGAAATGTCTAGGAGGATGTTAAAATGACAACTCTGTTTTTACTACTAATGTAAATCATTTTATCCTCTAAAGCATCAGCATTTGTTTTCCAATGTTTTGTTAAAAAATGATCTTTAAGAAAAACAACCGTATATTAATGCATATATATGGAATCTAGAAAGATGGTACTGATGAATCTATTTTCAGGGCAGCAATGGAGACACAGACATAGAGACCAGTCTTGTGGACACAGTGGGGGAAGGAGAGGGAGGGAAGAATCGAAAGAGTAACATGGAAACACGTAGATTACCATATGTAAAACAGATAGCCAGTGGGAATTTGCTGCATGACACTGGGAGCTCAAAGCTGGTGCTCTGTGACAACCTAGAGAGCTGGGAGGGAGGGGACACATGTATATCTATGGCTGATTCAGGATGATGTATGGCAGAAACTAACATAATATTGTAAAGCTATTATCCTCCAATTAAAATTTTTAAAATGATCTTTAATATTGACTATACACAATTTAAAGCCAATGTTACTTTGGACCTGGATGTCCTATGTTTACTGATCAGTTCAAGTCCATTTTAAAAATATTTATTCTTAGAGGTCATCTGAGAAATATTAATAACTTGTCAATATGACCAATGCCGCATTGAAATAACATTGAAATGCTGGAATTGAATGTTTATAACTACCTCTGCTTTAGTGTTAACTAGTTACAGAGGAAGCAAAATACCAAGTAAGGGCTTGGAAAATTCCACATGGGAAAGGGAAAGCTAACCAAGCACCAGGAAGAAAATCTCTCATCTTCCAAAAGGAGTCTAATAGGTCTGTGAGGGCAGGGTTCAAACAGTGGGCTGCCCCATGCTCATCTCTTCCTGAAATGTTTTAGCTTTTCCAACAGTGCATGCTGCCATTAGAGACTTCTTGTTCAGCTACAAAAATAAGAACCCCCCCGTGGCCCTAGACCAGATTTCTTTGATCACAACATTTGCAAAAACTCATTGGGAATCTTTCATGAAATTAAATTTATTTGGAAATGCACTTGTTTTACCAAAGGAAGAAAAAAAAAATCGGAGCTTATAAAATGAACATGCTGAAAAGATATAGTCAGTTGTCTTTAATGAAACCCAGATGTAAGGAACTTTGAAAGATAAAGGTCCTTTTCCTGCTTATTCTAGACAGTGTCAGGGAAAAATTATGTCATATGATCTGTCTCATTTTAGACAGAGATGAAATGTTTGCGATTTGACAATAGACTTCTCTAGTCTCCTTTTCATTACCACCCCTGTCATACTCAAGAGGGTATCTTCATGGGTTAGAGCTTCTTTGATGAAAGATGAGTGGTTGGGAAGTCAGTAGAGTGGCATGTACTGAAGCTTTTTAAGTACTGCACAGTAATAATGTAGGCTTTCCAGGTGTCACTACTGGTAAAGAACCCACCTGCCAGTATAGGAGACATGAGACACGGGTTCCATCCCTGGGTTGGGAAGATCCCCTGGAGAAGGGCATGGCAACCCACTCCAGTGTTCTTGCATAGACAATCTGGTGGACAGAGGAGCCTGGCAGGCTACAGTCCATAGGGTCACACAGAGTTGGACACAACTGAAGCAACTTAATAATGCAGCTGCCAATGCCATTTAATTATTTTTTAAAGTTGCCTGAGATATCTGTGCCTTGTGAGAGGGACACTTAGAGAAGTCTGATTTTGAGTAGAGAGCTCTCCAGATATATAAGGAACTTATATTCTGATGAAGGAACTTACCAATTATAGAATGAAACAATTGAGACTACCTCTTGGTAAACAAAGAGATTGAGAGTAACACCAGAAAGATGGCAGATTAGGAAGTTTCAGGCCTTTCTTCCCTTACAGAAAGATTTGGAAAAAACAAAAACAAAACAGGACTGGCTCAAATAGCATTATGGGAACACTGGAAAACAAGATCAAAATAGAGATGGTG
Organism: Cervus canadensis; assembly: GCF_019320065.1. Taxonomy (NCBI): domain Eukaryota; kingdom Metazoa; phylum Chordata; class Mammalia; order Artiodactyla; family Cervidae; genus Cervus; species Cervus canadensis. The sequence continues at coordinate 34,207,193 of NC_057406.1, read as the reverse complement.
TGTAGCGGCAAAACACTTAGCTCATAACTTATAGACATGTAGCCCCAGGAAGGGGGTGCTTAGGCTGGCCATGAATCTGGTTTTTCAGAGCATAAGGATGAGACTCTAGGACCTTGCATTAAAAACATACACATTCACAGGCATATGGATTGCTCTGAGATTACTGAGAAGACCCTCAATGTGAGTCATAAAATGTAGTTGTCATAAGCCTTTTCATGACCTACTCAATGAAAATATTGTTTTACTCATAAAATATCTGTATTGTGGTTTAGGGACTTTGTTTAAATCAATGCATACTATACCTTTGTATTTATAAAAAAGAAAAAAAACTCTTTATTCATAGTAAGATTTATGTACAAAAATGATGCCTGAAAAGTAAGTCTTTCTTCTCTCTTTTGTGCTATTCCCTTCAGCATCCACATGCACACATACACAAATACACACACATGTACATATGTGAGCTGTATTTGTAGTTATTAATTTGTCGCATGTATTTGAAAGCATACATTAACTGTGGAATCTTTATAAATGCAAGACAATTGAACAACAGGAGAAATTAAAGGGAGAAGGTATGGTAAACAATGATATATTAACGGAAATTATAATCCTGTTTTTTCATGTTAATGGAAAGGGTAGATATAATAGGTGATGAAAGTGGGATGGATGAATTTAATTCAGATGACCATTATATCTACCACTGTGGGCAGGAATCCCTTAGAAGTAATGGAGTAGCCCTCATAGTCAACAAAAGAGTCCAAAATGCAGTACTTGGGTGCAATCTCAGAAATGACAGAATGATCTCTGTTTGTTTCCAAGACAAACCATTCCATATCACAGTAATCCAAGTCTATGCCCAAACCACTAATGCCGAAGAAGCTGAAGTTGAACCGTTCTATGATGACCTACAAGACCTACTAGAACTAACACCGAAAAAAGATGTCCTTTTCATCATAGGGGACTAGAATGCAAAAGTAGGAAGTCAAGAGATACCTTGAAAACAGGCAAGTTTGGCATTGGAGTGCAAAATAAGCAGGGCAAAGGCTAATCGAGTTTTGCCAAGAGAATGCACTGGCATAGCAAACACCCTCTTCTAACAACACAAGAGACAACTCTACATATGAACATCACCAGATGGTTAATACCAAAATCAGATTGATTATATTCTTTGCAGCCGAAGATGGAGAAGCTCTTAATAGTCAGCAAAAAAAAAAAGACCAGGAGTTGACTGTGGCTCAGATCATGAACCCTTTATTGCCAAATTCAGAATTAAATTGAAAAAAGTAGGGAAAGCCACTAGACCATTCAGGTATGACCTAAATCAAATCCCTTATGATTATACAGTGGAAGTGACAAATAGATTCAAGGGATTCGATCTGATAGAGTGCATGAAGAACTATGGATGAAGGTTCATGACATTGTACAGAAGGCAGTGATCAAGACCATCCCCAAGAAAAAGAAATGCAAAAAGGCAAAATAGTAGTCTGAGGAGGCCTTACAGATAGCTGAGAAAAGAAGAGAAGCTAAAGGCAGAGGAAAAAAGGAAAGATATACCCATCTTAATGCAGAGTTCCGGAGAATAGCAAGGAGAGATAAGAAAGCCTTCCTCAGTGATCAATGCAAAGAAACAGAGAAAAACAATAGAATGGAAAAGACTAGAGATATTTTCAAGAAAATTAGAGCTACCAAGGGAACATTTCATGCAAGATGGGCACAATAAAGGACAGAAACTGTATGGACCTAATAGAAACAGAAGAGATTAAGAAGAGATGGTAGGAATACACAGAAGAACTATACAAAAAAGATCTTCAGGACCCAGACAACCACTATGGTGTGATCACTCACCTACAGCCAGACATCCTGGAGTCCAGTCAGGTGGGCCTTAGGAAATATCACTACAAACAAAGCTAGTGGAGGTAATGGAATTTCAGCTGAACTGTTTCTAATTCTAAAAGATGATGCTGTTTAAGTGCTGCACTCAATATGCAAGCAAATTTGGAAAATGCAGCAGTGGCCACAGGACTGGAAAAGATCAGTTTTCATTCCAATCCCAAAGAAAGGCAATGTCAAAGAATGCTCAAACTACCACACAATTGCACTCATGTCACATGCTAGGAAAGTAATGCTCAAATGTCTCCAAACAAGGCTTCAACAGTATGTGAACTGAGAAATTCCAGATGTTCAAGCTGGATTTAGAAAAGGCAGAGGAACCAGAGATCAAATTGCCAGTATCCACTGGATCATCGAAAAAGCAAGAGAGTAACCAGAAAAATATCTACTTCTGCTTTATTGGCTATGCCAAAACCTTTGACTGTGTGGACCACACAAACTGAAAATTCTTCAAGAGATGGCAATACCATACCACCTTACCTGTCTCCTAAGAAACCTGTATGCAGGTCAAGAAGCAACAGTTAGAACTGGATGTTGAACAACCGACTGGTTCTACATTCGGAAAGGAGTAGTATGTCAAGGCTGTATATTGTCACCCTGCTTATTTAACTTTTATGCAGAGTACATCATGCAAAGTGCCAGGCTGGATAAAGCACAAGCTGGAGTCAAGATTGCCAGGAGAAATATCAAAACCTGAGATATGCAGATGACACCACCCTTATAGCAAAAAGTGAAGAGGAACTGAAGAGTCTCTTGATGAAAGTGAAAGAAGAGAATGAAAAAGTTGGCTTAAAACTCAACATTCAAAAAACCTAAGATCATGGCATCTGTTCCCATCACTTCATGGCAAATAGATGGGGAAACAGTGGAAACAGTGACAGACTTGATTTTGGGGGGCTCCAAAATCACTGCAGATGGTGACTACAGCCATGAAATTAAAAGATGCTTGCTCCTTGGAAGAAAAGCTATGAACAACCTAGACAGCATATTAAAAAGCAGAGACATTACTTTGCCAACAAAGGTCCATCTAGTCAAAGCTATGGTTTTTCCAGTAGTCATGTATGGATGTGACAGTTGGACTATAAAGAAAGATGAGCACTGAAGAATTGATGCTTTTGAACTGTGGTGTTGGAGAAGACTCTTGAAAGTCCCTTGGACTGCAAGGAGATCCAAGCAGTCAATCCTAAAGGAAATCAGTCCTGAATTCATTGGAAGGACTGATGCTGAAGCAGAAGCTCCAATATTGGCCACCTGATGGGAAGAACTGACTCACTGGAAAAGACCCTGATGCTGGGAAAGATTGTAGTCATGAGGAGAAGAGGACGACAGAGGATAAGACAGTTGGATGGCATCAGTGACTTGATGGACATGAGTTTGAGCAATCTCTAGGACCTGGCGTTCTGCAGTCCATGGGGTGGCAAAGAGTTGGACACGACTGAGCGACTTATCTGAACTGAAAAGTGGGATATAAATGGTTTGTAGAGTCTCAATTTTGAGTGAAAGAAAAAAATGTCCTGGAAGGAAAAAAATATTGAATCACTAAGTTTTACATCTGAAACTAATATAATATTGGAAATCAATTGTATTTCAATTTAAACTTTTTTAAAAAAATAAAAAGACTGGAAGGAAATGGTAAAAATTTTAGTTGGTGGGATTGTAATAACTTTTATTTTCTTCTTTCAGGTTTTACACTTTTGTAAAACTCTCTGAAGTAGGAGTTTATTGATTTTTAAATAGAAAAAAGAAAAGCTTGACTTGATACTGAAGTGTTTTATTCAGACTGTTAAAACTAAAAATATAAAATGCTCTTCTGTTAGATGCATAATACCTTTGAAAAGCAAAATCTTGAGTAATAATGACAGTTAATGCTTCTTGTGTTCATAGTCTATCATTTTGACTGTCTCACTTTGTTTGTTATACTCATTTTTGTACACAGAATAGAAGACTCACAGGACCATTTCCCAAAGAAACTGCCGTCTTTAGTACATTTCTTTCCAACGCCGACAGATTCAGATAGCACGACGCTGCCATATTCACGGTCATTATCTGATGAAATTCCTCTCAGTTACTGTCTGTCTAGCCCTCAAGTTAGTGGAGCAACTATATCAACAATTGGACCAAAGCCTCTTAAACCTGCTCTAGTGACCCGTTCCCGCTCAGAAAACAGCTCGGGTAAGCAAAACACAAACTTTTAAAAAGTATTTTTAAAGCATATAGTTTGAGTCATTATATGCCTCGAAATCAGAATGATGTGTTATTATTTGTCTTCAGTATCAGTCAGTTCAGTTCAGTCTATCAGTCGTGTCTGACTCTTTGCAACCCAATGGACTGCAACACGCCAGACCTCCCTGTCCATCACCAACTCCCGGAGTTTACTCAAACTCATGTCCATCGAGTTAGTGATGCCATCCAGCCATCTCATCCTCTGTCGTCCTCTTCTCTTCCTGCCTTCAACCTTTCCCAGAATTAGGGTCTTTGCAAATGAGTCAGTTCTTCCCATCAGATGGTCAAAGGATTGGAGTTTCAGCTTCAGCATCAGTCCTTCCAATGAATATTCAGGACTGATTTCCTTTAGGATGGACTGGTTGGATCTCCTTGCTGTCCAAGGGACTTTCAAGAGTCTTGTCCAACACCACAGTTCAAAAGCATCAATTATTTGGTGCTCAGCTTTCTTTATAGTCCTACTCTCACATCCATACATGACTACTGGAAAAACCGTAGCTTTGACTAGACGGACCTTTGTTGGCAAAGTAATGTCTCTGCTTTTTAATATGCTGTCTAGGTTGTTCATAGCTTTTCTTCCAAGGAGCAAGCATCTTTTAATTTCATGGCTGTAGTCACCATCTGCAGTGATTTTGGAGCCCCCCAAAATCAAGTCTGTCACTGTTTCCACTGTTTCCCCATCTATTTGCCATGAAGTGATGGAACCAGATGCCATGATCTTGGTTTTCTGAATGTTGAGTTTTAAGCCAACTTTTTCACTCTCTTCTTTCACTTTCATCAAGAGGCTGTTCAGTTCCTCTTCACTTTCTGCCATAAGTGTGGTGTTATCTGCATATCTGAGGTTATCGATATTTCTCCTGGCAATCTTGATTCCAGTTGTGCTTTCTCCAGCCCAGCATTTCTCATGATGTACTCTGCATATAAGTTAAATAAGCAGGGTGACAATATACAGCCTTGACGTACTCCTTTTCCTATTTGGAACCAGTCTGTTGTTCCATGTCCAGTTCTAACTGTTGCTTCCTGACCTGCATACAGATTTCTCAAGAGGCAGGTCATGTGGTCTGGTGTTCCCATTTCTTTAAGAATTTTCCAGAATGTCTCCAGTATACTCATTTCTTAATGCCATATGCAGAATAATTTAACTATACTCACCATTGAGTCTAGCACTGGGAGTCATGTTCGGGTCACGTAAATATATGTGGCCAAATACATCATCTCTATGATTAGAATATCTTATGTTGTCATAATGGTTCATGGGTTGACCAATTAGATGATCTAGAATTGCTAGCTAACTGAAAGTTTTGTTGTATGACATTAACTGCCTTTCCTGTGAATGCCACCAGAAAGATTAACAATATTGTCCATATTGTGCTTAGACTATGGCTTACGGAAGGAAAGACAGATAAGAGAAATACAAAGTATGTAATAAAATGGTGGAGAGAAAGGGAGAAACAATCATTTGGAAACGAGGGAAATAACAGTAAAGTTTTGATGGTTGCCACAATGCACTCAGTAGTGTTCACACTATGAGGTGTATGTTCCTCACTGTGTTTGGGGAACTTTGAGTTTTCATTGTTTAATGAAAGACCACTATCTTTGGAAACAGAGAACCTTGGTTCAAGCCTACAACATGAAACCTTTGGAATTAAATTAGTTCATTCCCACTCGAATGAGAATGTGCTTAATCTTTACATGAGACATCAGTTTAGATATTTGGTATCTCTGAGTCTCATTTTCCATAACTACAAAATGTAGATTAAAATATCAACTTCAAGGGCTATTCTAAGTATTAAATGAGATATTTATGAAAATCACCTAGGACATAATAAGTGTGCTCAATAAAGTTAGTTGTGCATCTGAACGTACCTGTACCTTCTCATAGAATAGGCTAGATTTGAGGTTTGTATTACCTCAACTAACAAATTTCAAAATTGTTAGCACAAATACACCCATGACTACTTGATGTCTTCATTTCCCCCTCTCATTCTGTGCATATCTACAACCTCTATATTTCACTGTGTTCCTGATATCTTCCTAAGATTTTGACACAGTGTCATACAAGATTTTGACCTTCTGCCATTATTGCCGTATTCCCTATGCTTCATTGTTTGTATGCTTAAGGTACATTTTTCAAAGCAGCCTCCTGAGTTCACACTGACCTTGAGCAATGACCAGTATCTATATGCTTAAAAGTCAAAATACACATTTTATATCTAAGGAGGTAATATTGCTCATCCTTTGGCGCTGTATCATTGTGTATGTTCTCTATCTGGGTTGAACTGTGGAAGCTTTTAGTATGGAGGGAAAAATAAACTGGTTTCCCCTTGCAAGATGAGCGTGGTGCTGGGATAGAGTCTTTTCCTTCAGTTACTGTAGATCTTGACTCTGCAGATAGGTATCTGAGTCTCCCAAGACTTGTTTTGCGTTTGGTTCATTTCATTTCTAGATGAGATAATAACTGGAACCCAAGATCCATGTGTCTTCTTCCCTTCCAGAGTACAAAGATTTTCATCCCTCAAGATGAGCTGTTAACAATGCTAAATAGTCTCTTTCTTCAAAGGAATTTAAAGATTTAGCAAATAATCACTTGAATGGGAATGAACTAATTTATTCCAAGTATTTCTTCTAAGCAAAATCCTCTAAGGAATGTGTTTTTATTTTTTTCATATTTCGCCTTGGTTTGGTTTTGTTAAAGACACAAGAAGATAAAGCACACTCTAGATTGTCTTAATCCTTTGATGATTTTGGACCCAGGGTCACGTTAGCCAAAGTCCTTGTGCTACAACAATAGCTATCATTTATTGAGTACTTGCTAAATGCTAGACACTCATCTATATTATCTGCAATCCTCACATTGCCTCGCACAAGGTAGTATTATCCTTATTTTATTTTCAGGAAAACTGAGAATTAGAAGGTTTAAATCATTTGGTTTAAATCAGTAAGTGACAAAGCTGGGATACAAGTGTGTCTAAATCTAAGACACAGTGCTCTATTTCATCATGCTGTCTCTCTGTAATGTTTTTCTCTGCAGATACACAACTAGATTTATCCAGCATGATTCCTTCTATGCAAAATAATGAAACGTATTTTATGTTTGAATCTTAGTATTGAGAATTTTAAAACAATAAATTTCCAACAGAACATTAGAATCTGATTAAGCATTACTTTATCTTCCCAATAAAGTATTTCAGTTGATTAGAGGAAATTTAAGTCTGCCTGGCAAAACATACACCATTGGTAAGAAAGAACTCATTTGAGACTTTAATTTATGCATAGCAATGGGGAGAAGAGCTAATATAAAATAGAATAAACTGTACATATCCAAATTTGAGAGACTCAAATGTTTTACCTACTCAAAAACTTACATTGCTTCTACTACAACTTCATTAAATTATAATTATGCTGGTGATTGATAGTTTTCAGATAACTGAAATAATCTTTAGGAACTGAGTGTCACTAAAAATAATCAGTTACTGGTTATTTTACAGACTTTGGTTTAAAGTTTCTAACTATCCTCATTGAGTTTGACTGTGACAGTAAAGTGTATAAAGAATGTTGTTTTGTATAGAAGCAAGGAATAAAGATAGTAGCTTTGGGTCCTTTTACTCTTTTATATACTTCTCTATATTTGCTTTCTTTGAAAGGACTCAACATCGGCAAAATTCCAAAGAAACACACTATTCCAGTCCTTGCTGGTGAGCCAGCTGTGATTGGAGAAGGGGAAGATTATTTCCTGTCTTTGTTTGGTGATACAAGGAAACTTGTGCACTCATTCCACGAGAAAACTTGGAAGCACTTCTCTATGATTCTTGAAGAAGTGGGACAATCTAGATCCAGGTATATACTCTATTTGAACTATTTATGTCTTCTATTGGAGTAGGAGTAATAAATTAGCAGGCAATAAAGATCTAATCTGTTGTTAGATCCATGGTCTCTTCTACAAACCCTAAGCAATCCATTAAAATATAGCTATTTAATATTCTGGGCAATTACAAGGGACAAATGCAACTTTCTAGGGAACCAAACAAGGAATGTTAATTCTTCTAAGATGCCAGAGAAAACAGCACTATATAAGTCTTACCAATAAAGTTAACTCTATATAAGAACCTTTTTATTATTGGCAAATCATTCAGATGGATTTAGAATGTTTTTTCAATCTGCTTTGAGTTCAAGACAGAGGGAGAAAGGTGGACCTATAACTCACTTATAAAAATATCCATTTTTATGATTGTTAGTATTTACAGAAAAAAGAATTGGTCAGAAAAAAGTTGATGTTAGAATCAAAATAAAAGATGACTCATTTATGCATTTACTTCACCCTATTTTTCTTGTTGCATGAGCCACAGATTAAATTGTGAATTTTTAGTAATAAACATATATTTTTAAAAAACTTATAGAAGAATAGTTGGTTTACAGTGTTGTGCTAGTTTCCGGTGTACATCACATTATTTGTGGACTTTTTAACAACGGCCATTCTGATAGGTATGAGGTAATTCCTCATTGTGGTTCTGAATTTGCATTTCTCTATTAATTAGGAGTGTTAAGCATCTTTTCATGTGACTGTGTGTCTTCTTTGGAGAAACGTCTATTTAGATCTTTACCTATGTTGGATACTTTTCTTTTTTTTTTTTTTTTTTGCTATTAAGTTGTATGAGCTGTTTGTGTATTTTGGATATTAACCCCTTGCCGCTTGCATCATTTGAAAATGTTTTCTTCTATTCCATAGATGTCTTTTCATTTTGTTGATAGTTTCCTTTGCTGGGCAAGAGCTTTTAAGTTTGATTAGGTTCCGTTTTTTAATTTTTCCTTTTCTTTTTGTCTTGGGAGATTGATTTAGAAAAATATTTCTACAATTTATGTTAAATTATGTTCTGCTTATGTTCTCTTCTAGGAGGAAATGGCAATCCACTCCAGTATTCTTGCCTGGAGAATCCCATGGACAGAGAAGTTTGACAGACTATGGTCTATAGGGTTGCAAACAGTCAGACATCACTGAGCAACTGACCATGCATGCACAAAGCTACAGTAAAAAAAAATGGTGTGGTATTGGCCCAAAACTAGATATAAGGATCAATATAACAGGATAGAGAGCTCAGAAACAAATCCACACACCTATTACCAATTAATATTATGACACAGGAAGTAAGAATATACAGTGAAGAAAAGACACTCTTCAACAAGTGGATATTTTTTACAAGTGAGCTATACGTCCACTTTTCTCCCTCTCTTGAACTCAAGATAGATGAAAAAAAGATTCTAAATCTGTCTGAATGATGTGCTAGTAAGGTTTTGGTCAAAATCCTTCAAGCTAGGCTTCAGCAGTATGTGAACTTTGATATGTGCAAGCTGGGTTTAGAAAAGGTGGAGGAACCAGAGATCAAATTGCCAACATTAGTTGGACCATAGGGAAAGCAAGGGAATTCTAGAAAAACATCTATTTCTGCTTCATTGACTACACTAAAGCCTTTGACTGTGTGGATCATAACAAACTGTGGAAAATTCTTAAAGATATGGGAATATGAGACTACCTTACCTGTCTCCTGAGAAAATCTGTATGCAGGTCAAGGAGCAACAGTTAGAACTGGACATGGAACAGACTTGTTCCAAATTGGGAAAAGAGTATGTCAAGGCTGTATATTGTCACTCTGTTTATTTAACTTATATGCACAGTACATCATGTGAAATGCTGGCAGGATGACTTACAAGCTGGCATCAAGATTTCCAGGAGAAATCTCAGTAACCTCAGATATACAGATGATAATATACAGATGATACCACTCTAATGGCAGAAAGTGTAGAGGAACTAAAGAACCTCTTGAAGAGGGTGAAAGAGGAGAGTGAAAAAGCTGGCTTGAAACTCAACATTAAAGAAACAAAGATTATGGCTTCTGGTCCCATCACTTCATGACAAATAGAAGGGAAAAGAAAAAGTGGAAGCAGTGACAGATTTTATTTTCTTGAGCTCCAAAATCACTGAATGGTGACTGCAGCCATTAAATTAAAAGAGGCTTACTCCTTGGAAGGAAAGCTATGACAAACCTAGACAATGTATTTATTTTATTTATTTTTTTTTAAATTTATTTATTTATTTATTTATTTTTCCTACATTGATATGAATCAGCCATAGATTTACATGTTAGACAATGTATTTAAAAGCAGAAACATCACTTTGCCGACAAATGTCTCTCTAGTCAAAACTATGGTTTTTCCAGTAGCCATGTACAGATGTGAGGGACCATAAAGAAAGCTGAGCCCTGAAGAACTGATGCTTTTGAATTCTGGTGCTGGAGAAGACTCTTGAAGAGTCCCTTGGACCAAAAGGACATCAAACCGGTCAATCCTAAAGGAAGTCTACTCTGAATAGTCATTAGAGAGATTGATGCTGAAGCCACAGTTCCAATACTTTGGTCACCTGATGCAAAGAGCTGACTCATTGGAAAAGACCCTAATGCTAGGGAAAATTAAGAGTAGGAGGTGTGGCAGAGGATGAGATGGTTAGATAGCATCACTGACTCAAAGGACATGAATTTGAGCAAACTCCAAGAGATAGTGGAGGACAGAGGAGCATGGCATGCTGCAGTCCATGGGTTCACAAAGAGTCAGACGTTACTTAGCAACTGAACAAGAAGAAGGAGCTGTATGGTGTCATATCTTACTTTAGGTCTTCAAACAATTTTGAGTTTACTTTTGCATATGATGTGAGGAAATATTCTAATTTCATTGATTACACCCAGCTTTAGCTATCCAGCTTTCCAAACATCATTCGTTTAAGAAATGGTATTTTCTCCATTGTATATTCTTACATCCTGTGTCATACATCAATTGATGTTAGGTGTATGGGTTTATTTCTCGGCTCTCTATCCATATGTCTGTTTTTGTGCCAATACGACACTATTTTGATTATTATAGCTTTGTGCATGCATGCTCAGTTGCTTAGTCAATTCCAACTCTTTGCAACCCCATGGACTGTAGCCGTCCAGGTTCCTCTGGCCATGGGATTCTCCAGGCAAGAATACTGGAGTGGGTTGCCATTTCCTCCTCCAATGGATCTTCCAGACCCAGGGATCAAACCCAGATCTCCTGTGTCTCCTGCACCGACAGACAGATTCTTTACCACTCTGCCTTCTGGGAAGCCCACTGTAGCTTTGTAGTATAGCCCAAGTCTGGAAGAGTGAAACTGCCAACTTTGTTCTTTTTCCTCAGGTCTGCTTTGGTAATTCTGGTTTTGGTTTCTTACTCTTGTTTTGGAAGTTCCATATAAATTTTAGGATTATTTGTTCTAGTTCTGAAAAAAATGCCATGGCTATTTTGATAGAGATTGCATTAAATCTGTAGTTTGCTTTGGGTAGTAGGGCCATTTTAATAATATTCTTCTAATCCAATAGCACGAGATATCTTTCCATTTCTTTGAATCATTTTTATTTTCCTTTGTCAGTGTGTTGTTTTTAGCATAGAAATCTTTCACCTCCTTGGTTAAGTTTACTCCTAGGTATTTTATTCTTTTTGATGAGATTTGAGGGTTGTTTTTGAGGATTTAAAAAAAAAATTCTTTCTAATATTTCATTATTAGTGTATAAAAATTGAAGAAATTTCTGTATATTAATCTTGCATCCTGCTACCTTGCTGAAATCATTTATGAGTTCTAATAGTTTTTGTGTGGAGACTTTAGGGCTCTCCATGTAGAGTATCACATCACCTGCAAATACTGACAGGTTTACCATCTTCCCTTCTATTCCAATATCTTCTATTTCTTTTTCTTTTCTGATTGCTATGGCGAGGACTTCCAATTCTATGTTGAATAGAAGTGTAGTGAGAGTTGGAATCCTTGTCTTGTTTCTGAATTTAGCAGGAAGGCTTTTAGCTTTTCACCATTGTATATTATTTGGCTATGGGTAGCTTTAATTATGTTGAGATATGTTCCTTCTATGTCTTGTTTGGAGAAATATCAATTTAGATCTTCTGCCCATTTTTTTATTGGGTTGGGTGTTTTTTTGTTATTAAGCAGTATAAACTGTTTGTATATTTTGGAAATTAATCCTTTGTTGGTAGCATTGTTTGCAAATATTTTCTCCCAGTCTGTAGGTTGTCTTGACATTTTGTGATGATAATGTCCTATTTTACATTTTCTTGCTTATCCTTTTATTGTTTATTATGGTTATAATCACTTTTACAATTTTTTCAATTTTTTAAAATCTACATACTAACTTATTTAAGTGATTTTCAATCCTTCTATATATTTGCCTTTCCTATTGTGATTTTTTTTCCCTTTCCTATAGATTATTCTTTCTTTTCTATTTAGAGAAGAGATTTCAGTACCTCTTTTAGGGTAGGTTTGTTGTTGTTTAGTCGCTAAGTCTTATCTGACTCTTTGTGACCCTGTGGACTGCACCACACCAGGCTTCCCTACCCTTCACTATCTTCTAGAGTTTGTTCAAACTCATGTCCATTGTGTTGATGGTGCCATCCAACCATCTCATCCTCTGTCACCCCCTTTTCCTCCTGCCCTCAATCTTTCCCAGCATCAGGGTCTTTTCCAATGATTTGGCACTTCATATCAGGTGGTCAAAGTATTGGAGCTTCAGCTTCAGCATCAATTTTTCCAATGAATATTCAGGGTCGATTTCCTTTAGAAGTGACTGGGTTGATCTCCTTGCTCTCAAGAGTCTTCTCCAGCATCACAATTCAAAATAATCAGTTCTTTGGCACTCAGACTTCTTTGTGGTTCAGATCTCACATCTGTACATGACTGGTGGAAAAACCATAGCTTTGACTATATGGACCTTTGTCAGCAAAGTGATGTCTCTGCTTTTTAATATGCTGTCTAGGTATGTCATAGCTTTCCTTAAGGGGCAAGAGTCTTTTAATTTCATGGCTGTAGTCACTGTCTTCAGTGATTTGGAGTCCAAGAAAATAAAATCTGTCACTATTTCCATTTTTTCCCCATCAATTTGCCATGAAGTTATGAGATCAGATGCCATGATCTTAGTTTTTTTGAATGTTGGGTTTCAAGCCAGTTTTTTGACTCTTTAGTTTCTCTTCACTTTCTGCCATTAGTGGTATCATCTGCATATCTGAGGTTATTGATGTTTCTCTCAGCAACTTTGATTCCAGATTGTGATTCATCCAGCCTGGCATTTCGCATGATATACTCTGCATATAAGTTAAATAAGCAAGATGACAATATAAAGCCTTGACATACTCCTTTCCTTATTTTGAACCCAGGGCTGAATTCTTTTTGCTTGTCTGAGAAATTTTTTTATCTCTCTTTCTATTCTAAATGATAATCATACTGGGCAGAGTATCCTAGATTCTAAGTTTTTTTCCTTTCAGGACTTTGAATATAGCGTGCCACTCATTTCTGGTCTGTAAACTTTCTGCAGAGAAACCAGTTGATAGCCTTTTAGGGGTTCCCTTGTGAACTGACTTTTTGTTTTTCTCTTGCTGCTTTTAGAATCCTCTCTTTATTGTTAACTTCTGTCATTTTAATTACGACATGTCTTGATGTGGGTCTGTTTGGTTTCACCTTGTTTGGGACTCTGTGCTTCCTGTGCCTGGAGATCTTCTTGCTTTAAGTTTGGGAAGTTTTCAGCCAAATTTTCTTCAAATACCTTTTTGATCCCCTTGTCTCTCTCTCCTGCTTCTGGAACCCCTCTTATGTATAGGTTCACATGTTTTATTTATATTATCCAACAGATCTGTTGCTTTCTTTTCTTCTTCTTCTTCTTTTTCTTTTCTTTTTTTTTTCCTGTCTGCTGTTCTGATTGGTTGATTTCCATTATTCTACTTTTCAGATCACTTATTTGTTCTTCTGTGTTATTTAATTGGCTACTCATTGCTTCTAGATTGGTTTTCATCTCAGCAATTGGATTCTCTATTTTTGATTAGTTCATCTTTATCATTTCTAATTTCTTGTTTCTGTGATCTGCATTTCTATCAATAATCTTTCTTAACTCACCATTTTTATTATCACCTTTTCTGAACTTGGGAGTCTAGTAGACTGGTGAACTCTGTTTCATTATTCTTGCAGAGGCTTTTTGTTCTTTTAACCGGGATTAACTCTTCTGCCTTTTCATTTCACTCAACTTTCTCTGTCTCTATGAATTCAGGAAAAATAGCTATCTAATGTAGTCTTGAAGAGGTGTTTTTGTGTGGGGACATTCCTGTTTAGACTACATCCAGTGTTCTCGGTGTGATGACTGCTTTTGCCATGGACACCTGCGTATGTTTTCTAAGGGTATGCTGGCCATTATCCCTGTGATAGGCGTGTGGTTGGTGTTACAGTGCCCAGAGTCTGTGCAGGTTGTGGAGCAGGGCTTGCTGCTCTGCTCCGTGGCTGTTGCGGTACACCCTGTCAGAAGCAAGGAGACTCCTCAGTTGCTGGAGCAGAAGCCCTGAGTGTCAGCCTCTGTTGCCCTTGAGTGCATGCCCTGCCCCAAAGGAGGTAATTGCTGAAGCAGATAAGGTCTGTGCAGTCACAGAGGACCTTTGGACCACCTGTGTAGGTGTCTGCTGTTCTGCTCAGAAGCAGCCCCAAGGTCATGTACCTTTCTGTTTTGTTTGTCCCAGATCCAGTGCAAAGCTGTGATGTGGAGTTGCCTGGGGTTGGGGCTTGAGGTATTGTGGCCACTGAAGTTGAGGTGGTTCAGCTGCTGAGATTTGGGCTGCTTCTGTGGCATCTTCTTCCAGGACCTGTCTGCCCTAGATCTAGTGCTAAGCTGCAGTGTGGGGTAGGCAGAGCCAGGGCACTCCTGACTGTGCTGACGGTGGCCCCCACCACTCCACCCAGACCACACTTCAGGCTCTCATTGTCTCTGCATAGTGAGATTGAGTCCTCTTCCAGGGCCTGTCTGCCCAAGATTCAGTGCCTACTGATGGCGTCAAAATACTTGCTAGTTTCCATTTTTATGTCTTCTCTGTTCCTTGAGTATTTAGAAGTGCATTATTTAGTTCCACAATAATTTTACAGATTTTCCATTTCTAATGATTTTCCAGATCGCCTATTGGCTGCGCTCAGTCTTCATTGCAGCACTCGGGCTTTCTCTAGCTGTGGTGAGCGGGGGACACTCTTCTCTCTGGTGCACAGGCTTCTCACTGTGGCGGCTACTCTTGTTGCAGCTCACGGGCTCTGGAGTGCAGGCTTAGCAGTTGGGGCACATCGGCCTCATTGCCCTATGGCGTGTGGACTGTTCCCAGACCAGGGGTCAAAGGATTCCCTACATTGGGAGACGGATCCTTAATCACTGGATCACCAGAGAAGTCCCAGATATCTTTTGCTATTGATCTCTATTTCAGTTTCATACTGGTCAAAGAACATAATTTGTATGACTTGAGTCATACAGTTTTAAAAGTATTGAGATTTACTTTTTAGCAGGATATTGTCTATACCGATAAATGTTCTAAAGAATGTATATTCTGATGTTGAGTGAAGTGTTTCATAAATATTGATCAGGTCAAATTGGCTGATGGTGCTTTTTGTCTTTTTGTTTTGATGTTGTTGATTTTATGTCCATCAGTTATTGAGAAAAAGGTGTTAACATTTCCAACTATAATTGTGGATTTGTTGATTTCTCTTTGCAGTCCTCTCTATTTTAGCTTCATGTATTTTGCAGCTCTGTTTTTAGGTGCATAAACATTTAGGATTGTTACTTCCTCTTGATGAACAGATGTCTATATCATTATGAAATAACCTTTATCCCTGGCATTATTCTTTGCTCAGAAATCTGCTATGTCTGATATCAATATAGCCATGCCAGTACTGGTATTAACATGGTTATTTTTATCCTTTTAGTTTTAGCCCATTTGTCTCTTTATATCTAATGTTTTGTTTTATAGGTAGCATAGGTAGGCTTGCTTTTTTACCTTCTGACAATCTAAGTCTTTTAATTTGGGCCTTTAAACTATTCACATTTAAAGTAATTATTAATGTGGTTGATAATGTCTGTTATTTGTTATTTGTTTTTTATTTGTTACAACTGTTCTGTGTTCTCGTTTTCTTTTTTCTCTGTTTTCTTCGGAATTAATTATTATTATTAATTCCATTTTGTCTCCATTGTTGACTGATTTACTACAACTGTTATTTAGAAATTCCTTCCAAGTTTACAGGATACATCTCGAGCCTATTGCAGAATACTTTCATGTTATCTTTTACCACTTCTCAAATAGTTAAGAGCCTTGAAATACTATAATTTCATTTGTCTTCTCCCAGTCATTGTGTTTTTGCTGTCATATATTTTACTTCTACATATGTTGTAAATCCTTAAATTATTAAATGAAATTTAATGATAAGAAAAATATCTTATATATTTACCCTTATATGTTTTCACTGCTTTTCTTTGCTTTTTATTTCTTTTTATTTGTTTATTTGTCAGTTTTTCAGGAGGAGCTCTATAAATTATATTTCCATCCATTATAATTATCCTAGTACCTGAAAAGAACTTCCTTTAATATTTTTTATATTATGGGTCTGCTCATCATGATTTCTTCTTTCAGTTTTTTAAAACAGTTTTATTGAGGTACTTTCCACAAAAATGCATTATTTAAGATGTACAGCTTGATATTTTTTATCTTTTGGGTTTTTTTAATTGAGATATAATTGACAAATAGCATTTTGTAAGCTTACACGATGATGACTTGATACCCACATGTATTGTGAAATAATTATCATAAAAAGATTAGTTAACACATCGTTCACACAATTACCTTTTTTTTCTGGTGAGAACATTTTTTTTTTTTTAAGATCCACTGTCTTCAAGTATATAGCAATATATTTTTAACTATAGTCACCATGCTGTACATAAGATTCCCAGAAATTATTCATCTTGTAACTGAAGTTTGGATTCCCATTACCAATATCGCCCCCCATTTTCCTTACCATCTATTCCCTGGCAAACACTGCTCTAATTTCTGTTTCTATGAGTTCATTTTTTTAAAACTACACATATAAGTGAGACTATACAGTGTTTGTCCTTCTGTGATTTATTTCACTAGGCATAAATGTGTTTAATATCCATCTGTGTTATTACAAATGGCAGGTTGTCCTTTTTATTACGGCTGAATAATGCTCCCTTATACATATAGATATGGATTTCCCAGATGGTTCAAGTGGTAAAGAATCTGCCTGCCAATGCATGATATGCAAGAGATGTGGGTTTGATCCCTGGGTCGTGAAGATCAATCCCCTGGAGGAGGAAATGGCAACCCATTCCAATATTCTTGCCTGGAAAATCTTATAGACAGAAGAGCATGGTGGGTTACAGTCCATGGGATCACAGAGTCAGACATGACTGAGCAACTGAGCACAAATATAGATGTGTGTGTGTGTATATATATAAATATATATAGAGAGAGAGACAGAGAGAGAGATACACATACAAACAATTGACCCTTGAACAACACAGGTTCGAACTGCATGGGTTCACTTATAGGTGGATTTTTTTTCAATTAATACTCCACTACTACATGATTCATGGTTGGTTGAATCTATGGATGTGAAATCACAGATATGGAGACTTGACTGTAAAGTTATATGCTGACTTTCCACTGTGTGTGGGGGTCAACATCCCTAACTCCTGCACTGTTCATGATCAACTGCATTTATAAAACATATACCATATTCACTTTATCCATTCATCTGTCTATGGACAATTAGTTTGTTACTGTGCCTTATCTATTTGTGAATAATGCTGTAATGAACATGATGTTGCAGATAACTCAGCAAATGGTCATTTTATTTCCTTCAAATAAATACCTAAAGGTGAGATTGTTAGATCATATGGTAGTTCTATTTTTCATTTTTTGAAGAACCTCTATAGTGCTTTCATAGCTTTGCATCAATTTACATTCCCACCAACAGACCACAAGGTTCCCTTTTCTCTACATCTTTGCCAACACTTATTATTTGTTGTCTCTTTGATAACAGCCATTCTTACAGGTATGAAGTGATATCTCTTTGTTGTTTTGATTTGTGTTTCCCTGGCGATTAGTGATGTTGAGCACATTTTCATGTACCTGTTGACCACTACTTTGGAAAAATGTCTATTCAGGTATTTTTCATTTTTTTAATTGGATTATCTCATTTTTTGCTATTGAGTTGTATGAGTTCCTTATGTAGTTTTGATATTAACCCCTTATCACACATATGATTTGCAAATATTTTTCCCATTTTGTAGGTTGCCTTTTTATTTTGTTGATCATTTCCTTTGCTATACAGAAGCTTTTAGTTTGAAATAATCCTCAGATTCAGTTCAGTTGCTCAGTCATGTCCGACTCTTTGTGACCCATTGGACTGCAGCATGCCAGGCCTCCCTGTCCATCACCAACTCCCAGAGCCTACTCAAACTCATGTCCATTGAGTCGGTGATGCCATCCAACTGTCTCATCCTCTGTCATCCCCTTCTCCTCCTGCCTTCAGTCTTTCCCAGCATTAGGGTCTTTTCAAATGAGAAGGTTCTTTGCATCAGGTGGCCAAAGTATTGGAGTTTCAGCTTCAGCAACGGTCCTTCAAATGAATATTCAGGACTGATTTCCTTTAGGATGGACTGGTTGGATCTCCTTTCAGTCCAAGGGATTCTCAAGAGTCTTCTCCAACACCACAGTTAAAAAGCATCAATTCTTCAGCACTCAGCTTTCTTTATAGTTCAACTATCACATCCAAACATGATTACTGGAAAAACCATAGATTTGACTAGATGGACCTTTGTTGGTAAAGTAATGTCTCTGCTTTTTAATGTGCCATCTAGGTTGGTCATAGCTTTTCTTCCAAGGAGCAAGTGTCTTTTAATTTCATGGCTGCAATCACTATCTGCAGTGGTTTGGACCCCAAAATAATAAAGTCTCTCATTGTTTCCATCGTTTCCCCATCTATTTGCCATGAAGTGATGGGACCAGATGCCATGATCTTAGTTTTCTGAATGTTGAGTTTTAGTTAGCTTTTTCACTCTCCTCTTTCACTTTCATCAAGAGGCTCTTTAGTTCCTCTTCACTTTCTGCCATAAGAGTGGCGTCATCTGCATATCTGAGGTTATTTGTATTTCTCCCAGCAATCCACTTTTCTATAATTGCTTTTGTTGCCTGTGCTTTGGTATCTTACCTAAGACATCAAAGAATGTCAGAGTTCTTGACAATAAGAAATTATTGTCGAGACTGATGTCAAGAAGGTTTTCCCCTATGTTTTCTTATAGAAGTTTTATGGTTTAAAGTCTTATTAAGTCTTTAACCCATTTTGAGTTGACTTTTGTGTCTAGTGTGGGATAGAGGGGCAGTTAATTCTTTTGCATGTGGATATCCACTTTTTCAGCATTTTTTGAAGAGACTGTCCTTGCTTTTGGCCCTCTTGTTGAACAGCAGTTGACCATAAATATATGGGTTCATTTCTGGGTTCTCTATTCTGTTCCACTGGTCTGTATATCTTTCTTTTTCTAGTACCATACTGTTTTAGTTACTTAAGCTTTACAATATAATTTGAAGTCAAGAAGTGTGATATCTCCAGCTTTGTCCTTGCTCAAGAATACTTTGGCTATTTGGGGTCTTTTGTAGTTTCACATATATTTTAGGATTGTTTTTACGGCTTCTGTTTTAAAATGTCATTGATATTTTGATAGGGACTGCATTGATTTGGTGAGCATGAGCACTTTGACATTACTTCTTCCAATCCATGAACATGGAAGAATATTTTTTCCATTTTCTCGTGTCTTTAAATTTCCTTCATCAGTGTTTTATGGCTTTCGGTATATGTCTTTCATTTTTGGGTTAACTTAATACCTAAGTATTTTGTTCTCTCATTGCTAAGGTAAATGGGATTTTTTAAATTAATTATTTTAATTGGAGGCTAATTATTTTACAATATTGCAGTGGTTTTTGCCATACATTGACATGAATCAGCCATGGGTGTATGTGTGTCCCCCATCCGGAACCCCCCTACCTCCCTCCCCATCCCATCCCTCAGGGTCATCCCAGGACACTGGCCCTGAGTGCCCTGTCTTATGCATCGAACCTGGGCCTGCGATCTATTTCACATATGGTAATATACATGTTTCAATGCTATTCTCTCAAATCATCCCATCCTCACCTTCTCCACAGAGTTCTTTACATCTGTGTCTCTTTCACTGTCTCACATATAGGGTCATCATTACCATCTTTCTAAATTCCATATATATGCGTTAATATACTGTATTGGTGTTTTTCTTTCTGGCTTACTTTGCTCTGTATAATAGGCTCCAGTTTCATCCACCTCATTAGAACTGATTCAAAGCCATTCTTTTTAATAGCTGAGTAATATTCCATTGTGTATGTGTACCACAGCTTCCTTATCCATTCATCTGCTGATGGGCATCTAGGTTGCTTCCATGTCCTTGCTATTGTAAACAGTGCTGTGATGAACACTGGGGTACATGTGTCTCTTTCAATTCTGGTTTCCTTGGTGTGTATGCCCAGCAGTGGGATTGCTGGGTTGTATGGGAGTTCTATTTCCAGTTTTTCAAGGAATCTCCACACTGTTTTCCATAGTGACTGTACTAGTTTGCATTCCCACCAACAGTGTAAGAGGGTTCCCTTTTCTCTGCACCCTCTCCAGCATTTATTGTTTGTAGACATTTTTTGATAGCAGTCACTCTAACCAGTGTGAGATGGTACCTCATTGTGGTTTTGATTTGCATTTCTCTGATAATGAGTGATGTTGAGCATCTTTTCATATACTTGTTAGCCATCTATATGTCTTCTTTGGAGAAATGTCTGTTTAATTCTTTGGCCCAAGTAAATGGGATTGTTTTCTTAATTTCCCTTTTGGTTAGTTAGTGTCCAGAATCATCACTGATTTTTGTATGTTGATTTTTATATCCTACAAATTTAATGAATTTGTTTTGTGATGTTCTTAGGGTTTTTTACTTATAAAATCATGTCATCTGCAAACAGAGATGATTTACTTTTTCCTTTATGATTTGACACCTTTTATTTCTTTTTCTTGCCTGAATGCTTTGGGTAAGACTCCCAGTGCTATCTTGAATAGCAGTGGTGAGAATGGGTGTCCTTGCTTTGTTCTGGATCTTAAAGTAAGTTTTATCTCATTGATTGTGTTAGCTGAGGTGTTTTCAAATATGGCCTTTATTATGCTGAGGTATGTTTCTTCTTTACCTATATTTTGAGTTTTTATAGTGAAAAGATGTTGAATTTTGTAAAAAAATTTTTTTCTGCATCTGACGTAAAAAGTGTGATCATGCGGTCTTCGTCTTTCCTTTTGTTAATGGCAGCTATAAACACAGGTGTCAATCTTCTTAGATAATGTTAGATACATGCATATTGGAGGAACCGAAATGCCAAAAATAAGTTTAGTAAACTTTAGAGTAGCAAAACCCTAAAGGCAGATAAGTAGCAGGGAGAACAAGTAGAGAAATTAGAGAAATTCCTCCTACAAGTAGAGAAATTAGAGCTTAAATAATGAAAAATTATCATTTAAAACATAAAACAAAAAAAAACATTTAACATTTAAAATATCATTTAAAACATAAAATGGCCATTTGTCTTTCCATATCTATAAATCAAGACCATGCAAAGGCTATGGACAAAATGTTTAGTATATCACTCTACACTCAGCCCGTCTCACTCAACTTATAAGCAGAGGTTTCAAGTAATTTTCCTACTAAAGAAATAATGGGAGGGCTTCCAGGGAAGAAAAAAGATAACTATAAAAGGCTGTGTGATAGCAGATTAACAGCCCTGGCTCTGTGAATTTCCTTGTATTGTGTAAAGTATTTTTCTGTAACTTTTGGCATTATATCAAAAGGAAGGCAAATGAAATTACTAGCCCTGATATGGACAATAGTATTTTTTCTTTCAGACAAGCTAATCTATTCTACTTATATACATAAAATAAAAATTTAGCATCACTGAATAAACATTTCACTTGGATAATAGAACATTTTTGAAAAGCAACTATACATATCCAAATACATACAGATACCAAAGGGATAACTGAGATATCCTAGGGTCTCATCTGTTTAAAAGAAAAACTCAGCCTACTGCTCATTGTCCCAGGCAGAAAAGGCAAGTATGAGAAACAAAAAGGAATTCTGTCAAGAAATGAAAATATCCCACAGAGAATTCAATAGCAGTAGAATGAGGATGACATTGAGAAATTCAAGGGCTATCAAAGCACCATAAAAATGTTATATATACAACTTAGTAAGAACCATAATGCTAATGTAAAAGAAAAGAACTGGTATATAAATTGCTCACAAATGAACCTCTACAAAACAGGCATCCTTGTACACTGTAGTATGCATATACAATGAGACTGCTGAAAGCAGTTGGTTAGTGTAGATTAAGATTTCATAGATCTTAATTTATTCTCATTTATTCTTACATAAATCATCCTTTATTCTCACAAGCCCTGTTCTAGGAGAGGGAACTCAGAGTGATAGCCTGACATTTGGAGCCACTTTTCTCCTCAAAACAATTGTCGATTTGAAAGCAGCAGCTAAGAGGCTGAGAATTTAATCAGATTTTGGCAGTCTCACTGGCTTTCCTGGTGGTTCAGCAGTAAAGAGTTCACCTGCAATGAAGGAGACGCAGGTTCAATCCCTGGGTTGGGAAGATCCCCTGGAGAAGGAAATGTCTACCCACTCCAGTATTCTTGCCTGGGAAAGCCCAGAGACAGAGGAATCTGGCAGGCTACAGTCCATGGGGTCGCAAGAGTTGGACACAACTTAGTGACTAACTTACCACCACCAAGAGGCTGAGAATTTAATCAGAGACTTTGGCAGTCTCACAAGACTGGATGAATAAAAACTGAATTTCAGGGCCTGTCAAGAAGCAGCGTCATCCCAGATTTTCAGTTATAACTTCAAAAGTACGTCCAATAGTAAGGCTATATTCAAAATACATGACTGACCACCTGAAGAAGTGCAGTTCCAATGTTGTAAAGAAGCGGGAAGAAGCGATCCCACTGCCACGTTATGTGTGTGACATGAGAACTCACTAAAGAAGGACGTTCACTTCACTCAGTGAAGCCTGTCCTTAAAACTCTAATTCCACCTGCACGTACATGCAAGCACCTAGTGTAAATTCTTTGTAATATGTGACATTTTATTAATGCATTAAAGATTACAACTAGCTAAATTTATTGTCACTATGTATATAATGTTTTGAAGTGACATATATTTTTATAAAGTACTATTTGGTTGGGGAAAAGTTACCTTAATGTTTGAAATGTGTGAATTTTTTGGAACTTACTGGACAGACTGATTTAACTTTTAGCTACATTATTTTCAGATTTAGTATTTTTTAATGGTGGCATATTTTGGTTCTTAAATTTTTTGCTGCTTAAACTAATAAGACCCTGACCAAACAATATACTCCTCATTTCCGTGGGTTACAACCCATGCATTCAAAAAGTTAAACTTTGATTCTAATTTTTATATCATAGACTCTTCAGATAAAACATTCAATTGCTGAAGCACTGCATAAGAACACTATAAAGTTTTTATTTTCTAATGTTCCTCTTACATAATTGCTGATATGTAGATGATCTCTAATGTATACATAATATTTAAATTATGAGTAATGTTGATAATGCCATTTATCATGTTTTAAAAATAGTACACAAAAATGTTGCCACCTTATGTATTTACACCTTTCATACAGAGAGTGACCATATTCAGCCTTTTTGGTTAAATGCCACATCCAAAGACTCATGGCAGTATGTTACATCACAGATTAAAGCAAAATCAAACCAAAAAAAGCCCACCCTGTTAATTTAGTTTAATTTGAAACTGTGTATAGTATTATATATTTGCTAGGAATTTGATATTTGGAGAGAAGAAAGTATAGCTGACCCTTCATATGGAAAATATTTGAAAAAAATTCCATGAAATTCCAAAAATCAAAACTTGAAATTGCCACTCATCTTCAACTACTTATATAGCACTTACATTATATTTGGACTTCTCTGGTGGCTTAGACAGTAAAGAATCTGCCTGCAATGCAAGAGATGCAGGTTTGATCTCTGGGTGAGGAAGATCCCCTGGAGAAGAAAATAGCGATCCACTCCAGAATTCTTGCCTGGAGAATTCCATGGACAGAGGAACCTGGCAGGCTCCAATCCACGGGGTCACAAAGAATTGGACTGAGCGACTAACATTACTGCTAATTTGGGCCAACGCTTAGTGTCAAATTATTTTACACCCTGATTGGGTTAAAGCGATTTCCCCCCAATGTCGATGGCTGCCAGAAGCTAAAGTAAATCCTCTGTGGACTGAGAAAACATTATACATAGTTTTATATTACCTCTGCAAAGTTCAATATATTATATTGATACTAGGCACTAAGTCAAACATAACAAGATATACAAGCAGTAAAACTTGGCCCAAAGCTAAGATTAAAAATGAACAGAAAAAACAGGCCTAGGTGATCCAGATACTATGGTTATCTGATACGGATTTTTAAATAGCATTGACTAAAATAGTCAAGAAATTAAGTGGCAAGATAGACATTTGTAGCATAGAATTGGAAACTAAAATTAAAGAATCAATAGGAAATTCTAGAAATAAAATAAATCCAATAACAGAAATTACTATTTTAAAAGTATATGAGTTTAACAATATATTTGATGCAACAGAAGAGAGAAATATTGCACTGGAACATTCTCAGAAAAAAAACATCCAGACTGATTTATAGAGAACAAAGAGATTAGGGGAAAAAAACAGAAAAAATAAAACCAAGCATAACAAATTAGGCCAACACTTTAAAAAATCTAAATTCTTGCAATTGAAGTCATTAAGGAGAGGTTGAGGTAGAATAGTACTGGTGGAAGTGCAGCAGAGAATTTGCCCTAAAATGAAAAACATCAAGCCACAGATATAAGCAGCACTACCTACTCCTAGCAAGAGAAAAGATGTGGGGGAGGGCGGCAGTTGGGGGTAGATTAACCCTAGGTATATTGTAGAAAAACTCAAACAGAAGAAGTAAGGAAAATCTTAGAGAGTCAGAGGAAAAGGACACTTATCTTCAAAGGAATAACAAAAAAAGTTGATTATTGGTTTATCAACAGAAAAATACAAAACAGAAGACTCTAAAATAAATCTCTAGTGAGGGTTTTGGGACCAAAACGTGCAAGCCTTAGCACAATGATTTTAAAATTCGTAAGTGTATGTTAGTTTTTTTTTGCTGTCATAACAAATTATTACCAACATAGCAACTTAACGTGGATAATACCCAATTATTACCACACAGTTCTTCTTCTGAAAATGTGTGTATACTTAAACACTGTGCTATAAATCAATCATAAAAATAGAAAACATCTCTATTGAAATGGAAAAAATCTTATGAAAAGACAATTTTCAAAAGAAAACTGAGTAGCCAATAAGTAGCTTATTCAACTGAATTCAATTGATTTCCATCAGGGGAAATCAATTTAAAATAACAAAGAGATATTTTGTGCCCATGATACTGAAAGCATTAAGAAGTCTGAAAATTTCAAGTGTTGGGGAACAAGAAGAGGGAATAGAACACGCATAGGCAATGAGTAAGCATGCAATGACATAAACTATTACAAGTCTTGTGAGAAATTCTTGGGGTTACAGTTTAAGCAAAATAGGAAATAGGGAAAAAAGAAATTAAAGAGGCTGATAGATTACTTAGGACCTTATTTCCATGCTGTAACACTGGTGTTTTCCCTAGAAAGAAATGGTCAGACTTTGAAGGATTTATTCTTGTACAAAGATTGCTCTGGAAACAAAATGTTGAATGGTGGTAGGAGGGATGGGAGCAAGACTGGAGAAACCGGTTAGGACATCATTACAATATGACACAGCAAGTGATGAGAACATAATGAGGACAGCAGCAGTGAGGGTGGAAAAAAGGAAATATATAGAGAAGATACTAAAGAATAATACTAACAGAATGTTGTCACAGATAAGGCAAGGAGGATAAGAGACCAGGAGAGTAATAGAAGTCTCAGGCATGGCCAATGGGATGAATAATGATGAAACTCACTGGAGTAGGGTTCCTACTTTTCTAAAATGATGAGTTCAGTCTGGGGCATGTTGGTTCAGAGGTTCCTTTGGTGTCTTCTCTTCTTTGGGGTCAATTGTTTCTGTGGATCTGAAGCTCAGCAGAAGATTTAGATTTAGCAGTCATCAGTGTGTTACCGTTACTGAAAGCCCTGTTCATGGGTGATATCTCTTGTATAGAGTGTGATGGAATAAGAGGATCAGAACCCCAGGGATTAACATCTGAGAGATGGGTAAAGGAAGAGAAATCTGAAAAAGAGACTAAAAAGGAACAACCAGGCAGGTAGAAGGAAAATAGTGACCTTGGGGAAACATGGTGAATAGAGACAATCTGGCAGAGGCAAATAGCACAGAGACACTAAGACAGAGATTGAGTTGGTGGGAATGTAAATTTAACCACCATAGGAAACAGTGTGGAAGTCCCTCAAAAAATTAAAAACAGAACTATCATATAATCCAGCGGTTCCCCTTTTGTATATTTATCCAAAGAAAGCAAAACCTCTAATTCAAGAAGGTATATGCACCACCATGTTCATTGCAGCATTGTTTACAATAGCCAGGATACTAGAAACAACTTAAGTCTCCGTCAATGGATGAGTAAATAAATGAGTAAATAAAATGAATCAGTAGTAGTAGTAGTAGTAAATAAAATAAATAAAATGAATGAGTAAATAAAATGTGGTATAAATATAAAATGCAATATTATTCAGCTATTAAAAAATTAAATTTTGCTATTTGCAACAACATGGATGGGTCTTGTGGGCATTATGCTAAGTAGAATAAGCCAGACAAAGACAAATACCATATGATCTCACTTACCAATGAAACCTAAAAAAAAAAAAAGAACTGATAGATACAGAGAATAGATGGGTTGCCAAAAGCAGGGGTAGGGGGTGACAAAGTGGGGAAAGGAGGGCCACAAATTTCCATTCATAAAACAAATAAGTCATGGGAATATAATGTACAGCATGGTGACAATAGTCAATATTCAGTAACACTGTATTGTATCAAAAGTTTTTAAGAGAGTAGATCTTAAAAATTTTCATCACAAGAAAAAGAATTGTAGCTATATATGGTGATCAACATTAACTAGACTTATCATGATCATTTTGCCTTTATGTACAAATATTGAATCATATTGTATACCCAAAACTAATATAATGTTATATGTCAATTATACCTCAATTTTAAAAAAGACAGACTGAAAAGTTACCACTTAGTTCACCAACTGAGAAGGCATTGATCATCTTGTTCTAAGGCAGAAATACACTGTTGTGGGTTGAGGAAGTGAATAAGAGATGAATTCGTGACGTCGTCTTTCCTAAAGCTGGGTTGTGATGGCAGTGTGAAGTGGAAGAGGATGGTGAGAATTGTGTTTTTCTGCGTCGAATGGTGTAGCACTTGGCAGATATGTACATATTTGGGGGGAGAGAGCCAGTTTGAGGGAGAGGTTAGTATCAAAGGAAGAGAAGGAATGAGACGGAAACACCAAAGCAGCTGGAGGCAGCAGCAAGTCAAGTTTCACTTCCGATGGAGAAGGGTTCCTCCTGCACCGAAGAGGTGGCTGGGAGGAAGAGGTCACTGTGGGCAGGAGTGAACCTGTTTCTAAGGCAAAAGCGGGAAAACACACTTCTCTCTGATGGCCCTATCTTCTTAGATCATTTTCTGGCAGTAAAGCTGGAGACATGAGGCCGGGATTTGAACATTGTTGAAGGAATGACAGAATGTGGTGGCTCAGTTCACGATCACAATTTGCTGCCAATGACTAAGGAGCCAGGTGTGGTTGGAGACCACTGATTCATCTGGTGTCAGCGTCTGTGCTCTGTGTGTGTCTGTGTGAGTGTGTGTGTTCCAACAGTGCTCAACCACCACGTTGTATGCAAGATTTGAAAATTTTGAATGATTTGACCAAACCTCTCTGAGAATGTACTAGCTGAAAAAGAAGAACGAGCACTAACATTTATTGAATGACCTTAGACAT
The DNA here is from genome assembly GCF_019320065.1 of Cervus canadensis. Lineage (NCBI taxonomy): Eukaryota > Metazoa > Chordata > Mammalia > Artiodactyla > Cervidae > Cervus > Cervus canadensis. The sequence continues at coordinate 34,179,101 of NC_057406.1, read as the reverse complement.
GGTAATTGATGTCTCTAAATCTGTTTGCTTATCTATGTGCGTGCATGCTAAGTCACTTCAAGTCATGTCTGACTTTTTTCAACCCTGTGGACTATATAGCCCACCAGGCTCCCCTGTCCATGGGATTCTCCAGGCAAGAATACTGGAGTGGGTTGCCATTTCCTCCTCCAGAGAATCTTCCCAACCAAGGGATTGAACCCACGTCTCTTATATGTCTCCTGCATTGGCAGGCAGGTTCTTTACCACTAGTGCTGCCTGAGAAGTCCCTTCCTTATCCATAAAGTGGCATTAAAAATAGCACCTGTCTCACTGGGTTGTTGTGAGAATTAAATGAGATTGCAGTATTTCTCAAATTTTTGACAGTCATCTTCAATAAGAAATATGTAGCCTTATTGTGACAATTAAATGAGTAAGTACCAGTCCACAATACCTTCACCAAAATACTTGGAGACTTACATGTTTCCAAAGTCAGAATTTGGAGGACTTTAAGAAAGTAATATAGTGACTAGAACACATATGACATAACCCCCCAAGAGGGCTGAGAGAAGTATCCAAAATCAAGCAGTAATCTTTCCACAGTCAAACTGATGAGTAGTCACACAAACCATGAATGAAGACTATAACTAACCTTGCCTCAGTTTCAGATCAGATTCTGCCATTAAAGGAATTCAGTCAAATTTTGCTTTAAATATTTTTTTGGCTTTTTTTTTTGAAGAAAGCTTTTGGTTTTTCAGATAGCTTTGGATTTTGGAATTATGGGAATGAAATTATAGCTATATAGAAATATAATATTTTTAAAGTCCCTGGAATGTCATAAGTATGGTTCATATTATTGGTTTCATTTTAAAAATGATGACCCTAACCCACCAAAGGAAATTCATGATGTACTAATAGGCTGTGACCCACACTTTGAAAAATGCTTATATAAAAATGGTTAGCCTGGTCCCTGGTACATGCTAAGATCTCAACATGTATTAGAAAAAATACCATCTTATATTTATATATTGTTTTAAGTTTGCAGAATTCTTTTAAGCACATAGTTGCTATTCATGTTCACAGTAACTTTATCAGAAATAAAATAGTTTAACTTTCCTCTTGTCCTACCTGAGAGTTTTATGTCTCAGTGGTTTTGTGAAGAACAGTAAGAAATTTAAATAATAATAATTACACCTCCCTATGGCATCTTTGGACTTCGTAGGTAGCGCTAGTGGTCAAGAACCTATCTGCCAATGAAGGAGACTTAATGAGATGCAGGTTCGATCCCTGGGTCAGGAAGATCTCCTGGAGGAGGACATGGCAACCCACTTCAGTATTCTTGCCTGGAGAGTCCCATGGACAGAGAAGCCTGGCGGGCTACAGTCCAGAGCATCACATAGTCAGGCATGACTGACGCAACTTAGTATATGGCACAGCATGGCATCTTTAGGGCTTCCCTGGTGGTCCAGTGGCTAAGAATCTGCCTTGCAATGCAGGAGACACAGGTTCGACCCTGGGTCAGGAAGATCCTTTGGAGAAGGAAATAGCAACCCACTCTAGTATTCTTGCCTGAAAAATCCCATGGACAAAGATGGTGGGACAGAAGAATCCCATGGGCTACATCCATCCATGTTCAGAAAGAGTTGGACATAACTTAGCAACTAAACACCAACAATGCCATCTTTACCTTGATACCTGAAGTAGTTTTTAAACTTTTCTTTAAATATTTTATGTAAAAATAATTCTTTTCCACAGATAAACATGGAGAACTAAGAAATCACACCATTTGCTTAGGGCACTGAATACACTATTTCTACATGGAATTTGTCCAACAGAATACACTGCTCAGCAACAACTTCCAAAGCGTATTTATTTTTCTGTTCTTAAAGTGAGCTAAAGACCTGCTCCTCTGAATGCAATTTTTAATCTTTGCATTTTATTTGCTAGTGCTCTTGGAGACATTAAAATAGCTGAGGTGAATGTCAAGGGTTTATTCGTGAAGCTCGTTAACTCTTCCCCCGACAAAGAGCTGGAAATTGGAAATCATACGCTCCGACAAAATGTGGATGGACGAGCAGTCTCTCTCTACCGATTCCTTCCTGGTATCATAATGCAGGCCAATTCCACAGTAACAGTGAGTATAATATATAAATACTATGAACTAGAATTGTGCAGGAAAAACTTCATTTCCCGTCAGACTGTGGCTTAGCACTGGTGGTTTCTTTGATCTCTCTGTTAACTGTGACTTTTGGGTTGTTGTTAGTTAATTGTGTCACTTTGTCCATCTCTGAAAATAAATTCTCATAATTAAATTTATGTAGCTTTCTTCAATTTGGCATACAATACTTTGTGTTTTTATGCTGTAACTATCAAAATGAAATATCTAAGTTCTTAAAACTAAGCAGCATAGTCTTTAAAAGAAAGGAAAGAGAAGGTTTGCTTAGGTGATGCTAAAGAGCTCCTCCTTCTTTCTCAGGCATCCCTCTAAACTACATACACTAGCTTTGCAGTTATACAACTTGACATTACAGATTATTGTTGTTGTTCAGTCTTAAGTCATGTCTGACTCTTTGTGACCCCATGGACTGCAGCACACCAGGCCTCCCTGCCCCTCACTGTTTCCTGGAGTTCGCCCAAGTTTGTGTCCATTGAATCAGTGATGCCATCCAACCATCTCATTCTCTGCCAGCCCCTTTTCCTTTTGCCTTCAGTCTTTCCCAGCATCAGGGTCTTTTTCAATGAGTCAGCTCTTCACATCAGGTGGCCAAAGTATTGGAAATTCAGCTTCAGCATCAGTCTTTCCAACAAATATTCAGGGCTGATTTCCCTTAGGATTGACTGATTTGGATGTCAGTATATTTTAAAGACCCCTGGGACTTCCCTGGAGGTCTAGTAGTTAAGACTTCACCTTCTGATGCAGGGGGTGTGGGTTCAATCCCTCATCGGGAAGCTAAGATCCCACGTACCTTGAAGCCAAAAAACCAAAACATGAAACAGAAGCAACATTATGCCAAATTCAATAAAGATTTTTTTAAATCTTAAACAAAAAGGCTCACCTGTTTAAAAGATGTGTTGCAATAACTCTTACAGTTATAAAACTACATTGAACTCCACTGGCAATTGTCATTAACAAAATCTTTTCTTACAGGTCTGGACAGCAGCATCTGAAGTAAAGCATCAGTCACCATCTGATTTTCTTTGGAAGGAACAAGACAGGTTTAACACAGCCCCAAACTGTACAACAATCCTGTGCAAACCTAATGGTGAAGTCAGTGTCCAGTCCTTAATCATGGTTTTTAATAAGAACGGATAGCTCTGCTTGTGTCCCCCTTTCCCCTCTTAGCTCACTCAATGAGTTTTTCATCCTTAAAAGCTTGGAAAGAACCATCACTAACTGTCATAACATGCCAGGCAAATCAGTAGCAGCCTCTCGTCAGTGCCAAAGAGGTGCTTATAGTTTGGCAAAGATAATTTTGATATCCTGTATTTCTAGAAGCGACTTCAAGTTTCAGAATCAAGCATGGATTTTATTTATGGCATTTAGCCTTCTCCTGAAGAGAAGGATGAGAAAGGAAGGAACTATATGTGGGCTTTTTTCTATTAATTTCTTCATTTCTCAATTGCTTGTTGAGCCCTGGGAATAGGGCTGTGATAAGTGTGATAAATGTTGGGAATATAATACAGGTCAAGATTCCTATTCTCAGAGGACTATAGCCTCTAACTTGTAGAGACTATATACTTTATTCGGGCTTCCCAGGTGGCGCTATTGGTAAACGATCTGCCTGACAATGCAGGAGATGCAAGAGATGCTAATTCAATCCCTGGGTGGAGAAGATCTGCTGGAGGAGGAAATGGCAACCCCCTCCCAGTATTCTTGCTTGGAAAATCCCATGGACACAGAAGACCACTGGGTAGCAAGGAGTTGGTCATGACTGAGTGACTAAGCTCACACACATTATACTTTATTCACTGTAAAATTAAGTCTACTAGAAATAACTCTATGATTCAGGAGGGAGGGGATATATGTATACCTATGGCTGATTCATGTTGAGGTTTGACAGAAAGCAAAATTCTGTAAAGCAATTATCCTTCAATTAAAAAATTAAAAAAAGAGAAATAACTCTGTATAACTCATTACCAATATTCTGCAATTTTATACTTTCACTCTGCCTTTTTTGGTATAATATTAGCCTAAATATATACCCCAAAACATGCCAGTAAAGTATAAAGGTATCCTTTTTCACAACAAAAAATTTACTCCTTTCTCAAAGCCATTCTTTAGATTTTTTAATCTCTACCTTTTCTTACCCCAAGCCTAAGTTACTATGTCCTGTAATTACTAGTTCACACAATATATTGATCAAAGTCTATTTCTGAGTTTCTTTCTTGCTGCATTATACCTGACTATCCCTTCAGGGTTCAGTTCGGTTCAGTTCAGTCGCTCAGTCGTGTCTGACTCTTTGAGACCCCATGAATCGCAGCATGCCAGGCCTCCCTGTCCATCACCAACTCCCGGAGTTTACTCAGACTCATGCCCATCGAGTCGGTGATGCCATCCAGCTATCTCATCCTCTGTTGTCCCCTTCTCCTCCTGCCCACAATCCCTCCCAGCATCAGGGTCTTTTCCAATGAATCAACTCTTCGCATGAGGTGGCCAAAGTACTGGAGTTTCAGCTTTAGCATCTGTCCTTCCAATGAACAGGACTGATATCTTTTAGAATGGACTGGTTGGATCTCCTTGCAGTCCAGTGACTCCCAAGAGTCTTCTCCAACACCATAATTCAAAAGCATCAATTCTTCGGTGCTCAGCTTTCTTCACAGTCCAACTCTCACATCCATACATGACTCCTGGAAAAACCAGAGCTTTGACTAGACAGACCTTTGTTGGCAAAGTAATGTCTCTGGTTTTTAATATGCTGTCTAGGTTGGTCATAGCTTTTCTTCCAATGAGTAAGCATCTTTTAATTTCATGGCTGCAATCACCATCTGCAGTGCTTTTAGAGCCCAGAAAAATAGTCAGTCACTGTTTCCCCATCTATTTGCCATGAAGTGATGGGACCAGATACCATGATCTTAGTTTTCTGAATGTTGAATTTTAAGCCAACTTTTTCACTCTCCTCTTTTACTTTCATCAAGAGGCTTTTTAGTTCATCTTCACTTTCTGCCAAAAGTGTGGTGTCATCTGCATATCTGAGGTTATTGATATTTCTCCCAGCTATCTTGATTCCAGCTTGTGCTTCTTCCAGCCCAGCGTTTCTCATGATGTACTCTGCATATAAGTTAAATAAATCCCTTCAGGGTAGATCTTGCTAATTAATTAAGAGCCATTTAATGTCTTTCTGTGAGAACACAGAGTTAGAGTTAGATGGAGTGAACACTCTTTAGACGTAATTTGCAGGCTTTACTCACTTATTGTCTCATATTTCTATGGGCACAAACTGAATTCTATAATACTTCCAGTAGTTGTCACTGACAGAGAAAATAAGGTTATGTAATCTAAGTTATTTACTTAGCCTCATAAGCAATCATTAGCAGAACTCAGGTTAGGATTAAGGCATTCTTGTTTCAGACCTTTCACCCCATTTATCCACCCATTTAGCCATTATGCAAACACTTTGGGCTTCCCTGGTAGCTCAAGATGGTAAAGAATCTGTCTGCAATGTGGGAGACGTGGGTTTGATCCCTGAGCCGGGAAGATCCCCTGGAGGAGGGCATGGCAACCCACTCCAGTATTCTTGCCTGGAGAATCCCGTGGAGAGAGAAGCCTGGCGGACTACAGTCCATGGGGTTACAAAGAGTCAGACAGTTTCTGTGTACAGTATCCCAGGCACTGGGTATTGAACCAGACAGACAAGGTCCCTGAGCTCCTGGAAGGCACATTTTAGTGAACTGTCCCTCCTTGCCACTGAATTACACTTGACATTTTGAGTTTTCCTTTTACTGATTGATTTGATCTACTTGGCACATATAGGTTCAGACAATTTCTTCAGGGTGATGTAAACACAAGTAATTTTGTCTGCTAGTATAAGAGTGAAACTGGTGGATTCATACAGGAAATGTTTACATATATTTATTATCTGCCAAGCTTTGTGCTAGAAGCTGGGAAACAAACGTAATTGTTGCATGATTCTTGTCCTCAGAAAACTCATGAGTCTGGTAGTAAAAATTGATATGTAACAATAAATAATTGCATTACTGTGAAGCAATGCTTTAGTAGAAGTTGGTGTGGAGTGTGGCAACTCAGATTAGAGATTCAACCCTGTAAAGGAGAGCATCAAGAGAAACATTAGGGAGCATAAAGCACTTGTTTTGAGTCTGCAGATGAGAGACGTTCACCCAGTTGACTTGAATCATAGTGTGTTGCCCCTTTCCTCCTCCCCTGTGGCCTCTCTTATTTTCCAGCACTTAATTGCTCCCTCAAGCCATGGGGCCTTTGCACATGCTTTTGTCTCTCCATAGACTCTTTCTTTCTTCCTACTTACCTATTAATTCCTACTCACCCTTCAGGCTTCAGCTCAAGCCTTTTTGTTAAGGTCACATCCTATTGGAATTTCCACCCCATGGTAAAGCAATCAGCATTGTTTAATTCAAATAGAAAACATTTCCATTAAATACACTGAGGTGTGACACTGTCAATCTAAAAACCCTAATATAAGCACAAAATTCTCCCCTTTTTTTTTAAACAATTAATTCCTGTTCTCACCCCAGTGATACTGGATCTCACTATCTGCAGTTGCCAGACAAATTTTCCTTGAAATGATAGGTTGCTACATTCCCATAGACATGCTGAAAAACAGACAGATCCAAGCTTTCTTTGCAATCCTGGAATTGCTTTCTGTTGATATAACTTGTGTGTTGAAAATAATTCATATCTTGTGGGGAAAGTTATGGAACCTAAAATCTGACTCAAACAATAGTAGACAATGACATAGATTAGAATAGGTCCTGAGTCTGGACTTGAAAAATAAATTTTTTTTAAAAAAAAGTGTGGCAAAGAGAGGTTATATCGTTGTTCAGTTACTAACACGTCTCCGACTCTAAAAATAGAAACCTAAAATAAAGTATGACAGACTACTTTTTGTCTCATCAGTAACTTGGCAATGGCTAATATTCAGTCAGATGCAAACCATTCTGGTGTAATATAAAGGTAGCTTTAGCCCTGCTCTGTCATGAGTTTATGTAAGGTTATGTAGTACAATCACTATGATTCTGTGAGGCTATTGATTTTTAAACAAGGCTAGATTCTTTTCACCGACCACATTGTTATCCTATATGATTTGCAGCCTCTACATTACATTCAAACATTTAATAGGTATCCCATGTGACTGAATGCCTCGAACTTTCCCAATACATTGTTCTCAGAGAAAATATGGAGCAGCGAATTCCGGTGCTGTAGCAACTGACGAAGGGCTGTTTACATATGCATTATCTCCTTTGATTCTCAGATTATTTAAGCATTTTACAAAGGAAGAAAATGGGGCTTGGAAGGTTAAATGGCTTTCCCAAGGTCACATGACTGGCAAAATGGCAAAAGTAAAATAAAACCAGACATTCCAACTCCAAAAATTTTTCTGTTAGGTACTAAAAATAGCCCACAAGGTTCATATGGTCAACATTTCAGAAGTGAGATCAAAATATATCATTTATTTGATCACATTATCATTGTCATTATCAGTAGATATTTTTAAGTCCCTTACAATACAGGAAGAAATAAAATATTGCTCTTGGCTAGGAAAGGCGTACAATCTAATTGAGAGAGATTTCACTCAAAAGATGATTAACATATTTTCCACAAAAATATCTATTTGAGCTGCAAAAGAGGAGAATCCCTAACTGATGACCTGAACAAAAAGTGGGGTTTCCTGCTGTGATCTATGAAATTAAATTTTTTAAAAAAATCTTTCATCTTTCTCTTTCTTTGCCTAGCTGAACTTGCCATGTTGTCTTTATGTGTGTTTAACTTATCAAGGCAAACAGAGGTTTTTTTTGATGGATACAACATCAATCCAAGCCTCTATAATTTTATAAACTAAAAACAGATCACAAGAACAAGTAGATCATTTGGGTACACTGCAGTGCTTAACTTTCTCTGTTGAACAAAGACATAATTATCAGTCCCTACACATGATTTTTCTGAATGATTTTTGCACATATATGTTGTATACATGCCACATAGTCAGGAAACTGAAACAAACTGCCCACCTAGTATTCTAGCTTGGAGAACATGGTTTCCTCTTCATGTCTTTAGTTTTAACACCCATTTTCCCATCTCAAATAATGTGTGTATATATTTATATATGTTTGTGTGTGTATATGCTAGTCACTCAGTCTCTGTGACCCTATAGACTACAGCCCGCCAGGCTCCTCTGTTCATGGAATTCTCCAGGCAAGAATACTAGAATGAGTAGCCATTCCATTCTCCAAGGGAGTTTCTCCAGGGGTCAAATCCAGGTTTGAAGATGAAACCCTGAATTGTAGGAAGATTCTTTACCATCTAAGGTGGATTCTTTACCATCTGAGCCACTAGGGAAGCCCATATTTATATTTTCTAATATATATTTTATATTTATACTAATTTAACATATAATATATTTAATATTGTTGCTGTTCAGTCACTGAGTCATGTCTGATGCTTTTACGACCCCATGGACTCTAGCCTTCCTGGCTCCTCTGTCCATGGGATTCTCCAGGCAAGAATACTAGGGTGGGTTGCCACTTCCTTCTCCAGGGGATCTTGCCAACCCAGGGACTGAACCTGTATCTCCTGCCTTGCAGATGGATTCTCTACCACTGAGCCACCAGGGAAGCCCCATATTTAATATATATATTTATATTTAATATTTATATTATATTCAATTTATATATAAATTATATAAATATATAATATGCAAAACATATTAACTATTAAAATTTAACTTATTAATATTTTTGCACAGTTCCTTTTAATTATGAAATTCAGTAGCTTAACTGAATCTCATAATGCCTACATATAGCCACCACCTTCCCCATTTTACATATGAGGACACATTCCAAGGGAGTAAGTGACTAACCTGCCTGAGGAGATGCAGCTTGAAATTTTCAGAGTTGGAAACTAAGGCAGGATGTCTCACTATAGCCTCATTGTGTGTTTTACTAATCATTTCACAGTACATAAATGACATTACAGTTTGACTGAAATTTTATTGCAATAAGTCTGAAGGGAAGTGAAAGTCACTCAGTCGTGTCCAACTCTTTGCGACCCCATGTACTATACAGTCCATGGAATTCTCCAGGCCAGAATACTGGAGTGGGTAGCCTTTCCCTTTTCCAGGGGATCTTCCCAACCCAGGGATCAAACCAGGGTCTCCTGCATTGCAGGCAGATTCTTTACCAACTGAGCTATCTGGGAAGCCCGCAATAAGCCTATGTCATTTAAAAAACCTAACTCTAATAGTATTTAATATTAATGAATCGTTTTTGTTAGGCTGTTGCCTGGTACACTCCCATTCACTGGAAGCAAGCGTGGGAGAAATTAGAGACTGACATCGAATTTGACAGATGCTCAATAATAAGTACAACACCTCAAAGGCACATGTTTCGCTGGCCAGCAGTTGCAACTACAACTAAAGAAAAACAAGCTCAGTGTAAGAGAGAGTCCTCAAAATGCCAGGTGGAACAAGTTCAAGCTTCTCTTAAGAGGTAAAAGTTGCTCTTTTTTTTTTATTGCATCTTTGGCTGTGCTGGGTCACTGTTGCACTTCAGGCTTTTCTCTAGCTGTGGGGAGCGGGCTACTCCTTAGTGGTGGTGCGCAGGCTTCTCGTGGTGGTGGCTGCTCTTGTTGCAGAGCATGGGTTCTGCAGCACGGGTTCTAGGGCACGTGGGCTTCAGTAGCTGCAGCACATGGCCTCAGTATTTTCTGTTCCCTGGCTCGAGAGCACAGGCTCAATAGTTGTGGCACACAGGCTTAATTGCTCCTTGGCATGGGGCATCTTGCCAAATCAGGGATGGCATCCATGTCTCATGGGATTGGGAGGCAGATTCATTACCACTGAGCCACCAGGGAAATCTGCTTGATTTTTGTTTTTTAAATTGAGTCCTTCTCACAATTAAGGGTTGAACAGGTGGAAATGACTGGGTGGCAATGTGATGAACAGATAAATCGATAAAGACAAAAAAAAAAAAAACACCCTCCTATTTTGAATGGGACCGTAAAAACCAGAATAGCTTTTATGTTTTGCAACACAAAAACACAGAGCAAGCAGAGACACACTCATGAGAAAATAAAGGCTGGCAATTTCCTAGTTGATATTAAGACCCCCTCTGGTTGTTTCATTTCATAACAGCCCTGCTGTTAGCGGTAAGGCCAAGGAGCAGTGCAGAGAGGAAGTCATCATGCTTTTCATAGTGCTTAGGTGGAGGAGGATTTGCATCATCTAGAACTTTCATCTTGGATCAAGAGCTGGCTGTGGCTGAAAGTACAGGATTTATGTTATTTATATGTAGTCACATGCTGCTGATGTAATAACAGTGCTGCCCACAAGACTGGAAAAGCCATGCTCTCTGGTCTTGGAACATGCTTTCACTCTAATGGAGCCACTGGATGAAGTGGCTTTAGAGTTCAATTTGGGCTCAATTTTTCTTTTACAGAGAAAAAGAAATCCCACCAAGCCTTTTCCCCACTCGCAGCCCATGGTGCCACAGTCCTAATGTCCCTGCACACCCCTACTGTGCCCTGACCAATGCTCACAACACCTCTGTGGCTGAACACTGCTTAAACAGACAGCCCAGGTCAACCCGGACGGATCCAGTCCAGGTAGGTCAAAAGGATATATTCCAGTGGAGAGTAAGTGATGTGTGTGTGTGTGCAGAACTAGTAAAAATGTGGTCAAGTAGTAAAAGTCTCTTAAGTGTTAAAAACTATTCATATCCTCAAGAATAGAGGGCCTCTAAAGTCAGTACCATGAGCTTGTTGACTTACGTCCATTCGGGTTTTCCATGCGATGGTGTGGAAAAACCCAAACAAACTTTTGCCAACCTCATACTTCTGCTCTAGCACAGTTTCTGAGTCATCATTGTTGTTGTTCAGTTGCTAAGTCGTGTCTGACTCTTTGAGACCTCATGGACTGCAGCATGCCAGGCTTCCCTCTCCTTCATCATCTCCTGCAATTTGCTCAGACTCATGTCCAATGAGTGGGTAATGCTATCTATCCATCTCATCTTCTGCTGACCCCTTCTCCTTTGGCCTTCAATCTCTCCCAGCATCAGGGACTTTTTCATTGAGTTGGCTCTTTGCCTCAGGTGTCTGAATGCATCATCAAAAGAATATCATGAACGACAAGAGGACATAGGATTCTTTAAGTGTGGTCGAAAGTATATTTTGTTTCTCATTAGACAGGATAAATATCAATAACCTCAGATATTCAGAAGACACCACCCTTATGGCAGAAAGTGAAGAAGAGCTAAAGAGCCTCTTGATGAAAGTGAAAGAGGAGAGTGAAAAAGTTGGCTTAAAGCTCAACATTCAGGAAACTAAGATCATGGCATCCGGTCCCATCACTTCATGGCAAATAGATGGGGAAACAGTGGAAACAGTGGCTGACTTTATTCTTCTGGACTCCAAAAGCACTGCAGGTGGTGATTGCAGCCATGAAATTAAAAGATGCTTACTCCTTGGAAGGAAAGTTATGACCAACCTGGACAGCATATTAAAAAACAGAGACATTACTTTGCCAACAAAGGTCCGTCTGGTCAAGGCTATGGTTTTTCCAGTGGTCATGTATGGATGTGAGAGTTGGACTGTGAAGAAAGCTGAGCGCCGAAGAATTGATGCTTTTGAACTGTGGTGTTGGAGAAGACTCTTGAGAGTCCCTTGGACTGCAAGGAGATCCAACTAGTCTATCCTAAAAGAGATCAGTCCTGGGTGTTCATTGGAAGAACTGATGCTGAAGCTGAAACTCCAGTACTTTGGCCACCTGATGCAGAGAGCTGACTCATTTGAAAAGACCCTGATGCTGGGAAAGATTGAGGGCAGGAGGAGAAGGGGATGACAGAGATGGTTGGATGGCATCACCGACTCGATGGACATGGGTTTGGGTGGACTCTGGGAGTTGGTGATGGACAGAGAGGCCTGGTGTGCTGCGCTTCATGGGGTCGCAAAAAGTCAGACACGACTGAGCGACTGAACTGACTGAGACAGGATAAATGGGTCCTATAAGTTAAGCTGTGCTAAAAAAAAAAAAAAAAAAATCCGGTTTTTCTGAACACATCCTAATATTAGTTCTAAATTCTTACACTTATTTCAGCCAGAAATTTCTTATATAAGTTCTTTAGGTAAAGCTTTTAGAGTTGCTGTTATTAGCCCAGGATCTGTTCATGGACTTCAGGAAGTCCACGAATCTGTTAAACTTGGAGGGAAAAAAACAAAACAAAATGTAAGCAAATGTGATGTTTTCTGGCAAGAAAGTTCACAAGGTTCACCAGAGGCTCCCAAGTAATTAAGAACTGATTAGGGTGCCAGATCCTAAGCTTTCATATAGCAACTAAATCCTGGAGAAGTTATAATCATTTACAAACATATTTAAGCAGAAAGGTGCTTTTTTAAGTGAAATCTTGGGCAGAATCCCAGTATATGAAATGGATGAAAACAAACCCATCCAAGTTGAAGAAGAGTGATTCCCACTACCCACTACGGCTATCTTCTTCTTTTATTTATTCATTTATATTAATATTTGGCTGTGCTGGGTCTTAGCTGCCATGCACGGGCTTTCTCTAGTTTCAGTGAATGGGGGCAACTCTCTTATTGTTGTGCTCGGGCTTGCCATTGCAATGGCTTCTCTTGGTGCAGAGCTCAGGTTCTAGGGTGCTCGGGCTCAGTAGTTGTGGCGCATGGGCTTAGTTGCCCTGTGGCATGTCAGATCTTCCTGGACCAGGGATTGAACCCATGTCCCCTGCATTGGCAGGTGGATTCTTATCCTCTGGACCACCAGGAAGTCCCACCCATTTTTTCCTCTCCTCCTTCCCTGTGACCTCAGAGGCACTTACTTTGAATCACAGGATTCTGTACACTCAGTATGAAAACCACCATGCTAGTGTGCTAACACATACTAGAAATAGCACCCCCCCAAACTAGTGCCTTTTAGAAGTGGAATGATGGAAATTCTGTAAATTCCTGAATATATTCCATTTCATAAAATTAAGTATCCTATGTCTTTGTGCCTGAGTTGCTTCATCTACAAAGTATGAGACTTGGATCTGAACTTTAAAAAGCTCTTTCATCAATAAGTTTATATACATATATATATATATATATAGAGACACACATTTAATATACATATATATTTTATAGACACACATATTTAGTACTTTATGACTTAGACTTGAGATTTTAAGAAGTACCTTCATGTTTTTCTCCAAGTAATGATAGCCTTCACTTATTCTGAACAACTTGTTTACCAAAGAAATTTGACTTCAGATTTTCCTGATACACCTTTCTATAGTGATGGCAACTTACATTGATTATTCAGTAAATTTTTTGTTTAACATAAATTGCACTGTATTTGTATATTATAAAGTGATAGTTTTTAAGTTTTATTTATATACTTATATTTTTTACTGTGCTGGGTCTTCGTTGCTGCACTGGGGTGTTTTCTAGTTGTGGCCAGTGGAGGCTACTTTTTGTGGCAGTGTGAGGTCTCATTGTGTGGCTTCTCTCCCTGCGGTGGCGTCTCTTGTTGCAGAGTATGGACGTTAGGGTGCATAGGCTCAACAGTTGCAGCTCACGGGCCCTAGAACAGAGGCAAAGTAGTTGTGGCGTACAGGCTTAGCTGTTCTGCAACATGTGGGATCTTTCCAGATCAGGGTTCAAACCTGTGTCCCCTGTGCTGGCAGGTGGATTGTTAACCACTGGGCCCCCAGGGAAGTCCCATGTAATGATCATTTTAAAAGACAATTGCTTTAGTGCTTTCAGGGCCTCTGTTCATTACATACCTTTAAAATTTTCTATTCATTAAATTTTCGCTATTAACAGATATACATCAGAATTTTAAGAGGTTTTCTTTGACTTCAGTTGGGAAAATTGCAAATATATTAATTCACAAACTATATTGTATAATTGAAATATTTTAATTTACATAAATAGCACTAAATACAGCACATGACATATAGTAATTGTTTAATGCATGTTGCTGAAGGACAGAGCAGATGACACTGAAGGTTTTTAAAGACGCACCTTTGAGAATTTTATCTGCATTTTAAAAGAGAGTTTTAGAAGCAGTGTTGAAAATGAAGTGGAGTGGAAAATATTCCAAAATCTAGGAGGAAAGAAGGGAGGAAGGAAAGAATAGAGGAGGAAGAATAAGGAAAAGAAGAACAAAGCAGGTTTGAAAAAGAGACGGGACAAAAGTTGTCATTTGAGTCCCAAAAGGACAGGAGAATAAGACTGGGGCAAGAGTTATATTTAAAGAAATAATGACAAAAGTCTCAAAACCTGATGAAAGACATCAAGCCACAGAATCACAAAAAAATAACTTCTAAGCAGCACAAATTCAAAGGTAGCTCTATATTATAATAAAACTTTAGAAAACCAAATACAGGAAATCTGAAGACTAGGGAATGATGTCTTCAGTGTGCTAATGTGCTAAAAGAACTACTGTCCTCAAATAGAAAGATACATGTGAATGTATGGCTGAGTCACTCTGCTCTGCACCTGAAACTATTACAACATTATTAATCACTATACTCCAATATAAAATGTTAAAAATTTTTTTAAAGAACTATTATCCTAGAGTTCTATACCAATTAAAATTCAACCTCAAAATATGAGATGGAACAAAGACATTCTCAGGCCAACAAAAACTGAGAGAATTCATCAACCACAGACGACATTAAGAAAATACTTCAGCTTGAAAGAGAATGATCCTAGAAGGATGCACAGAGATGTTGGAAGAAGTGAAAAAAATACAGAGTCAAAACATGGGTCAACATAAATGAATGTTCACTACACAGAATTATACTAATATTGTCATCTTGTAGGGGTTAAAATAGAGAGAGAACTTAAATACATAACAGCTGTCTTAGTTTCCCAAGGCTACTGTAACAAAATACTACAAACTTGGTGGCCTAAAACAAATCTATTCTCTCACTGTTCTGGAGCCTAAAAGTCTGAAATCAGGTTGTCAGCAGGGTCACACACTCTCTGAAGGCCTTAAGGGGTTATCCTTCCTTGCCTCTTCCTACCTTCTGCTGGTTGCCAACATTCCTTAGTGTTCCTTGTCTCGTGGATTGCATCACTCTAACCTCTGCCTCCATCTTTCCACAATCTGTGCATCTGTATCCATATTTTCTTCTTCTTATAAGGACACTAGTCATTGGATTCGGGCCCACTCTAATCTACTAGAAATTCATCTTAACTTGATTACATCTGCAAAGACTCAATTTCCAAATTAAGTTACATTCACGACTTCAATCAAAAGGTTAGGACATATACATATACATATACATTTGGAGGGATACTACTTAACCCAAATAACAACATCAATAGTACAAAAGTTAGGAGGGGAGAAAATGGAGTTAAAGTAGTCCAAATGTCATGATTTGTTCAATAAATTGTAAAAATATCCATTTATATTAGACTTTAGTAAACCAATTATGCATGTTGGGATTTAGGATAAACACTGAAAGAATTGTATATGAAATTTTGTGTTTCTGGAATGACGTATGCCACACTTTCATTATCATTCAGTTCAAAATATATCCTAATTTTCAAAGTGATTATCTTTGATATGTGGGTTATGTGGGGATAATATATCACAAACAAAGTTTGTTTCAAGAATGCAAAGTTGATTCAAACTTTGAAAATTAATTAACAAAATAAAAAAGAAAATTATAACCATCTCAATAGATGAAATTCAATTATAATTTCCTTTATGTCTGCAAAATTCCTAATTTAAGCTATCATACTAAATGGTAAAGTAATTGAAGTTTTCCCCTTGAGATCCAGCTCAAGACAAGAATTCTGTTTATGACAATTCCCACTCAGCATTGTACTAGAAGTATGAGTGAAATAAGGCAAGAAAAATTGATTAACAAATATCCCATAATTCATCAGTTTTAGTCCCAGGAATCATATATGCCTAACAAATAGACACACAAGTGGACCAAATGACAAAGACGATAACGATCACAGCAACTCTTTTTGTAATAGCCAAAAATTAGGAGTGATACTTGGAGATCAAACCAGTCAATCCTAAAGGAAATTGGTCATGAATATTCATTGGAATGACTGATGCTGAAGCTGAAACACCCATACTTTGGCCACCTGATGTGAAGAACTGGATCATTGGAAAAGACCCTAATGCTGGGAAAGATTGAAGGAAGGAGGAGAAGGGGGTGACAGAGGATGAGATGGTTGGATGGCATCACCGACTCAATGGACAGGAGTTGGAGCAAGCTCTGGGAGTTGGTGATGGACAAGGAAGCTTGGCGTGCTGCAGTCCATGGGGTCGCAAAGAATCGGACACGACTGAGTGACTGAACTGAACTGAGAAGCAATACAGTTGTTCATTAACAATATCATGGATTAATTAGGACATATTAATACAATCCCATCAGCAATGAAAATGAACTATTGTTATATGCAATAATACCAATGAATCATATAAGCATGATATTGAACAAAATATGCCAGTCTGAAAGGAATACACATAATATGATTTCATTTATATAAAATTCAAAAACATGAAAATTAAACCATGGTGTTAAAGCTCATAATAACATTATCTCTGGAAGAAAGAAGGAAATAGTACTTGGCACTTAAACAAAACTGCTTCTAGAATACTAACAATGTTCCATTTCTTGATCTGAGTGGCGTTTACATGAATCACTGTTTTTATCATGCTGTGCAGTTATGACTTGTGAACTTTTTTGCATGTAAGTTATCCTTAAATAAAACTTTATTTTTAGAAGCTTGATAACCAAAAAAGGAATATTAGAAAGGAAAGGAAGCATAGTTACAGTAATGAACACTGACAGCTTATATCTTGTCAAGGAAGGAGAAAGAAAACCTAAAATTATAGACCATTTATTAATATTCAAAGTGAATATTTATTAATTTATTAATATTAATAAATATTCAAAGCAATATTCACTTTGAATAGTAATAATATGAGGCATATTTAATGTAAGAGAAAAATAGTCTTACCTCAAACATATCTAAGCATATCAATATATTGCAATGTATGAGTCTTATGATAGTTCATCAGCGCTCAGTTATTTCCAGAAACACTCATGGCAGAGATGGCTAATTACTGCCCCTAAACCATTGTTCCTTTAGACACGAGACCCATAGGTCCAGGGAAACCTAAACTCATGGTCACCAAGAATAAAGCCTGTTTCTCTCAGTCTCTGCATCTAGGCAGGACAATGTGTCTACATTCTGTATGATGGAACGTGAGCAGAAGTTGTGTACACAGCCTCTGGATCACGGCCTTGGACAGTGGGCTCCTCTGTGTCACCTCCATACCGTGATTACAGACTGGAGCTGCCTTATTTCAACCTAGGGATGAAGCCATGTGCTGAGGATGGAAACACCGTCCTAAATCCCTGTTGGCACATCTCCAGACGAAGTGAGAGAGAGACCATCTTGTGTAGGCCATTATTACGTCTGAACCTGATGCCCACATGGGGTCACTACCATTTAGTTTTACTTAATAGACTATTGGCCAGAAAGGAAGCAAAGCAAAATTCTCAGCTACACAACACATTTTAAGACAATTAGGTAAATTTGAATATAGAATGAATATTAGATTTGACAAATCTTTGTTCTTTCCTTAGGTGTGTTTATTGTGTTGCAGTCATATTGATTGTTCTTAGATCAAATACCGAATCTTTGCTAGATTCCTAATGGTTTGGTGTGACCTAAGCATGGATAGCTAATGCAAATGTGCCAAACTATTAATTACTGAATCTGGGTGACAGGTATGCAGATGTGGTTGTGTTATTCCTTCATATTTCCTGCATGTGTGGAATTATCCACAATAAGAGTTTGAAGAAAATAAAACAAGTAAAACAGTTTTGATAGCATGTAGTATGCACTTGGAGCTGTCGGAGCACTGACTACAGCGTGAAAGAGTCACTCTTGGAAAGACTAAAGGCCCTTCAACAAAGCACATGTGTTTGCACCGTGCTGCTGCATTGTTCCCAGACCAAGTGTGTGCGTTCATCTTGCTGAGAAGAGCCAACACACTATGGACAACTTTATCAACTTTCTCCTGTTGACTCAAATGGCAGAAACTAGTTGGAAGAGAATATCCTGCAGACACTGCTGCAAGCTAACAGTGTGGGTGTGTGCACTGTCTGAGGCACTTTATTTGCACACTAATACATTTACCTACCATCGGTGATCCATGTTGCACACTGCAGTGCATTCATTTTAATTGGCGACTCGACGGCTGCTACCATCTTCCATACCAATGTTGTTATAGTGTTGTTTTGTTGCTAAGTCGTGCCCCACTCTTTGGCAACCCCATGGACTGTAGCCCAGCAGGCTCCTCTGTCCATGGGGTTTCCCGGGCGAGAATACTGGAGAGGGTTGCCATTTCCTTCTCAGGTGATCTTCCCAACCCAGGGTCTGAACTTTCGTCTCCTACATTGGAGGTGGATTCTTTGCCACTGAGCCACCAAGGAAGCCCATTATTATAGTAAGAATGACAGTAGTGTTCCTTGATTTCTGAGGCTTGCAAAGCCACACTTTAAAAATCAATCTATTAAAAAAAGATGAAACCAGAACATAGATTATGCAGGAATGAAACAGTTAAATTTTCATCAGTGTAAGCTCTATACTTTAGTTTCAACTGTGGGCCATTTCTGACTCATTACAGTTCAATAAATTCAGCTTTATCTCTCCTGAGATCAAAGTGCTTTTCTCCCATAAGAATATACTTCCAATCCATAATGGTAACAAAGGGAAAAAATGCATCCTTCATATTAGTGTCTGTTCTGTTTACTCTTGTTTAGACCTGTATTGCATTATTTACATTTATCAGATTAAGAATTTAGAATGTCAAATGTCACTTTTCTATGAATGGCCATATTTTCAGTTAATATCATATATATATGATAATATATTTATATATTTTATATATGATATATTATATAAATATCAAATATTAAATAAACATTATATGTTATTATATATTATATTAAGTATTTATATATTTTAATATATACATATATATATGTGTGTGTGTATATACATATTGACAGATGGCAGTATTAGCCAACAGTATTACTATAATTGATAAACAGAAATTTTAAAACAAAACTTGACTGTCATGTGGAATATAGAAGGCCAATTAGTTGGACCTTTTACAGTCAGACTGAGTAGAAAATAATTGCTTGTAAGAACATTACAAAATGCCAAAGGTTTCTGTTCATTTTTTATTATTGAATAATAGCATCAAGAAAAGGAGGAGCTCTTATAAGGAAAATTATATTAAATCATATATTTCAAAGTAATGATTTTTCTCTTCTGCTGCTTGATTTCAGAAGATTCAGATTGTAATATCACTATATCTTCTGTAGGAGTTTCTTTTTAAAAATATAAAGGAGAGAACCATTTATGCATCTCTTCTTACAGCTGAAATAAATGTTTCTTTAATGACCATATAAAGAATTCCAAGATATTAGCCCTAATGATAGAATGATTGGGTAACTTCATGACTAGATCTTTTATTTCAAAACATTTCAACACTATAAAACAGAAGTATTTTAAAGTTATGAAAGATTATAATCTAATTTATGAAAATACATCATTAGTGATCCCTTGCTTCACAAAAGTAAAAATACTGTTTTTGGAAGTCAAAATATTCAGATTAAAGTTACTAGGTGCTAAATATTTCAGGCTCAAATAACCCAAGAAATTACCACCATCACACTCTGAAATGGAAGCACTCCCAATGATAATACTATCATTAAAATTCAAGAAATTATAGATGGGAATTTTCTGTGAGTGTTTGGAGCTCTAAAATACAATACTCTGCTGAAGAACAAGTTTTTGGGGTGCAGTTCAAAACCTTCATCTTCAGGCTCCTTATTCTTGAAAGACACACATAAAATATTTACAAGAGTGTTTCATGCCAACAAATTGCTCCAGAAGATGTAAAAGTGATGGCTAGATTGTTCTGTCTAAACCATTGCCTGTGTAAGGAAAATATCTTAGAAGCCTGTTTATATTCCAGGTCCATAACTCACTGTTCAGAAAGTTAACACTGTGATGTGCCAAACAGCATCCTGATTCATTAGATTTAGAAACCTATTAGTGGCTAAGAGAATCACTGTGTTAACCAGCGACACCCTGCGTTTTTGTTACTCTTTCTTGCACATCACATTTTCACACTTTGTAATCAGTTTAGTTCAGTTCAGTCACTCAGTCGTGTCCAACTCTTTGCAGCCCCATGAACCACAGCATGCCAGGCCTCCCTGTCCATCACCAACTCCTGGAGTCCACCTAAACCCATGTCCATTGTGTTGGTGATGCCATCTAACCATCTCATCCTCTGTTGTCCCCTTCTCCTCCTGCCCTCAATCTTTCCCAGCATCAGGGTCTTTTCCAATGAGTCAGCTCTCTGCATCAGGTGGCCAAAGTATTGGCCTAGAATGTCAATGTTCACTCTTGCCATCTCCTGTTTGACCACTTCCAATTTGCCATGATTCATGGACCTAACATTCCAGGTTCCTATGCAATATTGCTCTTTACAGCATCAAACCTTGCTTCTATCACCAGTTGCATCCACAACTGGGTGTTGTTTTTGCTTTGGCTCCATCCCTTCATTCTTTCTGGAGTTATTTCTCCACTGATCTCCGGTAGCATATTGGGCACCTACCGACCTGGGGAGTTCATCTTTCAGTGTCCTACCTTTTTGCCTTTTCATACTGTTCATGGGGTTCTCAAGGCAAGAATACTGAAGTGGTTTGCCATTCCCTTCTCCAGTGGACCACATTCTGTCAGACCTCTCCACCATGACCCATCTGTCTTGGGTGGCCCCATACGGCATGGCTTAGTTTCATTGAGTTAGACAAGGCTGTGGTCCGTGTGATCAGATTGGCTAGTTGTCTGTGATTGTGGTTTCAGTCTGTCTGCCCCCTGATGCCCTCTCTCAGCGCCTGCCATCTTACTTGGGTTTCTCTTACCTTGGACGTGGGGTAGCTCTTCACGGCTGCTCCAGCAAAGCGCAGCCCCTGCTCCTTACCTTGGACGTGGGGTAGCTTCTCTCGGCCGCGCTCGTGCACTATCAAATACTAGCAATTCACTTGACAGTTCTTCTGAACTCACAGAGATAGAAAAGAGATAGGCATGACTGAGGAGCTTCCCTAGAGTGTTCTTTTCCAGAGGAGTGCATTGTTATCTGCACCTAAAATATTATTTTTCTTTCCTCTCTTGTTTTACAAGAATAAAACAACATTTCATCTCTGGGCTAGAAGTAATCTGTACTTGGGGTCATCCATCCAGCACTATTTCAGTTTGATACACCTGGTTTTTTCTATGTAGGAATTATATTTCAACAAAGTGACTTTCAGTCCCTGCCCAAATAGATGGAAGTGAGGGAGACCACCACTCTACCCTGGTGATGAATAGTCAACTCATTCATTACCAGTGTACAGCCACCTAAATTGGCAGGCTAGACGGTATCTGCTTCTGTCCACACATCTCCTTGTATTAATAACTCTCTCCTGATGCAACCTTATTCCTGAACCTCCCTTCACTGGCTACTGCATCACTGTGGCTGCTGGAATTGTAGAAAGCATTTGAGGAATTTTACAGGCTGGTAAAATTATTCTGTAACCTCAGTTTTTAAAAATACATCTTCCAGATATTTCTTCTCTCAAAATTTTAATTATATCTTGAAATTTATGTTCCCTTTTAAAATGACTCAAAGTTTGGACTTATCACTCAAATAATACTTTTCCAGTGGTATTTAAACCCTTTGATTCAAGTTACTATTAAATATTGTCCTTATACCTTGGATTTTTTTCCTCAAATGAAAGATAATCCTTTGGTTGTTAGTTTATTCCAGGGTTTATTTTAGTGTGGAAAAAATAATGCTCGGCATATAGGATCTTGCCCATCTGCCTAACCTCCACCCCTTTTTTGGGTTTGCAGAGATCAAGAAAAAACAGGATGTCTGAGTTACAAAAGCAATAGGCAATCAATTCAACATCTAAAGGTGAGTATATAGAGATATTGCAAATTTGCCTTCTTTGCAGAAAAAGGAAACTAAAATAATTTGTAGATATATCTTTAGAAGCCATCAGATGATGGAATTTTTTCATATATCCTATAGTGATTAATTTTCTGTTAAATATTTATGCCGCTTTTGGAGCCATCCAATTTTGTCATCTCTGTTGTATGATAAACTTTCTAAGAATGGGAAACAAAGAAATAGCACATCTTTACTTTTTGCCTTCATCCTACCTTTTATATCCTCATCCTATCCTTGTTGATGGGTAAGTAAGTGTGACTGAAATTCAGAGTCAGTTAGAGTACTTACAGAAATGCTCTGTGACAACCTAGAGGGGTGGGATGGAGGTGGGGGTGGGAGGGAGGTTCCAGAGGGAGAGAATATATGTATACTTACGACTGATCCATGTTGTACGGAAGAAACCAACACTTGTAAAGCAATTGTCCTCCAAATAAAAATAAATTCAAAAAAATTTAAAAACTCAAACATTAAAAAAAATAATAACAGCCAATGTTGGCAAAGATGAGGAGAAACCTCCATTCTCATTCATTGCTAAAGAGAGAATAAAATCCTTTCCAAACTTTAAAAACCATTTTGCACCTATACCAGTACACTTTAATTCCTATGAGCAACAAAGTATTAATCGTATAACAAAGTTATTCTGGTTAAGGAGACTGTGGAAGCTGTGTAGTTGTGTATCTTTTAAATGGTGATGAAATAGTAGAGCTCTGGCCTCTGCTATTTAGTTGATAAATGACTTTGCATTGTTTAACCAGTCACTTCCTACATTGCCTCATCTTTTTCATGCTGATATCTACATCTAAGTGATATCTACAGTGGCTTTCTTTTTTGTAAGTGGTTGTGTTTAAACTCTTGTCCAAAGAGCTGATGACAAGGCAGTTTTGGGTCAAGGAATCTTTTTGATCAGTATCCTTCTTTAGTTGACATCCTTTGTTGCCCTAGTCTATGACTGATCTACTTATATGTCTTATTGATCTATTTTTCTGATGAAGCTTTAGGTTTACTCCTTGATTCCAGAATAAAGCTACAGGCACTGGATCCCTAACTTGCTAATATTCTAGACTCTGCTGACAAAAATGACTTAACATTACTACCCTATACAGCCTACTGGCCTTTCATGGTCCCACTAGCCACCCACGTCTATGTACCAACCTGTCAAGTTTTCTCTTGTTGTTCAGCTATTCTAGTTTCTTCCAGTTTGTCTCTGCCTCAGTTTTTCCTGATCGTTTATTTTTCTGAATGTTACTTATTCTTACACAAGTCCACTCTTTCCATTTCTATAGCCTCGTTATCCTTGAACTTCCAACCTCTTGAAAACATGATGGCTGCCTCTTCTTATTCTTCTGGGAAGTTGTCTTCTCAGACACGTCTCGTAAAACATTAGGACTGTAAAAGAATTTATTTTAGCTACTTCATTCTAGAGTGAAAGAAACGGAAGTCTGTGGAGACAAGTTTACCAAAATTCACCTAGTAATCAACCACAAGGCCGAAACTAAGGATTTTTTGCATTGCAAAGAACTGGAGAATCCAGCCTTGGCCCCCACTGATATAATCTCTGCTCCCAGAAGTCTTCTAGAGTTTTATCTACACTGGGATCCGTTTCTTCCAGTTGGCATAGCCCTGAGCAGGGGGGGTCATTGAAATGCAGAGGATGGGATCTGAAATCTGCCACAGACATTAGCAACCAGCACTTCTATACTTCAATTACCCTTCACTTTCTGTAACCAGAAGGGAATTGCACTGGATACTGAAAGTGCAGATGAGTTGGAATAGGGACATTATATTAAAAACAAAAACAGGACTTTGTTCTAGTCGGTTTTGGTTGGAAAAAAACTGTTCTAAATCCTCTCATGGGATATTGAATAACATAATTTTGGCAGAAGTTTTTAACCTTTGTTGGTCTTCTTCAGTCATTCTGCTTAATTACCATGGTCACAGATCTGTTCTCTGAGCCTCTCTGTGGGAAATTCTTTGGTAGTTCTGAGTTTTTTTGTACCTACTCTGTTTTAAAAAGTCCTAATTTTCTTGAGATGCCTTTCTTTTGTTTTCTCAGAGCCTCCATCCCCAGCTGGTGACATCTTTAGGATGGATCATTAATGTGCTCTCAGAATATTTTCTGAAGCTTTTAGTGGGAGCAAAATTTTACTTCATCTGTCAGTGAATGTCTTCTGTATTGCAGTCATATCTGGTGTGTCTGTTCTTGGAAAACTGTTCAAAGTCATTATTCAGTTCCCACTGGTATTCATGATCATTCCTTGGTGACTTATATTGTTACACATCTGTATAGGATTTCAAGGTTTTCACATTATCTTGTTTGAACCTATGAGATATATGTAGGGCTGATATTATCTCCATTTTATGGTTGTAGAAACTTCAGCTCAGTGATTCAGTGACTTTCCTAAAGTCACTAAGATAGTAAGTGGCAGAGCGAAGACTAAAATCTTAGCCTAATGCCAGTGCTCTTCCACATCACTCTACTAACAAGCATGAAGATTGTCTTTGTCTGATTGCACCCCACCCACTTCTCTGAAAGGCAAAAACATCCCACGTTTAGAAGGAGGGCTAGAAAAAGACATCTTCATTCACATGAAAAAAAGCAGTTTGCTACCATGGGGCTCTTAAGACATCTCCTTACACCAAAAAAGATTCAAGTCTTATTTCCAAAACTGCTAACTGAAGAGTGTCAGAAACACAGAAAACACAGAAAATCAAAGTTCAATCTCCAGCATCTCTGACTGCTAATTACATTTTTATGCTAACCACATTTCTATGCTACAGCTGAATAAATCCCTGCCTTGCACTTGGAGTCACAGCTCCCAGAAGCTCTTTGCTCAGTTCTTTGCAAGGAATGTGTGCGAGTTCTACTGTCTGACTAATGGGCTAGGCAGATGGATGATGCCACAGAAGGCTGCAGAAATAGAAGTCCTCACAGGTTAGAGTAGAGAACTTTGGCAAGACCAAGTCATGTCTCTGTCTGCCACCTGCCCCATGAACTCTCAGACTTGCCATGAGACACTGAGGAATCTAGGATGGAGAAAGAAGAAGGAAGACAGATCAAGGGCAGAAGTGGAACTTGCTACATTTCATCAGTACTGTCCTCAAGAGTACGCCATTGCAAAAAGAAAGAGGGAGAGAGTATGCAATTGCTTAGGACCTGGGAGGAGAGCAGCAAAATTGCAGACATGGCATGCTAAGTTCGTAATTGGCTGAAGCTCTTACACTTGTAAGGCGCTGTTGTATTAGGGCTCCTAAAAAGTAGTACTGATAGAGCCCTTCCATGAACTGGTCTGTGTTCACACACCACTTACTGTTCTAAATGGCCCAAACTGGACAGCTCAAATATGGGATGTCCTTCTTGTCCTCCTCTGAATCTTCCTTGGGACCCTGACAAGAACTTGTGAATATGTATGTTAGTCCCTCAATCCTGTTCAACTCTTTATGACCCCATGAACTGCAGCACACCAGGCTTCCCTGTCCTTCACCATCTCCTGGAGTTCACTAAAATTCATGTCCATTAAGTCAGTGATGCCATCCAACCATCTCATCCTCTATCATCCCCTTCTCCTCCTACACTCAATCTTTCCCAGCATTAGGGTCTTTTCCAATGAGTTGGCTCTTTGCATCGGGTAGCCAAAGTATTGGAGCTTTAGCTTCAACACCAGTCCTTCCAATGAATATTCAGTGTTTATTTCCTTTAGGACTGAGTGGTTTGATCTACTTGCTGTCCAAGGGACTCTCAAGAGTCTTCTCCAGCAACACAGTTTGAAAGCATCGATTCTTTGGCACTCAACCTTCTTTATGGTCCAGCTCTCACATCCATACTTGACTACTGGAAAAACCATAGCTTTGACTATTCGGACCTTTGTTGGCAAAGTGATATCTCTGTTTTTCACTACACTGTACATTGTCTAGGTTTGTCATAGCTATTCTTCCAAGGAGCAAGTGAGTTTTAATTATGTGGTTGCAGTCACTGTCCACATAGACTTTGGAGCCCAAGAAAATGAAATCTGACACTGTTGCTAATTTTTTCCCATCTATTTGCCATGAAGCGATAGGACTGGATGCTGTGATCTTCATTTTTTGAATGTTGAGTTGTAAGTCAGCTTTTTCCACTCTCCTCTTTGACCGTCATCAAGAAACTCTTTAGTTCTTCTTCACTTTCTGCCACTAAAGTGGTATCATCTGCATATCTGAGGTTGTTCATATTTCTCCCAGCAATCTTGATTCCAGCTTGTGAGTCATCCAGCCCAGTATTTCATATAATGTACCCTGCGTATAAGTTAAATAAGCAGGGTGACAATGTATAGCCTTGACATACTCCTTCCCCAACGTTGAATCAGTCCATCGTTTCATGTCCAATTTTAACTCTTGCTTCTTGCCCTACAAACAAAAAGGAGGCAGGGAGGCAGGGAATGTGATCTGATATTCCCATCTCTTTAAGAATATTACACAGTTTGTTGTGATCCATGCAGTCAAAGGCTTTAGTGTAGTCAGTGAAGCAGAAGTAGATTTTTTTGGAATTCCCTTGCTTTTTCTATGATCCACCATATGTTGGCAATTTGATCTATTTTTCCTGTGCCTTTTCTAAATCCAGCTTGTACCTCTGAAAGTTCTCGCTGAAGCCCAACTTGAAGGATTTTGAGCATAATCTTGGAAGCATGTAAAATGAGTGCAATTGTACAGTAATTTGAACATTCTTTGGCATTTCCTTTCTTTGGGATTGGAATAAAACTGACCTTTTCCAGTCTTGTGGCCACTGCTGAGTTTTCCAAATTTGCTGACATATTGAGTGCAGCCCTTTCATAGCATCATCTTTTAGGATTTGCAATAGCTCAGCTGGAATAGTATCACCTCCACTACCTTTGTTCATAGTAATGCTTCCTAAGGCCCACTTGACTTCACACTCCAGGATATCTGGCTCTAGGTGAGTGACCACAACATCCTGGTTATCTGGGTCATTAAGAGCTTTTTTGTACAGTTCTTCTGTGTATTCTTTCCACCTTGTCTTAATCTCTTCTGATTCAATTAGGTCCTTGCCATTTATGAAAGGAGTTTTGAAAGTCTAGTGATTAAATTTTCTGATGTCAGCGTTTCCTGTGTAGATTTTGTTGTATATTTCTTCCATCTATGTCTCTCTCCTCTCAGTGCTCAAGGTGGACTGTTTGCAAAATTCTTCAGTCAGTTGAAATTTCAATGATATTTGTTTCTCATAACCTCCTTTCTTTCAAGTCTGTCGGCTACCCTGTTCTCTGTGTTCCCAGCCACACCTTCCTGTGCCACAGCAACGTTGTATGAGAGGAGTAAAACCACCTACAATTTAGACTCTTCTCCACGTAAACCTTTAGGGACTTCCCTGGTGGCTCAGGAGGTAAAGCGTCTGCCTACAGTGCGGGAGACCCGGGTTCAATCCCTGGGTTGGGAAGATCTCCTGGAGAAGGAAATGGCAACCCACTCCGGTATTCTTGCCTGGAAAATCCCATAGATGGAGGAGCCTGGTAGGCTCCATAGGTTAGAGGAAACTACATGTAGGTGAG